>NC_072852.1:33450894-33758100 GCF_028858705.1 Grus americana | reverse complement strand
AAAAAACAATTTCCTCCAGATTATTATTTTTCCAGTAATGAGTCAGATCAGAGAAAAACCCGTGGTAGCGAGCAATGAAGAGAAGAACTTTGTTTCCCTTAAAAAGCTCGGTACAGTTTTGGTTCCCCCCAGGGCCTGAGGAAGGGAAGCCGTGCTGATAGCTACCAGCAAAAAGTGCTCTTGTTGCCCTCAGGAAAATACGAGCTTATTCCCTGTTCAGCTGAGCCCTCTCGGCTGGATGCAAACAATATGGTGAGCGGCAGCAACAGAACAAAGCGTAGGCACACCTCTGTGTTTACTGTGGTCTGCGGCTAGATACGCACCAGCTCTTAGTTAACGTTTGAAGTAAGGAGCGGCTGAAACAAGTGATCAGCTCTGGCATGCCTGCTGGTGGCCCTGCCGAAGTCAGCCTTCACCCAGGTGCGGGTCCAAGGCAGAACAGTCCTCCGAGGGCCAAGGCTGCAGGGAGACTGGAGGGAAAATTGGCCAAGAGACCAAGAGGGAAATTTGCGCTGCTGCTGCCTATATTATCTTGACTGTGTGGATAAGCAGCTTGCCCTTACAAGTACTCTGCAATGTATTGAAGCCTTTCTCTCTCTCTAGCTTCCATTCCATTCTTCTAATCACAAAAAAAAAAAAAAAAAAAAAAGGTTTAGACTCATTCTGAATGTTAAAACCCTCTTCGTTGCTCTGGCTAAGGAAGGTAATGAAGGAGGACAGATGCTGAAAAAACCTGTTGCTAATGTTAGCACAGAGGTAAGCAGGTTTTCACACTGGTAGTTCATTTTGAGAAAGCTCTCTAGCATTATCATTTTTCAGCTCACATTCAACACGTAGAAGGACTAACGACTCATCCTCTAATCCACTGGCTGCAGAGAGTACCTCTGCGTGTACATCCACAGACGACCATGGATTAATATAAGTGCAAACAAAGCTGGTGTTCTGGGCCCCTATTGTTCAGAACTGGCAGCAGAAATAAAGCAATAAAACTGTTAATAAACATTTTGAAATACCTACTCAGTCATAGCTAAACCAGACCTAAACCCAATCTTTTTTTTGAAAGAGGGAAGAAACAGGCACTTCATTTCTGCGCCTCAGCTACTCATGAGCACAGCCCTTGTTTGTAAACCTGGCAGGCTCAGGCACATGGACCTTAAAGTTACAAGAGCATTATGTGCAGAAAGCTGTTTCCATTCATCCTTAGGAATACCTAATTGTGTCTCTTTTTCTTGGCTTGGTTCACAGCAGATACAAAGAGTGCTAACACAAAAATGCAAAATGCCTGAGGCATTGATGGAGAGGTGAGAACCCAGAAGTCTTTTTCCCTCTGCCTGGAAGAGTTTTTCAGGAATTCTCTGGGAACTGCCAGAATTTAGGACTTAATCCAGCTGTAATCGCAGATTAAAGCATTTTCCTCAAGTACGGGGCGAACTGGATCAGCCTTTGCTTAAGATGAGCTACGTATATTTACCTGTGGCTTTGCCTCTCCTGAGCAATGGAGTCATCCCAAATAATCACTCCCCAGGGGACCCAAGCCCCACCAATCGAGGGACTGTACACACAGTAAAAAGACTGTCTGAAGGAGTTTAGTCTATCTAATGTACAGACAATCAGAGAATCAGCTGAATGCCAGCTGTATTTACTTAGCTGTTTTTTCTATCCCAAATGTACACAGTATGTGTAATTTCTTTAAAAATCAGTTGCATATTAGTTGAAAATTGACTTAATAAATAAAATCGGTAAAATATATTTAAAATACATTCATTCACTGATTTCTTACACTAGTTATTTAAAATAATAGCATATGATTAAGAATTGTTTTGGCTAAACCAAAATATCAGTTGTCCTAACCATTAAAATGTCCTGGCTGTGCTCCTAGGTGATGACAGTACTATATTTAGTCACTGAGTACCACCAGCTGTCTTGCTAACAGAAGTCTGGCATTTTCCTTAATTGAGAGATGCAGTATGTGTGAAATGATACCACTCACACTCACTCATGATAATACTAGCATGACCTAGTTGAAAGCTTTTGATTTTTTTTCTGCTTCTTTGTTCAGAAGAATAACAGTTGGTTCAGTACAATGTTAAAAATGAAACCTATCCAAGGGGTTTAGAAGGAATTCTCTGCAGATTACGATCTAGAAACCTCATTTTTCTGAGTTCCCCAGCAGGGAAGGGCAGGTGAAGGGGAAGAAATGGAAAATGTAGCCTTCAACATTTGATGATTACCTTCCCAGCCATCCATATCTTGCAATTTTGGGTTATGGTGGGGGTTTTTTTGTTTGGGGGTTTTTTTTGGTGGTTTTTGTTTGTTTGTTTGTTTGTTTGTTTTCCTAACTGAACACTGGGCCAGAGATAGCTCAGGGTGCTGCATTCTGGTGGACATTACTGCTTTCTGTCAGCCTTCTACTTTAAAAGCAATGGTATAGCTAGAGGTTCATGATTACTTTTGCTGCCGAATAGTTAGTTTGCCCCAAAATTGTGGTTTTGGATACAACAAAATTATTCAAAAGTTCTGGTTTGATTTCCTAGACTATACATTTCAGAGAGGAGCCAATGGTCCCTTTCCCCACTCTCACTCCAAGGCTGTATTGCCCAGTAGGTAGGACAGATATCAGGTCAGAAATGTAACTAAGTGTACTGCTTCCCACGAGAGCTGCTTGGCGCTGGGGTCTGAGCGATGGGTCGTGTAGCTCATTTATTCCCTCTTGTTGACATGCTTCCACTTATATTCATAAACAAACATTCGCTGAAGCAGCGACGGAAGTTCCCCTTGTCAAATGACCTAATCACCATCTTAGAGAGATGTATATTTTTTTTTCCAATAAATATTTAAGTTTTCATTGCTAAGTGGTCCAGCCATAACAGAAGAGCCAGGAGGGCCCTGCCTCAGCACAAACTGCAGCTGAACACTTGCAATATTTTCTGGGTGGGCAGCCTGGGGTTAAAATTCCTGCTCTGAACCAGACAAAGAGAGAATCAGACCCAAGGTTTCCCATATATGATGTGAATGTCCATCACTGGGATCTAGGGCACAGGAGGGGAGGAACAGCTTTAATACCAGCTTCTCATGATTACCTCATTCCTCTTGTGAATCTGGCCCTTGGGTTATTTTTACAATGTCCCAAAGTGAAACCAAATGATTCAAGATGAATTAAATGTTACAAGTAGTCCAGAACTGCTTTTTTTTTTTTTTTTTTATTCATTGAAAATGTTGAAAAGCCTTGGCTAGGGGAGCGGTCAATCACAACGCAGTCAAAAAAAATGGAAGAATGGTTATTGAGCAGGAACATCCTCGTTTACTGTGCCTGCTCCTGAAGGGCCAGCTGGAGCTGATGCGTGCAGCCAACCATCCTTATCGAGAGAGCGACGGCTCGTGAATGGACAAAATAAATATTTAATAGTATTTATAAGCTCTGTGGGCAGGTGAGGAGGCTGAACCTGAGCCTGCAATTCAGTTCCCAGCTGGGCCACAGGATTTCTGTGCAACCTCAGGTGAGTTGTTTACTCCTTGGATGTGCAGCTGCAAATTCTTGTAGCTCTGTGAGAGGTTCCTCTGCTTCTGTGGACCGGTTATACCGTCCGGGGATCTGGGCCCTGACATCTCACGCCCCTCAGTATAACAGGGTGGGTAATACTTTCCTAGATCTTAAGGACCTTGGACTAATGATAAAGACACTAGTGTCTCATGGATGCCTGTTCAGATGGGCTCATAAAGACCTAAAAACCCAGAATGAGTAAAACAAATAACATGGGAACACCTTCAGCAGCAATTTATTATATACTACATAGCAATTTGCTGTACACTATATCACACTGCCATCATGGGCTTTTAAAATCTTTAAACAGAGGATGTTTCCCTGTTCTCACACACTTGATGTTTCCTCCAAATGGGGAACTCCTGGTGCATATGGCAGATCAGCCGTTGACATATTCATTGTTCTGTGAAGCCACATTTTTCAGGAGTGAAGCTGTGACTTTTCGCTTCAAAGGTGATTAAGAAGACAACTGAACCCATACTACTTAGCAAAATAATGTAGCTGGTCAGAATTTCTGGCCATGTATTAACTGTGAAATGTACTTGAAAATTGAGAATTTAATTAAAAATCAGTGTTCTTACCTGACATCACTGGAGGGTCACTGAGCAGCACAAGAATGCAAATGAATTCTGGTCTGCTTCAGCAGTGGTTAACAAGCCAAAGGAGATTATAACGTCTCACAGAAAGCCCAGAGCGCTGCGTAGGAAACGTACTGTGTTTCCCAGCCTGCCAATAAAGAAAGATCATCAGATCTGTTTTTCTGCTTTTCTGTTCCACACTTGTATCGTCCATGGGGAAAAGCCTGGAAGGGATGAGCAGGCTTTCAGTCACTGTTTAAGTACCTTGCTTTTCATAAAAGCAAGAAGCAGAAATGTTTTGTTTTCCATTGCATTTCACAGCTTCTGCATGTTAAATGCCTTCAGATTCCTGCAAACAGCTAAATCTGGTGTGCCGGCTGCAGCAGGTAAACAAGGTATATCTGAAGGAACTGCCAAGTAATAACATGAGGGGACTTTTTAACACAGCTTTGCTTTCATTACTCATGCTAAACTCCATGACTGCTCCTATAGCCTCTAAGCCCTGAGAAAAACAGTGTTTGTCCCTGTGATTCCTGACGTAACACAGCTAAGAGGCAGAGAGGCACAAACCTGACCCTAATTTAGTGCAGCCGAGGCACATGCCTTTAAAAAAAGACTGGGTTAATTATTTTTTAAATTTTTTTTATTTTTTAAGGGAAAAGAGAAAATTTGGAAGATCTACATTTAATTAGAGAAGATGTTTGGTTTCAAGAATACGCCCAGCAGGGTGGCATTTAGTAACAGCACCGTCTCTTCTGGCAGTAGCTTGTCAGACTAGGGGCGCCCAGTTCTACCTGCTGTTCAAACACGACCTGCAAAATAGGTCCTTCCCAGAATATTTTAGGGTTTCAAAATAAAATGTGACAAGTTGGTGCAAGCAAACAAAGAGGGCTTGAAAGGGGGAAGCAGGGAAAAGGAAGGTCGTATGGCAGGACAGCTTGGCTTAGTGCAACTTGGGCAGATGCTTTTTTACGAAGAGAAGGAAGAGATCCTAAAAATATCAGTGGGCACCTTCCATCAGCTAGCAGTTTGGCATGGACATTGTGGTAGTAAGGGCTCTTGAAAACCAACCTGAAGGAAAAGACACAATCATGGAATGGTCGGGGCTGGAAGGGACCTCTGGAGATCATCTGGTCCAACCGTCCTTGTTCAGGCAGGGCCACCTAGAGCCAGTTGCCCAGGACCATGTCCAGATGGCTTTTGAGTATCTCCAAGGATGGAGACTCCACAACCTCCCTGGGCAACCTGTGGCCAGTGCTTGGTCACCTTCACAGTGAAAAAGTGTTTTCTGATGTTCAGAGGGAACCTCCTGTGTTTCAGTTTGTGCCCATTGCCTCTGGTCCTGTCACTGGGCAACCAGGAATAAGTAGGATGTTCTCTAGGAAGTGGTTTTCACTCACAGATTGCAAGACTCCAGATTTCTGTGTTCACAAAGCATGAGATGGATGACTTGATAAAATTCTTACCAGGTTACTCACAAAGCCCAGCATTTAAGAAACAACAGGTCAGCTCCAGATACTGTAACTTGAAGATCTTGTTTGAAAAACATACAAAAATTGGAGATACTATATCCAATATCTTACTTTGCAATAAACCAGGGAATGTATCTTCCATTTGAAATTGCTTTGCTGCTTGGGATTTTTAGCAGGGTCGCTTGTAATACCATACTGTCACTTCATATGTTTCAATATAATTGTTTTTCTTTCTAAATCAGCCACATATTCCTGCTAATCTAAGCAGGAAATCTAAGCTTTCATTTCGAGCATATTAAAATCATTAGCATAATTAACAGTAAAGGAAAATGTCAGGTAGCCAGTGTAAGTCCTCTGATGTTGCAAACACTGTGGAAACAGCAGCTTTGATATGTGACCTGCACTCATTCATCTCAATGCAATATTAACAATGGAATATTAATTATGAGCATAATGCTACTCCTTATGTCAACATTTTAATCTATTTCACAGGTCACTTTTGTGAAAACATCACCAGCTGATGGATACAGAAGCAGATGTTTATGGAAAGGTGCAACAGGCAGCTTGTTGTTGTTGTCATTAATGCTGCAGATCTCAAGCATTCTTTGCCAAAGTACAAATTACTTACCAGAAGGAGAATGTTCTCCAGGTTTCAAACTGAAGGAATCAGCTGCCTTCTGTTCCCTAGAATCACAACCAGGTTACATATCTGTATCTCTCAACCTGCTGGTTCTCCCAAGACCATTTCCACAGGGTATCCGCAGTACAAAATTGAGTGATACCAGACTGACCAGCTGACCAACAGCTAATTTTGCATTGATTATATTGTTCGAAGTGATGGCACATAGTTCATTCCCATCCAGCTGATGTTACTTGGTCCTGGGTTATTTGCTGACTCAAGATGATCTATTTCTTAGTATGTAATGTAAATGGTTGCTAGCAATGTATCAGTCAAGTATACCTACACAGCAGAGCATCTGGATTATGCTCTCAACACAGGAGCCAGATGTCTAATACTATATACTAATGGAGACAAGTGGGGTTGTTTTGGGGTTTTTTTCCCTTATAAAAGACCTAACTTAAAATGATAAGCATTGGTGGAATTTGCAAAAGAGCCTTGTGGAGCTCACAGGCTATCATAGGTACTGCTAAGGCAATGCGAAGCCCGCAAGGGTATGTCTGCAGCATCTGAAGTTGCCTAAATGCCTTTGAAGACCTGAAAAACCTTTAAAGACATGAAGACTGGAAGGGCCATTTCTAAAGGGTGTATTTTGTGAGATGACTGTCATCCAATTCAAAGGGCCACAAAGTGCAGAAGATGAAACCTGCCATTCCTGAGCCTTTGGGAGCAGGCAAAGAAGCGATCAGAGGGCTGCAGGGTAAACAGCACCTAACCAGCTTCTAGGTGTCTTCCAGCTTCAGAAGCCCTGCTGTGAAGAGCGTCTGAGTAGAAAATACGACAGGAGCAGGAACACTTAAAGTAAAAAAAAAATTACTGTTTGGCATAGTCAGAAGTTGTACAGCTGATTGTAATGAACGATGCCAGAAATTGCTTTGAGCCTGCATCCTTTCCAAACATAATGACCGTACAAAGAGACCAGCCGCGTTTCTGTGGGATGTGGACTTATAGGGACTCAGGTGAGGGGGACATAAATATATCTGAATATTATCTGTGGTAGGGAAGCCAAGGTTTGTCTAGCTTAGAGGCTTTGTGTCAATCTGAGGATGCTAACCCCTCTCTAACCAAAACCTGCTCGTGTTGTAGGTTTTAGTAGTGGATTTCTCCCCTTTTCCATTTTATGCCATTGGGGGAAAAAAAGGCCAGTTCCAAGCTAAGTATTTTTTCTGGCTTTGCTCTTTCTTGACTAAGATAAGCACAAATGAGTCAGGGGAGCATAATAAATCCCACGGCAGATTATTCTCAATAACTGAAGCAGAAGCCACAAAAATAAACAAATAAATCTGAAAATACAAAAGGACCCATTTGTAAAAGCATAAGCTTCATTTGCAGTGTTCATTTCTAACTTCCATATGCAAATTGCAGTGGGATATCTTAAATATTTTCCGTGTCTATTTATCTTCCAATGTTTTCATGGATCTAACCTCTTTTTTCCTCTCTGAGACATATCTAGCACTGTGGCTGGAGAGTCCAGCTGGGATACAGCTGTGTACTGTCCAACTTTGACGAGCTATAAACGTTTTCTTTTGTGCTAATGTTGACATTGCCCACTGCTTTGGTTTCTTGAATGCTGGTGGTTAAAAAGCAGATCTGAAATCCCCCAAACTGCTCTTTTTAGTCAAGCATTGCTCTCCTTTTGTATCAACAGCTTCTAATTAAACAGCACCGTACTAGAGGACCTAAAGATCATTAAAGGTACACTCGGGGTGTCCAAGAATAGAAACACAATGCAGGTGTTGTTCCCTCAGTGCCTTTTCAAAATGTCCCCTCATTGATTAGCAATTGCGCTGAATGTCTTATAAAAGTCTGACCCTAACACTGCTAATACCTTCAGTCAGCCAAATAAATTCTTTCAAACTTTCACAGTGGAAAAAGCCTTCTATTTTATGATTTTATAACCCTGTCATTAGCAATCTTTGAAACAGCATTCCACCCTCAGGTTGCGTTCTGTGGTTATGAACTTCATTTGATCACTGCCCCATCAATTTGACATTAACTGCTACAATTTACAACTGCTCTGGCTTTCTACCTATTATTGTCGTACCTCTGCAAGTGCAAAAAACTGATGCCCAGGGGAAGTCTGAAAGAATGCAATGTCTTGTTAAAACCTGAAAGGGCAATGGGGGTGGGGGGAAGAACCTCCTAGAAGAGAAAACCAAAGGTTTGATAATGAATAATGCTTCCTTCTCTGCTGTGAACACGGGTGACCTGGCATGTAGACCACAGCAAAGTAGTGAATAATTCACTGAGAGAGTCATAGACCTCCTGGTAGACCACAGCATTGCTTTGTCTCACAAATATGTTCTCCCACAGAACGGGGCTCGACAGGATGTTTCAGTCTACAAATGTTTAAACAAAAGGCGGGTGTGACGGGGTGTGCAAGGGGAGTACCGTGCATGGAGCAGGCCAGTCTGCATGACTATTTCTCCATTAGTGGTTGATTGATAATTCTATAGGCACTGCACATAAGGGCAATGAAGGGAAGAATGGCTTTGATGGAGCTGGGGCATACAGCTCATGTCCGATTTCTAATCCAGACAAGAAACCAATTCCACCCTCAGACAGGGACATTTAAGCGGCATTAATTGTCTGAGCTGAAGCCACGGGAGCATGGACATGTTGAGCAGCAGCTGGAATCCAGGCTGATTTCCTGACCTTTGTGCTCATAAAAGGAAAAGCATCCAAAGGAGCTATTGGGGCTGGAATATGGTCCCAGTTTCCATGTGAGTTGCTTTCTTTGCTTTTGTGGGTTTCTCAGACAAACTTGAGGCCAGGTTGTTTCTGGTTTAGTTTGCAAAAGGAAAAAGGCTCTCAAGTCACTGAACGCTATTCAGGCTCTGCCTCTTTCCATATCTGAGCCCAGGACCGTGAATATGGGCCTGGGTCCTGAGGGCTGTGCTGGGGACAGGAGAAGAGCAGTACAAACCGCCCTAAATCCCAGCTCTGATCTGGGTTTCAGTTGTGTTTGGGAGTAAAGCTAGCAGGCACTTTTTGTTAACTTGGATATCGAACTGTTTATAGAAGCTTTTTGCCATTTCTCTTTTGCTTTTCCATCTTTGTAGCCAGAAATATTTTGAGACTAATCTCATGGTATATCTGAAATTTAAATTGTTTGGTCTGATGGGACTTATGAGTAAGTCACTTCTGTGTCCAGATCCTCTCATGTTACCTTACTCACACTAAAAAAGATCTTTTGATTTCATTGTGGGGTTATTTCCAGCATATAAGATAGTTAATGTCTAGCCTATGTCTTTCTTCTCTTATCCAGAGGAGCTGAGCTATTCTTAGGCTCTATAAATTGCAGAAGAATCAAGCAATTATTCCTCAAGTCTTCCTCCCGATTATCCTCCCCTGTTGCACACCTTCTGTAGATCTGTTTTTCTAACAAACCAGGCAGTGCCTTGTCCTCTCACATGGTGAAGGACATATCTGATCTGTCAGCTGACCTGCCAGGAGGAGGACGCCCAGATGCTAAGACTTTAGTTTGGGACCGTGTCCTTTGGGCATGGGGCAATGAGGCAGAGGACATGACTTCTGCCCATGACTTGGTGACTGCTGTGTCTGGCTCAGGAGGTCACCAGGCAGAAGAAAGACTGCAGGCTGGCACCGTGCTTCAGAAGCGAGCAGGATACCATCTTCAGTGCATGGGAGAGGGAGGCAGAGGCCAAATGCAGGACTCCCACGCTGTGCATGGAACCTTCAAGGGAAGGAAATCACACCTTGAGTGAGAGCGATGTCTTTCATTCCCCTTCCCTCTTGGCACTATTTCCTCAGCACCACTGGTACTGAGGGATGCTCGGTATGACTCAGCATCACACTACAGAGGAAAAGAGACACTGCTGTTGAGATTCTATGTCAAAAAGCTTTTCAGCTTTTGCATTTGCAGATCATGGACTGGTAAGTGTGGGACAATTCATTCTGAAAATGAGCTTTCCAGTCCACGCCGTTCTGCACATGATTGCAGAAGTCTCTTTATTGAAATGCTCGTAGTAACCTGGTTTTACAACTAACCAGAGAATTATTTTAACTGTTTTCCAAATGGATAATATTCTTGATTTTCACTGTGTACTGCAAATTTGTCTAAAAATTTCATTTTTAAAAAAATGAAGCCATTTTGGTGTGACTGCAGAAAGGTGGCTATTCCAGCTTTTTTTTATGGTGCTTTTAACTCCCAGGTCAGACTGGTTCTTCTCCTATGTAGTAAAGCCATAAATGCTATATAATATCTCATATTTTTATTTCATATTCTCAGAATTATTTAGTCATCAATTTGGTTAAAAAGGATTTTAGAAGCTACACCTAATATTTACAAGCTTCCACTGTAATCTTATTATTTTTCTAACCATGAAAGTGACATGGTATCCTGCAAATCGGCTCATGGAACACAACTTTCTCAGTATCTTTTTTATTATTTCCATCTATTACATACTACCCTCAAGCTGAGAGGAAACTTTAAAGGCACACAACTAAAGAATCTTTGTTTATTATTTGGAAAAGCTTGGATGTATTTCCTTTGGCCAGATTTTACTGACTATGACTGGAGAGCTAAATGTCCCCGTTGTTTCTAGCAAATAACCTTTAAAATACAATTTTCTAACCCATAGTAGATAATAGCAGATAACACCGCTGTTGGTATCAAATGAGTCCTCATATTTTCCCAATCGACGGATGCCTGGCAACTTCTATGAGAATTTTATCTGAGAACAGACTTACTTATTGTTCAGCTTCCAACAAGAGGACTCACAGGCGGGATCCTGCCGCTCGCTGTCTCCTGTTTTCCTGCTTTCTGGAGGGGCCTGGTTCGGCTCCCAGCTCCCACTGAAATCCAGGGGAGCAGGGGCACCCTCAGCCTCCCAGAAGTCACTCAGGGCCTTCATGGGGCCGAGTCCATTATTTTCAATAACTGCTTTAACAACCTGAATGCACCACTGGGATAAGAGAGCAGCGATCCCGTTTCAAGCAGAGATGCTCTGAGACTCACGGCACAACACCTCCTGCAGATTTTAATAGGTATCCCACCTCCTTCAAGAGAGACCATTACCAACACAGTACAACTCCAATGGTTACTACACTGATATTTAAATCTGTTTCTTTATCAAGGTGTTGCCCCTGCTGTGTGGGCATGACTCTCTATCACCGACCTGTTAATGGGACTTTATCTATTGACAGTACAGATCAGGCTCCGTTCCCATGGTGCACACCGAGAAGTGCTTTTCTTTGGCAGTTACCCCTCGGAAACAAGACTGACAGAATCTAACCCATTGCCCCATAAAAATTGCATGTTGTTCTGAAAGTCAAAATGCAAATAATTCATGAATTTTGTAAACATCTCTAAGGGAAGAGAAAAATGGTAGGCAGAATTGGAGTCTGCTATTTTTACCCGTGTGCCTGGTTGATTACATGTCATTCTTCTCTCACAGAACTAAATATCTTAAATGCAAATAGCCAGAGGTTGTTGTACATTTTTTGCCCTTTCCACAGCTGTTCATTACAGAGCTCAATAGCAGCTGACAGCAGGTGAATATGTGGATGATGGGCCATGGATATATTCTGTTAAATAGAATGAATAAACCATTAAATGATCTTATTTCTTGATATGCCTGAATGCAAGCTGCATCTACAAGCAAAGCAACATTAAATTCTGTATAGCAAATCCCTCTTGTATTTTTCAGCACATTAGTCATGCAAATTTTATGCTATAATCTTTTAAGCAATTATAACCTCCGTTTATTTTTAATGATATAGAGTATCCTTTTTCTTTTAGTTCTAGACAATTGAAATAAGGATGGGTGAACCTGCAATATTAGACGACTTACATCTGGCTCATTTGGTAAACTGTATTTGGTGTTTTATATAACTTGTTTGACCTGAGTAGGAATGAGTGACAATGTATCTTCCTTTTTTGAGAATCGGTATCTTTGAAATTCTCTAATACACTAATTTAGCTATATGTCTGTATGACATCATTGCTATCATAGGATTTGAGAATGATTCGGGGAGTGCCTTTTCAGAATGAATGCATATTGGATGTAACCTATATGCATGGATACAATATAGACATAACTTGCACATTTTAGGCAAAAGGAATTAAAAGATGAAATAAATTATAAAATTAGTCCTAAAGCATAATGTCCAAAAAATAACCACAATATTTTGACCACTTCCTGATCTAGGAATCTGATTCTGGATTTGGAGGTGTCTCTCTTCAACTTACAAGTTTCTATTTGCTATAGAAAGTATTACTTCAGATGTAGCTCTGCTCTCCCTGTTTGCTCAAAACCCGTAGCTCCGGGAATGCAGGACCTCCAACTCTTTCCATGGCACACTGTCACACAGGGTGACCCTCTGCCAGCCCAAAGGCTATTTGACCTGGTCTATGAGAGCGTGGGTTTTTGGAAGGCCAAGCGGATCAGGGCACTCCTCTCTATGAGGAGGAATTAAGAGGGAGAAGTGTAGGACCAGACTGGGCTGGCAGCTCCACCTGAGGGATGGTATCACTGCACAGCTATTGCTCTGCCTCCAGATGTGGGGCTGGGACAAAAAGTGACCAAAGAGCATTAAAAATTTAACCATCCCTGCCTTCAGGGGCTCTTGTGCCTCATTGCTCACTCTCCCTCTTCATCTTGCTTACGCAGCAGAGTTTTTGTTTGGACTCCAAAGCCCAGGGAGAAGCCTCGCCACCTTCACAGAGACCAGCACGGCATTACTCACTCTGGGAGCTGCAGGAGAAGACATCCGTCTTGGATTAGTAACGCCTGCCTCTGTGAGACTTGCATGAGTATTGTGAAAAACAGGATGAACTGCAAAAGCAAGCAATTCCAATAGCAGCAGAGGCCAGGCAGAGCAGAGAGTATTTGACATAATTGGGAGATTTCACATTCCTTCCTCGTGTGCAAGCAGAAAGCAGTGTGAATATTTCGTCCTTCAATTCGGTGAAGCTCAGATGCAGCAAGATTTAGTAAAATGAAAAGTATAGGGCCTATGAATCACAGGCTCTAGTAAACCAGAGAGATCTTATCCCACTGGCCCACATGAAAGTCAGACTCCAACTCTCCGTAGCCCTCTGCTATTCTATTTTGAGTGGAATTAGGTTGCATCGTACAGCTGGCCTAATGCTGTTTCTTTGCAGCCAACTGTGGACCGAAAGGAGGAGAGAGATTTAGTTAATTTTAATCCTTTGTTTTCTGCCAGCTTCTGGAAAGATGCTGTGTGCTCTATATTTGGAGTTCTCTTTCTTTAGAAAATTCTTCTGTTACCAGCTTCCAGGGAGCTCTTTTTTCTAGTCACACTGCTGCAGTTTGGCCACAATTTTGACCTAACGTGCTTTAAAGGACAGCTGTGCTATTTCTTTTTAACAATTGAAATCCATGAAAAAGTTACCTGAGGAATTGTCACAGGTTTAAAGGCGTGGGTTTAGCTATTAGCAGAATTTAAGAAGCGTGGCAGCAGAAGCATTTGTAATATGGTGATAACAACATCTGAACAGAAAGGGCAAAAAGAAAAAGTAACATGTAGGCTACAAAAACATAAACTAGACAAGATTTATATATTAAAACATATTTTAGTGATGTGCAGAGAAGCTGCATTATAATGAAAAGCAGATACAAAACTGTCTAGCTATATACAATACTATAGATTTGTGCATGTAAGGACTATCATAAAAAAATGAACATTGAACTAAACCCAGTTGAACAGAGCAGAAAACAAAGAGCAACCCTGTCAGCATACCAAGTTTCAGTAAGATTAATCTGTGTTGCAAGTGTTGTTCCCAGTGTATCTCTCTGCACTCATCCATCATCTCCCTCCATGAAGCCAACATGAGCTTGTGGCCTTTTTGCTGCCTAAGGCAAACTGGTGTATGTGTGCTTGTGTGTAAATATAGATTATTTGTCCAGTCCCCAAGCTAACAGTCCTCACGCAGTTAATAGCCAGCAGGACATTTTGCTGTCCCCTCACTGGGAATATCCAGGCCTTCTCCTGCTCTCATATTCACCTCAACTAACTTCAGCTGTGAAAAAAAGCGATCTTTTAGAGTCCCACACTAAAATTGGTGGGGAAAACTGGGCACTTCCAAAGGAAGGAAGTATTTTAGACACTTATTTTAAAACTATGGAGGAGTCTATGTTAACTACAGAGGAAGCCTAAATGTCTAGCTCGAGCTAGACACCAATTTGTACATGGTTAACATTAAGTAAGGGAATTTGGTGCTTAGAAAGGCACATCCAAACCCCATTGCACACGAGTAGCTGCTACAGTCCACCAGAACCTGTCCATAGCCCGAGTACTCGTCGGATCAGCGCTTGAAAACCACCGTAGGCTCACCAGCAATTTGTTCTCTCTCTCTGGCACACACTGGCTGTGCTTTGAAAATAGTTTAAATTAACTTACTCACTTCTTTTTCATAAGAACGGTAACTCATAGTGATACTTTTCCAAGCCCGTATATACAGCACTAGTCTCAGGTCCCAATTCCCCCGTCTCTGTGGACAGAGCCCAGAGTATGCCCCACGTCCACAGGGAGAAGTGGGAATTCTCAGAGCCCTGTCCCTGTGTGGTGCCATCTTCTTCCTCCCTCCCCAGATATCCTCTCGTGTCATCTCTGATGTCATTACCAGCACAGAGTGGGGCTAACACGTCTCACAGGAATGTTGTGGGCGTTAATTAATAAATGCTCATAAAATGCTTGGGAATCTTCAGGCTGAAAAATGTATAAAAACTATCCTGTAAATATTGTTCTTATTTTCTGTATCCGGATACTACATCTCCAGAGGTCTCTGCAATTTTGAAGTAGGTCAAAATTCAGCTCTTAATAAGTTGAGTTGGGAAATCTGAAATTTTCCTCCAGACACAATTTTGTACTGCTTAAATTAAGAAACACGAGACCCACTTCCCTGCACTCAAATGCTGCTGCGCAACAGCTGAGGACAGCAATGAAGAGACCAGAAGATGTGCTCCGCACACCCAAGCAAGGTGCATTTGCAAGCCAAATGTTGACCTCGAAGTGTTAACCCACCCCGTGCTAACGCACACCTGGATTTCGCATGGGCTCCTATAGTTTTACCACTTGGCTCCCAAAAAAAAGGCATCCATACAATATATCATTTGCATTAAACTCTTCCTTTTGGAGAAGCCATGATCAGCCAAGTGAATGGACATGTTTGATTCGTGCCATCTAAACCGGTAGAACACGGGCTGTTAAAATTCTCCGTACTAACCAACTGGAATGGCATCAACCCCTAAAAGAAATACGTGGCATCATGCTTTTCATTTCCATTCTGTAGGAGCAGACACGGCTGAGACGTAGGGCGTTTCCTGAGGTTAATGATAACCTGAGGTTAATGGTTTCTGGCTGAACTTTAGGCCCTCGGCTCCCCCTAACCTGTCATTAATCCCCAGGAAATGCCTGAAACCGAGCGTATTATTTAAATCTGGCAGCAATTAATTTATCTCTGGACCTTACAGATGCTCATATTAAATTAAAAAGAGGATGATTTATGGAGAGTGCCAATAATGTCCAGATCGAGGCAAAGATAGATGTTATCCTTAATATTTAAAATTCAAGTTTCCTTTTTCACTGAGTCATTGGCTATCAGCTGTATTAAAGGTTTTTATTTAATTATTCTAGCAAAATGAATCTTTTCCCTAATTATTCCTTTTAAAAAACACTTTATCTTGTATATCCTGCCAGCTGCGTCAAGATTTTATCTTTCTTCCTCTTTAGAAGTGTTTCATGAACATTGTTCACTGTTGCAACTGAATCAGAAAATAAATCTATTTTTAGCAACTTAGTTTAAAAAGAAGCAATCAGAACAAATGCAGTAGCATGTGTAAGAAAGAAGAATTATCCTGTCGCTCAGCAGTAGATCTACAAGTCTCAGACAAAATAACAGCTGTGATTTTATTTCCACATATTAAGAAGATAGGCCGAAAACACAGTATAAAGATGTCAGTTTCTGGAGAGCCAGAAGGTGAAGCTGTACATCAGTTTCTATTCTCAGTTCATCTCTGGCTTCTAGGCTGAGGCTGCCAACAGTGTGCACACTCTTTTCTAAGGCTTCTGAAGCCTTAGCGGAGCTCTCAGTGATGTGGTTTGGCAATAGGTACCACAAAATCAGAGACCCAGGCATCAGTACGGTTGGCTCCGTAATTGCAAACAAGAGCCATAAATCCATTGAAACTAATCCATGTACCAACTGAAATAAAATCCTTAATCTCGCCTCCTTTCTGTTGTTCAGCTTTCACTTTCAAGTCTTATCACAGCATAGTGCCATTAGCTCTACAGATAAAATGGAGTCTTCCAGCCTCCTTAAAATCTGAACTGCTGCTGTAAAAACAGCTTAAGAAAAATATTCTGGACCTTCTGAGTTAAAGGTGAACTGCATGGGGACAAAAATCAGAGCTGTAGATTTTTTTCTTCTTTGCAGAGAATTCATCCGGTAATATTTTTCATGATAAGATGGTTACTGAAAAACTGCACTTTATGCTTTAATATTTCTGTAAACTGATTAAACCAATTCCCTACAGAAAAATTACCGCCTGCACTGCAATATGAGCTCTACTGATACGCAATATTGCTCCACTCTTAGAGAATAAGAGGAACAATCTCACATGTGTGTATGTGGTCACACATCTGGCTTTGTGCAGCATTAGCACTCCCTTTCCTGAAATCAATATCTCCTGAATATTTTTTTTTCCTTAAGAGCCTTTTCTCACATGCTGGTTCTGCTGCCCCTCAGCAGTTTCTGCTATAACCCACCCGTGGGGAAGAAGAGCGGGCAGGTGCAGTGGCCATGATATTCTGGTAAGGGTCCTCCTCGCCAAGGTGGGTCTCAGCCCCAGCATTGCCTTCTCTGAGGGCGTTTCTGCCACAGGTAACACCAGTCTGTACATGTGGGGAGTACACGTATGCTGCTGTATGTGCGTGTCAAATACTGCTATGAAAACAACCTGTAAGAACTGGAAGACAGACTTCAGCCTCCTCCACTGACACATGGCTCCTTCGTGTTTGAAGAAAAGGATCTTTCTCAAGATTCAGTGCAGAAAGTGTTCAGAAATGCTTTTTTAACCCACTTTTTTTTTTTACAAGCTTAGTTGTAAGTAGAACTTCAGCATCTATTTTTGTTACAATATTTTGTCTCCTTCATTATGAAAATATCAGTATAATTCTTCCAGTCACAGGTGTTGCCCTGCTTAGTAATAACTACTTAAAATACATATTCTGCAAGATCATTTTCTAATTGCTACAAATGGATTACAGAAATATGGCTATCAAATGCCAGCCAGGGAAGGTAAGGGTAGTGTCTGCCACAGCTGCACCTTCCTCTTTCCTGCATGGTCATGTACAGCGCACATTTCTTCCAGGATACAATCGAACAGCTAATGAGCTTCGGCGACGCGCTGTAACCTCCTGTTCCAGCTGATAAAACTGGGTTTGGGTTTTTTCCCTTGGAGCAGTCAACGTTTTTTAACCATGACTGAATAACTGAAGTGCCCACAAATCTTAATGAGCTAAAGAAAACATATTCCTACTGTTCCTCTGATCACCTGGCGCCCAATCTGTATCCTACATCATTTAGGAAGGACTTTGTTACGCACTTCACTAATCCTTGGTGTGAAAGATATAGAATGTGCTACCATGCATGTTTTGTAGAGAAATCTTTATGACAAGAGTCAAATTCAATGATGTTTACATGCTGTTTGGTAAATGAACGCTATTTCAAGGGAAAAGAAGCCAAATATCAAGCTACAGCTACATTTCTTATGGTTTCCCAATTTTCTGCCTTCTGGTATACCTAAATCCTCTAAATACGAGCTACTGAATCAGCATTTTGTATGCTCAGATGTGATTAAAGCTCTTCAGAGGACAAGGATTCCATTTTGCTGTAAATTTCAAGGTTTCAGAATTTGTTTTCACTATTCAGAGGAATGAAAATAAACCCCTCAAACATTTTTGCAAATGGAAATTGTTATGAAATGTCTGTTTCTGGATAGAAAACCTGATCTTTTCAGCTCAAGTTCTTTCTCCTTTGGCCGTAAGTGACAAGGGAACCCCAGGCAAAAACTTTCTCAAGAAATGTTTGTCAAAACTGATATGTTGATACAACATTTTGGCTTTGATGAAGTGACATATTTCATTTCACTGAAAATATTCTGACCAGCTCCAGATGTGATTGACTTATTTAACCTAAGAAAATGATTCATTGTGAGAGTCTGAATAAACCAATAAAATAATAGAGTAATGCGATGTTCTTCAAATCAACAGCATTGGATCTGAACTCTTGTCTTTATGTATGGGATAAATTCGTAAAATATAAACAAATTCATATAGTGTAAAGGATGCTTATGTCCATCCAATATAATTTCCTGAATAATATTGGCCATTTTCTTCAGAATCCTGAAGTCATAGGAAAGTAAGGTCTGAATCCAACTTTCTCCCATGCTGAAGAACTAATCTACATAGAACATGTCTGAGAAAATTTTGTGTAACATGTTATTACAGTTTTCTAATAGAAGAGAGTCTAAAACTTCCCCAGATAGCTGTTCCTGCACTATCAGGATATGCTGATCATTAAAAATGTTTTCCTACTACCTAACCTACATTGTCTTGATGAAACCTCCACTAATTAGTTTAAGCCAAACTTTACTTGAGAGAACAATTGATCATTGTCCTCAGTTGTAACAATTCCAGGTACAGTTCACATATAGTGAAACTTTTCAAGGTCCCCACTTCTTATTCCTTCTTCTTAACGAAGTAAAGCGTTTCTTGAATTGTTTCCCGATTACCTGTGGTTTTCTAAACTTGTCTTTTTGAAGAGAAGAGTAAATTAATTGATTTTATGGAATGATTTCTGAATCATATTCATATTTCCTGATTAGTCATTTCAATACTTACATAACCATATACTCTAGTATTTGGGTTGTTTTTTCTATGTCAGGTTCAGCTTTTACACCACCTTTCGTAAGGGGCCTCAACCTCCATTTCAATAAAAGCGAGGTAGTCAAATTGTCCACCAGTTCACCACCTCTAAATGTCATAATGTTGTCTGTTATAAAGTATAACTCTGGCCACCAGCGTATGTCACGCGAGCCTTGGCACAGCCACCAGATGCAGAAAATGCAGGGTGGCTAACTTCTTGTGAACTTCACGCTTATCAGGGATTGAAAATCCCTGCCTGAACTAGAGCTTTGAGTATCGGCTGTGGAATTTCCCGAGCCATCTGACAAAGTGCAGGCATCGCATCAATAGCTCCTGCCAAGCCATAGCAGTGATCCAAACGCCATTTCCTTCTTAGCGTGTCAAGAAGATTGGTGTGTTATCAGCCCAAACTAGAATTAAACCACCGAGCTTCAGAGCAGAAGTGCGACTGTGAAAGCAACATGCTCAAGTTTCGCCGTGAACAGGAAAGAGGGGACGAACAGTCATTTGTTTTGTTTTCAAAACCAGAAAAGACCAAGCCTTGCCGCATTGATTTTATCTGAAAATCTATAAACAGAAAATGTGACTGGGCCTTAACAAGGCTCTACTGCAGTCAATCAAAGAAGATAAGTTTCATAATTAATTTGGGATGTTTGCCTAATTAATATAATTGCAGTATCCAGAATTGATGCAATTTGGGTGGAGTTCAAGCACCAATAGGAAATAAAGCCCGACTGCTTGTCATTTCTCTTGGGAACAGGCTGTCTAAGCCCACATAGATCAGAAAATCTGATTCTTACTGTTTTCTCTTCAAGAAGACTCCTGGGGCCAATGGAAACATATGAGGTTTCATATCAGGTCATTAAATTGTCATGCTTTGTCCTTTGATTTAATTAAAATCTTCTTAGTTATGCAGACTTCTGTGCTGCAAGCTGAAATGTAAATGAATAAGATGAATGGTTTAATATAGCATCTGCAATAGAGAAGACAATTCTATATTTCTTCTTACCTGAGAAGCTAAAATTTGATAACGTATTTCTAACCCCACACAATCATCACTTCTCAGTGTTCAGAATAACTGCTTGCTTGAGAAAACTAGAAAACATAATTTATAGTTTCTGCACTACAAATATTCCCTCAAAAAATCCCTTCTCTTTTTCTATCCACGAAATGTTGTTTAAAATGCTATGAAGTTTAAGGGACTGAACAACATCATACAGATCATTTTGATGTTTTCGTATTTCGCCTAAATAAGCACAAGTGCCCATTGATATTGTTCATAATTCAACATCCTTCTTTTTTATTCCTTTGGTGAATAGGAAAACACTTAGTCCCATGGCTATAATCTACTTTTTAATATACCACTAATGATTTATTATAGATGTCTCTCAGGAAGAAGAAGGCGATTCTTTTGCATTCTTCCTCTGCTGACTTCAGCGATATAATCAGACATTTTATTTTATTTCCACTGATACCACTAAGTTCTAAAATCTAAGAAAAACATGTGTATTCCTTGATACCACTGGAAACTAACATTCAACACAGATGTTTGCATTCTGCACATTTGCATTCTCCATATGTATTCTATTTTAAAAAATCTCTGCTTAGTGTAGATGGCAACCTACTCAATTACTCTCAGAGTATTTTGCTCTTCTAGACATAACATCTGCAATTCAATTAAATGTTTCATCTATTTTCTTCCTATCATTCCAGGATATAAACCTTGATTCTGTTAATCCAGTGTTGATGCTTGTTTCATTGTGAAAAGGACATTTTGAAATTCTTTAAAACAATGCCATACTTGAGAAGTGAAAAGAAAACAGAGTATTTTAACTTAGGAACAGCTAATCAGATCAGTGATTGCTTCATAATCACAGCTTTTCCCTGGCAGGCAATTAGAGAAGATCATATATGCTGGATTTCTCTGAGGGCACTGAAATGCTTAGTTTCTGTTCCAGTTTTGAATAAGAAAAAAAGTAACAGTTCTACTACTTACAATTCTGTGAACAGTCTCCCTTTTTCATCTACTTTTTATATAATTTTGTAATAATTTCTGCAAGAACAAGTCATAGCTTTCAAACAGGGGATTTGCAGGAAGAGATCTCACATGAATTGCTGTGGAGTAGCCCAACACTAGACAACCTGCAAAAATAGCCAATATATTTACAGACAGGCTAAGAAATGCCTACTTATCCCACATAAATGCTTGGGCAGGCTCTTCTGCATCGCATTGGCTTTTGTAATACCTTGTCATTGTGGTATCTATGCACATCCAGACATGAATTAAGTGACAGCATTAGTATCTGTCACATTTTCTTTCATTCTCTGTCATTCCTTTCTCATAAGGACAGAACTGCAGACAGTGGAGGACATTTATCTTTCTAGGGCCGTTCGCTTAACATGCGTGCAGTGCTTGTATGAGTCCAGTTACTCTGGAAAGTCAATCCTCCGTCTCCAAGGAGGTCTCACCGTTCCAGGAGGTGGTACTCATCTGCTGGACCAGGAGGTGCTGGAGCAGTACGGCTGCCACTCGCGGTCCTCCCTCAGGACATCCCTTGGTGTCCACTCAGTGCTTGGAGGAGCGAGGCCGCAGGCGCGAGGAAGAGCGGGAGCACAGGCAGCAGCCCTGGGATCTCGCTGCTGGTGGAGGTTTCCCAACGCTTTTCTGGTCACTGCCTCCGTGCTGCTGCTTGCTGCCTTCCCTGGAGACCATCTCCCGGTCCTTCCTTTGAGGTGTCTCAAAGGGCAGCTATAAAACCTGGGCTCTGCCTTATATCAAGTAGATTAAATTTCAGAACTCACTGTCTGTACAGCCAGACCCGGACTCCCTCTCCAAGCTAACCTTGAACATGGAGTGGTTTAGATACAAGTTCTGCACCCCAAAATTGTGAGTCCTTTGTCTGGAGTACATGCTGCCTTCCCAGCCTTATCTTTTTAATGCATCGTGCTTTCAGCTTGCTAGAGCAACGCACTTTGCGCTCAATGTACAAAGGAGAAATTATTCAACCAAACAGCTCACAGAGGAGACAGCCTGTGACAATAGCATCAAGTGTTGATACCAAGGGATTATTATTTTATGATAGAAGCTAGAACAAATTATTTTTTGTGAAAGAAAGTCTGCTTTCTCAAATGCATAAAGTTTATATAATAGTCAGAAATTGGCCAGTTCAGCAGATTTTATACACATAAATGTTATATGTAATATTTTATGTATAAATGTTCCAAGTTTACTCCAGTGTAAAGCTTTCCTTTAAAGAGTAATTCTCACCCCATAATTCACTTTTATGATTTTCTTAGGGCTTTAAGTGTAAAAGCTCAATCTGGTTTTGTTTTATTCTAAAAAAAAAAAAAAAAAAAAGACAGACACAGAGCAAGTTAATTTTTACATTGAATCTGCCAAAGGCACACTGTCAGATCTGAAGTTAAACATGTCACTTTTGCACACATGCACACACACACACACGTGCGCATCCAGATACACAACAGCTTTTTAAGGCTTAATGACAATAGAAATAGTTTCACGCGAATGGAAGAAGGGAGGCCCCGACTGGAGCCGATGACTGCAGCAGGCTGTGCTCATTCTTGGGCTCCTCTCCAAGCCTCCCTCAGGCCCTCCTGTTTCACATCTAGTGTAAAGATGTTTCTCTCCCCCAGACAGTTTCTCACAAATCTGAAAGTCAGGCTTTCTGCCAGATACTGGATCTTAGGCCAAGTCCTTTGCCTGACCGTGACCCTTTCCGTGTCCTGTCCCTTCCCTTCAGTCTCAGAGAGCTACAACAGGCAGCAACAGGCAGGTTCTTTGCTTGTTCTTCCTCTTCCTCTCCTGCCCTGTATGTGCAGAGGAGATGGCTGGCTCCTGCTCAGCCAAACCATGAGCACACGTTCTCAGGTGCTTTAATTCAACCCCGAAAGACAGGAGTTGATGATGCTAAATGAGGAAATGACATGTGTTAGGGCTGAGATGTTGTCAGACCACAATGCAAATTTTGAGCCCTCCCTGGATCCATCAAAGCCAAGGACAGGGCTGCTTCCTTAGGTAAGAATGACTAGCAGGGGTGTCTGCTTCTTCAGTCTCCCTCTTTCTTCAGTTGCAGCCCAACTTTCAGACATACCATGCAACCAACCCCTTTTTGTCCCCCAATGTTCTGTTTTAAACAGAAATTACTCCCAGTAATTTAAACAGTAATTACTCCTTACGATCTCAACTATACCTGCTCCCAGAATTGCAAAACCAAAGCCATGCGTGGTTTGCATTACCAGGACTCACTCCGCTAGGATCTTGAGTCCTAATACATTTTCTCCCCACGTAGACTGTGCTGTATTTGGGAGCTGCAAGGATTCCTTTTGCATTCCACTTTATATTTAAAAATGTTTTAACTCATGTAAATGCAGCAAAATAGAAATGCTTTTACCATCAGGATGCCATATGAAAGTGTTTAAATCCCCTGCTCGTCCACGCAGGGGTTACAGCACAAATAGTGGTGGTGACCACTCCACTGTCACTCCCTCCAGAGCCACTACCATCTTATTGCTATGACAATTTCATAGTGACGATGCTTAATGAAGTAACGCTTCGGGATCAGCCAGTAATGTGTCCCCAAGGTTCTTGGCAATGCACAAATACAGAGCAGCTTACAGGATTCCTGCTGCTCTTGAGCAGCTTACACTTTCTAGTGTGAATATTGCTCAGTTATTTTACCATTTTTCTTGACAACCACATTTACAGAGGTGGATCTAGTTGTGTAAAAGTCAGTTTTACTAGGAAAACAGATATTTTTCAGTCAGATGAGATATGCCCAACTCACCAGGGGCAGTCATTCGGACTGACTATCAGAAATAAGTATTGGTCTCATGGGATTGCAGAGGATTCCTAAAATCACTTAGACCCACAATTATCCATGCTGCTCATATGCTGGTTCCCTTTTCAAGTGAAAAAAAATGGTGGTCCCTAAGGCAAAAGCCAGGTGCAGTTTTGGGGATAGTTTACTCCAGGAACTTCTACTTACTGAGAGAGGTTTGGTTCCCAGCAAGCTACGTAGTACATGTTCACACGTAGGCATACAACTGATACCCTCAGTACCATCTTATAAAAACACCAATCTGAAACGTTGCCTTCACATTTCAGGCATTTTACACTGAAAAATCATAAGTTAAAATGTGTATTATGTATATGCACATGCACACACACACACACACGTCTCAGGGTTGCAGATACGCCGCTGGTGCCTCTATGCACTCAGCAGCTCTGCTATAAGGAAACTATTGCAAAAGAGTGTGGGGGAGATCACACTATCTATACTGGTTAGGCACTGTTTGGTACCACCCTGCACGATTCTTAAATGTCCTGGATCTTTCCTTGGGGCACTTTAATTGCTCCTTTGGTGATTGCTGCATATCTGCTAAACGAGGTGTGTGAATGTGTAAAGAAAAGCATATAAAGGGCACAGCAAAGGAAGTGAGGTAAGGTTGCACAAGCATCTTAATTTTGGCATTTCATAGCTTATGAAATGTAGATTTTCTATTTTATTTTATTGTGAGAATTCCCATTCTCAATGTAAAGATATTTCTCAGCTGCAGCTCACAGAAAGTTTGATTTGAAGTGCACCAAAATGGGAGCACACCTTCCTTCCATCTTTAACTGCTTCTGGAACCAAACCAGAATGACTGGATGGTTTAATGTGTCACCATAACAACAGCTGAGCGCTTGGTTTAAGTATTTTTTCTCTATTCTTTTGTTCAAAGAACCAGTAGCTGAGTCATAGATTTCGCACTCTTATTCTGAAACAGGCTTAATCAGACCAAGACAACCATTTTAGTCTGTTCATCTTTGGCACACAATAGACCACAGGCCAAACGTTTCTTTGGTCCCAAGGGGTAGATCCATTGAAGAAAATACTTTAAATGCATTCTTATTGTTGTGACAAAATGTTGGTAGCTTTTGATTTAGTTACCATTTTTTAAAGATTTCATTTCCATTCCTAGCAAATCTTGAATCAACATAAATAAATACATCTAAGCAACAGATTTCATATACCCATACTTTTTCTAGTATGAAAATATATTTCTTTTTCTAGTGAGCACAACCACGTAGATTTTCAGATGAGTTTTAAAATCTTGGTTCCTTTACAAACAATTCCTTTACTGGAATCAAACACTGGAAAATGTTTAGTAATAAAAGCTTTACCTAAAAAAACTCATAGTATTTGTAGTAACAGTCAGACATGTTTCATCTCTGAAGAATTTAAAACAAGCGTAACAAATAAAAGTAGGATTCTTAGTTTTATACATATTAACATCGTGCTTAATCTCTTTGATAACCATGACTTATTAATTTAAAAAATACAAAATTATTCATAAACCTCCATCATAAATTCCCTATAGAACCTTCTCTTTGCATAACTCACATTTTGGGGTTGCAGACAGTAGACACTAAGACACACGTGGAGACCAAGCTTCTACTTGCTTCTACAATGCAGGTACTGATCTATACAAATAATGTTGAAACACAGTGAAGAAAAAAAATCTCAAAGATACATGACGCAATATAATTTGGGAGAGGTTTTCAGCTTTGTCAGGTACAAACAGCAGGATTAATTTAATGAAGGAGGCAGTTCTGCCATGGTCTATGAATAGCTGTACACATCAGAAGGCTGGGATGCAAGACAAAACATTGGCCAATATCAGACAAAAGTGAATGTGTATCACGCCCTTGTTTATCATGCCACTCCTTTTGAGTGGCTGCATAACATGAATAATTTTTAAATTTCATGTTAGTGATGTCCCTGGTGATATAAAAAGCCAGCATAACATCCTGAGTGCTGGAATCTTAAAGCATTGCTTATGCCTTTGAAAGCTCATTTACATTAGTCCAAATATCACGTGTAGATACCAGTCAGTGAACTTCTTAAAGACATTCTCTAGCATATTGTGAATGGGTAAGATGTAGACCAGCTCAACACAAATCCTCCTTTGGTCTCTCTACAGATGAGACCACAGCTGAACACCTGTAGAAAAGATTATGTGCAGATGTCCTCAAAGATTCAAACAAAGAAGAGCATTAAGGAAAACAAGGCACTGTGAATTCAGGAAACTGTATTTGGATCACTACAGTCACCAGAGCACTGCAAAAGTTAGACTAATTTGTCATCTAGAAAGCCACAAAAGCTAGATCTGTCAAATAAATGTGAACCTCCACCAGCCCTTATCCTGTTTCATGGCTGGAAATAACATTTGATTAAGTAGCTGAGAAGATAAATTAATTAAAAAGTAATAAAATAGCTTGTGAGAATGTAGCAGTGTTCTATCCCAAAACTGACTATGGAGATCTAGAAATGATTTACACACATAGGGATCATTCACTGCCATCTTTCAAGGGTAAGACACGAACTTATAAAGAGCACATGGCATGTGCATGGCAACATATGTATTCACCAGCATTTTCTCTGACAGAGCAATGTGCTCAAAACTCTTGATTTTGAAAGAACAACTGGATCTTTAGAATACTTTATGCTGTTTTGAGGCTGCACCTAAACCCGCTTTCAATCCCAATGTTACCTTGTGCCAACACTGTAACAAACGTCCCTAGTTTGTGTCAGTACCATTCTTTTATCTCCACACCTCGATATGATTATCTACTGACTCTTTGAGAAGAATGCTCAAAAGTTAATTTTATTAAATATTTATGAAATATTTATTGATTTAGTGGCAATTCAATTAAAAATATTTCATCTCAAACATGGTTATTTTGCTAAAGTAGTTGAAAATTTAGGACAAACTTGTCTGGCTAAGCCAGAGATTAAATCACCAGGAACATGCTGAAGTATGGTCAACACATCTTTAGAAATGTTGGTGAGATTCTTATCTTTTCTAGAAGAACTAAAAAAGATGAACCAATGCAGAGGAAAAGTGATCCAATTTCAAAGAAGGATGCTCCAGATATTCTTCTCTGACAAACTAACTACAAATTCCTGCGCTGCATCCGACTCCTTGTTCATATAACACAGGATGTTATGGGGCTGTCCACACTAAACAGTGTGAGTGACTTCAGTAGTACAGTAACAGAGCGATCCGAACTCCTAAAATAAACAAAACAAAAAAGATGGAGTTAGTGAACTCCATTCTTCCTCAGGAAACCCTTTTGAGGATGTCATGAGTCATGGGACGCTCCAGCAAATCTTTCGAATGTGACTGTGGGACACCCATCATATGGACCCAGTTTTACTAGCTTATGCCAGCAACTTCAACAGGACCATTCTGTTTAGCTGTTAGCAAGCTCCCTGTGATCTCTGCCCATCACAGCTCACACTCTTCTCAGCTGGGTGAGAGTCCGTATGAAGGATTATTCCTAGTTGGCAACATGGGGGGAACCACCCTGTTTCGAGGGGAAAAACACCATGGCTTGAATTGTGCCATGTTGTTTGCCCTCAGAGTGCCACGGGCCACTACTCAACGCCCTCAGAGGCCATGGTCCGTTTTATTCACTAGAATAACCGTAAGTCACAACCCCAGACCAAACCCCTTCCACAGCTGCTGAAACACAAATTCAGATTCTTGGTTTTTATTGCTGATGTTTTTGGTGGTGTTAGTATGCAGAGAAGCACAAGGCATAATAGGGAAGTTTTTCCTACTATGCCCTATTCCCATAACCTTCTTCGCATTTTCTTTAAATCCCAGGCATGCATTTCTCTTCATTATGGAAAATGTATGCTTAATTTAAGGCCCCAAACTGAAATGCTGCTTACAGTAATGCTTTCTTGAGTCTTATTAACTTATGAACTCTTGGTGGGTTGCCCAGCACTCAGAGCAGCTTTTCTGTTATTTTCCAAGCTACATCAAAGTGTTTGTCTCAAGGGCCTGAGGTTTTTTTTATAATTTTCAGTGAGAGAAAGCCTCAAGAATAATTTTCTAATGTTAGTCATGTGTGCTATAACTGCATTTCTCTCTTTATGCTAGGCTTAGCAGTTCCTCTACACACAACACAAAGGGGAAACAGTACTTCAACACCAGACACAAGTGATGTGCAGGTTATCTGACGTGTTACTCCTTCTAGCAACCTTGGGAAGTCAGAAGAGGGATTCAGCCATGCAGTGTGTATCTATAGCCAAATCTGCTTCTGTTAAAATGGCTCGGGGTATTACACAAAGACGATAGCAGACTCCAGGTGAACTTCAAGGCACTGCAGCAAGTACGACACAAGCTTTTGCTTACAACAGCCCCTATCATTCCCACATACAGTAGAACCGCATCCATGAAGAGCATGTATAAATCCAAAGCCTGCTCTCTAGCTGCCAGCATTCATACCTGAAGATGAATCATGAACAATATTGATTACTCAGGTGTGCATGCTTGGAACAGTGATGGACCTTCCTTCTTTTCCTATAAAGCAAATTTGTACGACCAGCCCTTTTCCCCCCGAACTACATGAAGCCACAGCTGCAGAGTAAACACATCGCTGATGGGATCTGGAAGGCTTAGAGCAGCATATCTTACAGACTCCAACCTCTTCCTCAGCACGTATTGGACAATATTTAGGTGATTAGTATCCATAAGTTTCCTGAACTGTGCAGGGCAAAATTCACTTAATAACAGTCACTGTCCTGCAGAGAGAGTCAGAAGCTTCCCCCAATGCCTGAAAAAGTGTCTGCTTGAGTAAGGGATGCACGAGCACCAGAAAGCCCTTCTGCCTAGCTGTGGATGAAGTAGGACCACCAATGTACACCGCAGAGCAACGCGATTGTCTGTGCTCAGATTCAGCTCCTGTTCACCCAGAGCTACCAGTTGGCATATCTTTTGCCACTGTATTTTACTTCATCAGTTTCTGGAAAACTTGAGAGCTGGTTAGCAGATTTTAATTCTTTCTACTATTTATCCTTGTCCTGACTGGAAGCAAAGCTCTTTTTTGCTAACCTTTCCAGAAGCATTGCATGGCTACTGATACAGTGAAAGCTTTAAGCAGCAGCACATAATGATGGCAGCAGCTCTGAACATTTATTGCCTCAGCAGGAGACTGCAAATCAAACACAGCAAACCAGCAGCTCTCCTGTCAGCAAACAAATGTCCTACCTTCACTTCCCAAGGGATCAGAGCTTCTCAGCCTCTGACCTCTGCTTCTTCTACTTAAATCTATAAGCCCCAGAGCTATGTTTGACTAGAAGTGGTCCTTAAAAGCAACCTGGGGTGGACCTAAGTCCACAATGTGCTTGCTTTATGTTGCTATATGAGGTAAAGAAGTCACAGTGACCTTCTAATGCAACTCTCCGTCTAAGGGCAGATTTGTGCTAGCAATAAGCACTATGGGCACGGATCTGCAGGCACCAGCAGGGCTTGCTCTCAAATGCATACCACAAAATAGATACAGACATACATTTGAGAGGAGTTCAAAGAGAACAATTTTATCATTTGTTGCTGGTTTTCTTCCTGTGGAGCAAGGGAGTGTGGGGACTGATCAGTATGTGTGCAGTGTGGATGATGAGAAGACATCAGCTCCCGCGGAACAGGGAGAGATCCAGCCGGAGCTTGCAGCCCCGTCCCTGGGGCAGCTGCATGCTACTGCCCTGTGCTGCCCCAGAGACCTGCACAAGAAAATGCAGAGGTGCCATCCCGTGGGCCTCCCTCACGTACCAGGGGATGTGCTCATGGCAGGAGGAGACGAGGTTAGCTGTTCCAAGTTTTCCCCCGGGCTGAGCATCCTGCACAATGCTCTGTAGGCAGCACCACACAGAATCAGCCCTCTCGGCACCGACATTACCCAGACTGGGTGAACTTTGAGTCTCAGGCTGAGCTTTGCATCTTACAGTCAGCTCTTTTAGTAAGTGCTGGGTGATTTTATGCTATGCGTAGTGTATTGTAATCCACTGTATATCCCCTTTCGCATTGCAGCTTCAAAGAAACACAATTCTTATTTAAAAGTAATTCATTCACTTGGGGCTACATGCAACCTTAAGTGACCCCAAAAGCAGAGGCAGGTAACAAAGACAAGACCTAATACTGAAGCATGTTAGTGCTGAGTTTTGTTGGGAATTTTGTCTGAGCTGGGATGAGAGGATCTGGCCACAAAGTGTTTGTGGAAGCGCAGCTCGCTCAGAAAATGTAACCTATTGAACTCTTCCCAATTAGTAATCAGGCTCCTTTCGTTCTTCTGAATTACAAATACCAGCAAGAGAGAGAGGGAGAAATCCACACCAATGCTTTACATCAATTAATTCCAATAGAACCTCAGAGTTTATGTATTATTAAACCTGCTGTATAATTGCAGCAAAACCTCTTGCAGTGGTTTGTTAGATATCTTAAGCAATCACTTTTTTCCTACCTCACTCCTTCATTTCTTTCACAATTTTATCTGTCATTAAATAGTTCTTTTGTTGGGTTGTTGTTTGTTTTTTTTTTTAATTTCAGAGTTCTTTGGTACTGATTAGACATCTCGCATCACTAATGTTGCTCTAACATCAGTAGTAATACAGGGCCAGACTGTGGCCCCCTTACTCACAATAGCCAAAAGTTGTGTGAACCTCTGCTGACTTCAGTGTAACCCCTTGTGTGAGCATCTGTTCACCAATGGAAGGTGTTCACGATCTGACACGTGATGTTTTCTTGGTCACGGGCACACTGGCACTCCTGATTTCAGAGAACTTTTGAAAAGATAGTGGCTTATTGCTTATTCTGTCATTGATTTAAATCTTGATAGTCTTGCAAATAAGCACAGGTAAAAGGAAAATATTTCTATATTAGCCCCATTTTATTGGTGAGGAAAGGTGGGCAGAGGTATGATGTACCACTTCTAAGCCTTGTTTCGTAAGTATTTTAGGAATAAGATGTAAAGTGGCTGCAACACTCAGTACTGTGGCTCACGGGCCATAAGGCAGATATTGTCAGGAGACTACTGTCTGCAGCTCCTGGGCTCATGCCTTCTGAGGCCAGGATGAAATCCAGACCTAAGTTGTTCCTATCTATTATTTGTGTATTTATAGGGTGTCAGGCGCTGAAGTACTGAAAGGCCAGACTAGCCCGAGGCCACAGACTCAGCATCCAAACGGAGTTCAGATCTCAGGAATTCCTCTGTCCCATTCCCATGCTCCGTCCCCTCCTCTGTGTGACATGAAAATAAAAATAAAGCTCAGCCTATCGTTATCTCTAGGACTTTTTGGGTTGATATAATAGATACAAGTACGCCGTCACTGATGCCAGTAAGTATTCCCCCTTTTTGTCCACATTTCTACAGGAATTTTATGATGCAAAAGAGCAGTGCTGCAATCATATAAATCAGGAGACTTATTTCAGGATTGCCAGGATAAGCCAACCCCATTATCCTTGCGTGGAGTGAACAAGAAGGAGTAAGTGAAACTGTGGTGACAGTCACATCTCTTGCCTTGCTCAGCAAAGTGCTTGTTCATTGTCTTAATTCATTCTCACGCTCTTTTTTGTCCTGTTGAAGACAATAAAAAATGCAGCTTGGGAAAGGAGTGAGGTAGTGGAAGAGGGGAACAGATGGATTTTTTTGGTATCTTTTGTTGCCCTAAGTGATTATCTTTTTTTAGTAATAAAAATCATGTTGTGAGCAGTGAAGGTGACCTTTTATACAAGACTTGCAAACTACAGGAACTTAGGAACCTCAGATCAAAATCTGCTGGGGAATCTAGAAAAATTAACTCCTTTATTCTCCTCTTGCCTAATCCACAGTTAAAATCAAAGAGCACAGGTTTCACCTAATCAAGCATCCCTGACTGTATCTGAGTTAGTTATCAGTGTTCCCTTTACAGTTAACAGAAAGAAATAGGCATCTCAGCTAATGAAAGCCAGGAAAATCTTACTCTAATGTTTCTTTCTCTCCACTAGTTATGTAGAGGTTTTGATGGCTCCCTTAAACATGGTTATCTCTACTAAAGTCCTATGAGACAAATCCCAATCTGAGTCACCGCGTCTTAATCGGCTTTATCCTTATCGTTTCTGGATTATGAGCAGGTTAACGAAAGGCATGAAGTGTATACACCTTTATTTTATTTGCTTTAAATAAATATTGTAGCTTATCGTTTCCCTTTTCTTTCTGAATGCCTCCACCCCAAGAGCCCAACTCGGTAGTTACCGCTCAGCCACAATTTCACTTTAACGAGTAAGAAACGAGGGCCAAAGACCTGAAGAGCTCACAGAGCTCCTCTGCCCTCCTGTCTTTTAACTTCTCTCCATATTCTTCTCTCTCACCTAAGCTCTCATCACCATCTACAGCTTTTAGCAGCTGGTGGCCATGATAAAAGAGGTCAGCTGCTGAAATTCTTCAGATAACTTTTGACAGTCAATTTGGATCAACAGTCTACAGGAATAGCGCATTTCTGAAAGCCACACTCAGTTTATACCCCAGTGCAAATGGCTAATGTTCAAATATGTCAAACAGCTCAGGATTAACTGTACTGGAAAGTATGAATTTAATTTCCTCTGTTTAAGAATTAGAAAAGAAGCTTGTTTTTAAACTTCACAGTTGCAGAATAGTCATTTGATTTTACTTTAGGGTTGTTTTCTGCGAGGTGGGGGGATTGGTACCACATACAGCATTAATTTAACAGCATGCTTAAGCACACGCATAGTTTTAAGCAAGTAAGTATCCCTAACGAAGTAAAGAAATGAACATTGCGCTAACCTTCAAGAGGCAAGACCTGAAAGTCTGAGAAATCATTTTAATTTTTTTCCTGAGAGAAAAAGCAATAGAAAACCACTTATTTCTTTAAAACCTATTCATGCAGTAACTAATGGCTTGACTTTGGACTATGGCATTGTCTTGATAAACTTTCTTTCTGAGGTACTGCTTAGTTTACTGCAGAACAGGAAGAAAGCGAGCCAGCGCGAAAGATTGACGCAGTGTTGTGTTTGAGGCCAGATTACCCAGCGGCAGCAAGCGGTGGGCAGCCTTGCTTGGGACCCTGTTCCAGTGACATAGTATGTCTTTTCATCAGAGAAAAACTGCTTTCAAAGGCATCATAGCAACTCCTGAAGGACTCTCTGACTTTCAAAAACGGGACAGAGAGTTACTGTTTAACACTGAAATACTATTTATTAGATAAACATTACATTTAAATAGCAAGAAAACGCACGATACCATTGCTGAAGTTCATGTATTTTCTTTGCTGCAGCTTTGTCTTTCATGTTACCTTTCTTGAAGAAAGAGTTTCTATTGGAGCAAAGGTTCAAAAAGCACCAGTAACATAAACTGCAATTTACTTGCTCAGTGAATACTGTGTATTCTCCACACCATCGCATCACTGATTTCAATGTTTACTCCTGAATAATTGCGCTTTTTTTCACAACTAAAAGGATCTTCTCACTGGTGCGGGAAGAAAGTAAAAACTTCTGTGCGTGTGACATCAGTCTGCGGCCACAGCAATGCATGTCGTCTTACATGCAACCTTTCAGGCTAAATTCTGCCCTTAATTATACTTGATTCATGTTGTTGGCTTGCATACTTTTGCAGAAATTTAAGAGAGGAGAGAGATCTATTGCAAGACTATTATGGGTACAGCTCTGCTCCCATGCTAATCTTACTTCACTGGCTTCAACCAAGTTGCTCCTGATTTATATTAGTTTACCAGAGATCAGGTTCAAGCATGAAAATTATCAGGAAATAATAGACCTTTATTCAAAATAAAAATATTTTTCCTCATTAATCAGGAAAGGCTATGGAAAAAGTAAAGAAGTGACTTTACATTTGCTGATATGTGGGAACATTTGCCCAAGTACTAAATCCCCCTTTAAAAAAAAATAACATGTGCTAAAGCTTTAAAAGGAGTCCAAACAGAGGATTAATTGAGGAGATTGATTTCAGTTCTCCCCACCCTAGTTTAATAGGCTTTTTCCCAACTGAGTTTAGGGGAGTTTGGTCTTTTAAACCACTTGTTCTTAACAGCAGTAAGGAAGAAATCTGGGAATTGATTTATCGTGAGGATTTTCCATTGTACTCAATGGCCATTCTGTACTGCCTTTTTTTGCATACTTTCTAGCTAATACGAATCTGTTAGAGTTTATACTTTGCATCTACTAGTATCATATATCTTACTTAGACATTAAACACAAAAGACCTGGAGCCTGTATTAAAAAAAGAACATTTCATGCTGATATTTTACTGCAACATATAGCTCTTACTTTCAGGTTGCTTGGGACCATAAACTTGCTCATACACCACTGTGCTTTAGAACTGCTGTGCATTAGCCGAGGAGCACAGACTTAGATCGAATCTAAAAATCTTCCATAATAAATGTACTATTTGACCACAGACCAAATCCTGACTTGGTTTTGGGTCATAAAGGTGCAAGTCCCTCATCAATCAAGTTCTTTTTGAACTGATCTAATTCCAGGACATTAACTCTTAAGAGCCCCAGGAGCCAAAACAGAGAGGAAATTACTCCTTTTAACAGAGGATGCTCTTGTAACTGCAGCACCGTGACCCACCGACACAGACAGCTGTGTCCCACGCTGCAGGAGCAGGAGCTCAGGGCAACTCTGCCCGGGGAGCTACATCTACTCGTGGTCATATCACAGGTGGAGACAAGCAGTTAGAGGCAGCTAGTTCTCCACGTTGCTCTAACCTCCTGCTATTTAAAGTTCTGGCACGGAGCAGTCTGATCCGGCTTTACTGCAGCTCTGCTCGCGGATTTGGTCCTGCTCCGCGTACGCCGGTGTAACTCGGTCCAGAGTCAGACACGCCAGGCCAGATCCTTGGCTGCGTTTGCAGACCACACACCCGGCTGGCTTAGCCTTACATCAGCTAGTAACGGCTAAAGCTGGTCAAAAACCAGAAGGGAAATACCCCTTTTTTGTTAACAGCGTAATTTTTAATTGTGAAAATGTTCTTCCAGGTTTGTTTAAGCCACAGGAGATGGGAACAGCAGGCAGGGGATCAGCTCCCCAGAAGAGTATCCCAGGCACACCCCTTTCTCTCTAGGAACAGATATGCCCATACTATGGCCAGAATTTGCTGACTCTGTGATGCAAAGCACATGATCTGGCCCCTATACTACATTTTCTGTCAAAGCTGTACCTAGAATTTATGAAACTCTGGTGATTTTTTTTCCCCCCTGTTCTGTTTTAGATCAGGCTGAGAATTCATCTGAGCATTCAGAGATTTTTAATATTGTCTTTTTCTGGCTAAACAGACATAATGTTTTATTATTTTCCCACATTGTAGGCTTTCCAAAATGTACTGCTTTTATAAGTATAAATGTAAGAAAAGGGAGAGAAAATGGGTAATTATATGTCCTATCCTTTCTTATCAAAGCTGTATGTTGGAAAAGAGGGAGAAATTGAGAATAAAATTTATGGTAGACATTATTTCTCATCTCAGCTGAATGTCTTCCAACTAAGCTTCCTCTCCCAAACCTTGTGATTTCAAAGACTGTGTGATACATCTTATATGCAAAGATTTTTTTTTTTCAGTGCAAGAAAATAATGTTTCCAGTCTAACTCAAATACCAGCAAAAAAAGTGTGTTCAGTGATAGCTCCCAGAACTACAGCTGCATTATGATTGTACAGAGAATTTAAAATGCCTGGCCTGCCTATAGAAACCAGCTGGGAAAAAAAAAAAAAAGAAAAAAGAAAAAAGGAAAAAAAACCCTATTCCTACAGGAACCTGAAGAAAATCACAATTAGTGGATGTTCTCACTTACTCTCCCAAAGCTGTAGCATGTGCTCCTTTCCCCAGGACATATATTAGTGATCTCAAAGGAGCATTTGCCTGTCACATTACACCCTGGAGCTTTGAATCAATATTTGCCTACTCCTGTCAACCTCAAGCACTTAAAAGTCATGACTCCTACCCCAGGCCAGTATGTGATGAGCTCCCAGAGCCTTAGATGTTTTTTTCTGGCTTTTTCATTAGAAAGTTTAAATCATATCTTTAGATCATATCTTCCCTTGCCAGATATCCATACGGTATTTACACTGCTGCCAGATGCAAAATATTGAGAATATTGAGAAATACTTTTGAAAGTTCCTTACAAGAGCTCCACTTGGGAGCCCCACCTGTGGTCAACACACAGGGGCTTTGTCTGGGCATTATGTCTCACTCAGTTTCATGACAATTCAGTGACGTTCATCCCCACATCTACACCTAAACTTTGCAAAGAGCTCAGCCCAGAGAGCAAAAGTAAGCACGTGCTCTCCAGCTATAGATCAGCTCAGCCCCCCAGCCTCACATCTGTTTCTTGACCTAGCATCACCCCTGCTCCTTCGGCAGTGGTGGAGGCTCCACGTCTGATGGGGTCAGTCCAGGGAGGGTTCAGCCCCCTCCCCTCCTCCTTGTCCTGAAGAGGGATGGAGGCTCTGGCAGATGCCTTCTTCTGAGACTGCAAGATGAGAAGAGCAGGGATGGGGCAGCAAGCCCCAGTCCTTCTGAACTGCTGGGTCTTTTCCTGATCCCCTCTTCTTCTTCCCTCCTGTGGGGTAAATATGGGGTTCTCCCTCTTCCACATTCCTACAGAAAATGTCACCAGTTCATGCATGAGAGGGGTGGCGTCCTGTGGGCTGCCCCGCTGGATTCCCCGTGGCTGCTGGGGACATGGCAGAGGCAGCTAGCCAGGACTGCAGAGCATGCACAGGTTGCGACCTCCTACTCCACTAAGACCTCAGTGCCTGTTGGACATGCTCTTGCTACCAAGAAGTCTTAAAATGGGGCGACACTATTTCTTCCCACCTGTCCCAGGCAGCCCCAGTTGGTGGCTGGTGACATTCAATCTCCCTAGCAGGAGATATGTTGTGTCGAGAGCTGCTTCCCAGTGACTTCTTTTTATCTCTTCAACTAGACATTCCCTGGCACTCCCTTTCATAAAATATTCACTTTATCACTGTTTTTCACTACTTTTAGTGACCAAGCTGTACTTAAACATGCAGCTATCAGTTTCACTCACCGTTCACAGTGAATCAGTCATTCACACAAGAGGCAAGCTTGAAGTTTGGCCTCAGTCTCTGAGATGATAGATTATTGAAGTTCTTCGTATAAATTACAGTTATACTACTCAGTTATAACCAGCTACTGGGGTTACCCCAGCACCAGTGAGGAAATGAGGAAATCTAAATGAAAACAATGGAATTTTCACCCCTGCACTTAGGTACAGAGTGTAGATCAAATTCCTTGAATGAAAACCCTACAGGATGACACGGGTCTTATGAGTTAAGACAAACCCAGACATTCATATGAAAGATCATGTACTTCATTGAAATTTGGTTTTGAGGTCAATGTGTGTTTTGGGTTTGAGCTTAACATGGGATAGACTTTTCACATTTTCCAATGCACCCAGCTCCTCTGTGTCTATTCTGTGGTAATCTGTGGGCTTTCTGATACTACAGCATCGCATAGGTAAGAAAGAGGAGGAACGGTTACCTGTGTATGAGTATAAATTCTACCGAGTCAATGTTATAAAGCACAATGAATACTTCCACACGACGGCATCTTAAAAACTAGGTCCAGCTTATTGAGTAAGGCTGAAGAGGGAATAGCTGGGGAAGAGTGGTTCTGTACTTGTCAAAGACATTGCACTTGAGTTATTTACATCTTTTCATCTCCAGAAGTCCTACTAAAGGACTTCTCTGTAACTTAGATCTTGCATGAGGGGCATGAAGACTCACATCCATCCCAGAGATTCAGGGGCAGAGTCACAGAGAGCAGAGCTCTCCACCATAGTGATGTATAACCAGGAATCAGTCAGAGGAGCCTAGTAAAGCACAATACCTCCAACAATATCGCACAATGGGATTGATTCTGATGATTGTTTCAAGATTTATCTCAACTGTTTCATCTCCCTCTCCTTGCATGTGTTTACTGGCACACTTTCTTCTCGCCCTCCGCCACACGTTCTACAAGCCTGCAGCATTGAAGAAGGGTCATTTTGCACCCTGAGCAACTCAGCCTCTCAAAGTACCTGTGCACAAGGTCAACTTTTTCCGTTTGAACTGGGGGGAGGGAGGCAGGTAAAAAAAGCAAGGCCAGAAAATTTCTAGTAGTGAAGAGAGCAGCACAGTTTCTACTGGATTCTGTTTACCAAGCAAAATTCTGCTTCCAGAGTAACATAGTTACGATTCTCACTGACCTCAGCAGGAGTCAGGGGTAACTATCTAAGGGCAGAGTTTGTCCTCTTTATTTTTCTGTGGATCAAGGAGAGATAAACTGGTTGTTCCAGGATTGCCAGGTCCAAAGTAATGCACCAAACATACCCACTACTTCATATACATTTTGTACATACTCACTTACAGATTACCTTGCACCTTGTTTCACTTGTGAAAAAAACCCCAAAACCCACAAACAAACAAACAAAAAAAGGAGCATGTTTCTCTTCCATTCCATTTCTGTGAACAGTAAATCAGACTTCAGAGAGCTCATGATTTTTGCCCATGAGGGTCAGACTGATAAAACCAGTTCTGGACACAGTGCTGCACCTCTCATTTTTGGATGCTCTCTTCCTGGAATGGAATCTGTTAAAGAAGCACCCTGGTCCCAGCAGGCACCTCCTGACAGTGACACACACAGCAGCAGAGGTGCTGAGCAAGCAGGTGGTATGGGGATGGTATGTCAGGGGAGGGAACCTAATTGCAAATGTTGTAGAATGAGGCAAAAATGAGATCCCACCTCTCTTCTAATCAGTTCTCAGATACGTGCCTAAGCGATTGTATGAATGACAACCTGAAACCTCAACTGGATTTAGACACTTAAGCTATGCCTTTGGCTCTCAGTGGCTCACTCTTCCTTATTTTAAAGATGTCCTGCGGTGATTATCCATTATTTACTTAATAGCCTCTTGTTTAAAGCACTTGGCTAAGTGACAGAATAAAGCAATTTCCCTGAGCAAAGTAACAACAAGTGAATAAGGGAGAGCAAAACTCTTCACTATCGCTGTCAAAGCTGTATCACCACGTAGAAAGGAGAGTGAGATTTGTGATGCCGGGGAGACTGAACAAAGCTACAGCGCGCCTGCGCTGCCCCAGCCACGGGTCAGGCTTTGGTCTGCATCTCAGACTTCAGGATGCTCATACAGCAGGAATTAAACAGTCGCTAGTCAAACAAGAAACAGTGCTAGGAAGGCAGATAACCCCAGGTCTCCAGCTGTGTTTTCTTATACCTGTATTTCCTTACTCCTCCTCAAGCCCCTCACACCCTCCCTGGTCAGATGAATGGTTACTTTCCTCCCAGCACCCTGTGCTCAGTTTCCCCAGCACAGTTTTCAGGTCATTCCTCTGCAACGTAGGCGATACGAATTTCATCCCTTAAGCTGTGGATAGAAGAGAAGCAAGGTAGCCAAGCCTCAGGTTAGTGTTCTGGTGACCAGGCTGACATACAAAAGATGGGAATCACGCTCTCCACCCTCAGCTATGTGGATCTGGGCGTGAACTTTTTCCAATTGTCATGCACCTCCTTGATTTTCCAAGCCAAGACTGCCTTTAGGAAGCACCAATGCAGATACAAGTTTTCTAAAGAGAGCACTCTTCTCACTGTCTTGGTATTGTCTGCAATGTCTTTGACCAAGTCTTAACTCCAGAACTATATGGATTAGAAAAGAAAATGCTTTCACTTACTTAATGAATGTCATTTCTTCCCTCTATCCCCCTTTTTAAAATCTGTTTTCATTTTGTGTGTGTGTGTGTGTTAGTTACATTTGATAAATCAGGAGCTAGGGGTCAGTGAGATATTGCAGTGGTTTGACATAGATTTGACAAGTACTGACTAATCCTGACAAATTTCCCACTGATGACATTTCAAGATACAGTTTTGCCACTGGATGAAAGAATAGGGACTTTGTAAGATACCTTTGTGGGTAAGCAAGTTTCTCAGATTAGTACAGTGAGAAAAATGAGAAGGATGCCAGCTAATGCACACACAAGAAAATACTGTTTTCTAAGTACAAAGGAAATGTGCTGAAAGATTTTACAAAAGGTTGTGATTCTGTAATTTTTGTACCCAATTTTAAGTGCATTGGCTCAGGTGGTTTACTTTGATGCATTTAAACAATATACAGAATAAAATCATACTGTATTATAGAGAATCTCAAAACAATGTGAAGAGTACAGTCAGTCCTGAGAAATTTGCTTTCCAAATAGCTTAAAGTGGCCAAATAATTCAGTGTGAGTTTGCCAAGTCCTGCTTCACTGACTCCAGTGTTTTGACTTTCTGGAGTTTCCATTATATCAGGTTTAACTACATAAAATGCAAGCAAAGAAATATAAGGCATATTTAGCTGACAGATCAGGCGACTTGACATGTTTTCATGTCAACCTTGACAGATGGATAGGCAGTGCCTGAGAAAATGACACCTCCAAAGGAGCAAGGATGCCTCTTTACATCCAGTACCTCAGCTTACTTAATTATTGACACTTCACAGAGGCAATTAATACACAACGAACCTTACAGGATGGAGAATGAAAAAGTACAAAAATTTGGCAACACTCCCCTCTAACTAGACCTAGAGAGAGACTTAGTGCTAATGGGAGCTGTCAGGGCTATAGCAAATTGTGTTGTGACACTCCATGGAGGACAAGAAACCTGAAAAACAGATCAGCGCTTCATTATCAACTCTTTGGGTTGCATCTTCAGTGAAGATACTTGCTATCGGAATCTGGCAAATACTGGGGGAAAAAAAGAACAAGCATTCCAATTCTGTAAACATTTCTGATTTTCAGAAATGCTGCCCACTCTTTATTCCCTTTTCCTTCTGTTGGATTTCTGGCTCTTTACCATCTCCAAAAAACATCCTTTGATTTATTTACTCGCGGCTTTTATGTTTCCGTGAACTCCCATGTTACTAAGTTTTACAACTCAAATGTTTTCTGAAAATGCATTTCAAAGTAATTTCAAACTGCTAAAGGAAGCAGAATCTTAAATTTGTCTATACACACATTAGCAGCATAGCACCTTTACCCAATAAGAAAATAGAAACAACGTCATGACGCCTAATACATGGGAACACAAACAATTTGAATAATGAACAGCAAATACTGAAAACATGATATGCATTTAAAACGCAGAAAGCAAATGTTTTGCATGCTTTGAATAATATAAATCTGAATAATTTTACTTTTATTTTTTTAAATTACTTACAACAAATGTTGAAAATCATTCACTCATATAAAGACCCAATAAAATGTATTTTGTCTAGCAGAGAGGAGAGAGAAAAGAAATACTTCTGATGACATTACCATTTCTGTCTCACTTTAGAGGTCTAGCTAAAATGCTATTTAAATCTGAATGAATTCTATTCCCTCTTTTCATTTTTCAAAACAATGGCAATTTAGGCAAACATGTTGAGGGAACAAAGATTTCCATTCGTGTGCATATTATCTGCAAACTTTGCTTTTATGGCTTCTGAACTGATTGTTACAACACATGTTGTTGAGGCAAAAAGACCTAAAAAACCTATGAGACAACTCATATCTAAATCATAGCCCTAATCATAACTGAAAGCATATTCCCAGTACATGAATTTCAAATCTACCTAAATATTTGCACTCTGTGTATTACCGCACTCATCCTATCAGCATCAAAACAATGTCATGTGAGGTTATTATTTGCAACTAATGGCTGCATTCAGTTATATAGCTTGAATCGTGATTACTTCTAGAGAAGAGTTCATCCCTGGTGTTAAAAAAATCCCCTAACCATATCAATCCTTCTGAAATATTTTCTGAATTTGAAAAAGAAACACAGTTTGCTCCATTAGTGACCTTCCAGTTTACTTCTTCAGGTGAAGGCCATTTCATTCCTTTCATTTTTAGCGTGATAGTCAAAAAACACTGAATATTTCAAGACAGCATTCACACATTTTGGGAACTGCTGTGAAGATCAGACTTCACTTTTACCTGAGTCTGATTGACTGAGAAATTATTTCATTAACAGTGGTTTTGATGATGACCAATGCTGGCATTTTAATTGTTTCCTGGAGATACTTTTTCTAAGTATATTAAATAACTGAAGACAAAAGGAGATTTTCCATTGATTTAAAATGTCTAACAGGTCATGGAAATAATAAATCAATCAAGTCAAAATGCCATAAAATCTGAAAAACCAAATTCTCACAGTAATGTAAATTTATCCGTGCTCATTTTACATCTAGATTCTGGGCAGCACTTAGTATTAAAAAAACCCACAAATTAAGCTAAAGATAAATCCAGTATGGGAATTAAATGTTTAAATTTTTTTTAAGAATATGTTTTACTTTTTGTAATACTGGTGCATCAGTCACATAATAATGGAGATTAAAATCTATAATCATAACAGCATCCTTGCATTAGATGGAAGTAATGGAGAAAAATAGAAAATATTTCAGGGAGCAAATGTCATCTGTGTCCCCATACGTGAATATTCTCTAGCAGATTACACTTTTGTACAATCATTACTCAGTGCCTCAATCAGGCTACTCACATTTTAATTTCAATTTGATTTAATTGCAAGAATTGTAATTTCAAAAGAAATTATCAGTACAGAATCCAATAGTGTTTTATCTTAATTACAGCTTATTCTTCTTGTCATCTATTCTTCTCTGAAGATGATGAATAATTGATTACATGATTTGCCACAATTATTTGATGAATAATCAATGGTATTCAATCAATTTGTTTAGCGATTGTACTTTGCAATTTACATTTAAGTAAAAGATTAAGATCTGCACAGTTAAATAACTCACTGTGTTTAAATAATGTTAAAACTGTAACACAGTGAAACAAAAGCTAATCAAGTTAGGGTTGTGATTTACACTTGTGCCGTTATAGAGAAGGAAAAGGACAAATAGTATGGAGTATTATCCTTGACTTCTAGTACCCTGGCTTCTCAAAGTGTAATTCTTCAGTAAATTGAATTCAATAAGAACAAAAGATTCTCAAAATCATCATGGGTGTTTATCCAAAACAATATTTATTGCCTTCTATCAAGTTCTTTCTATGTAGTACTTCTAAATCTAGGTTGATCTTATGAAACGGCTAATCATCGAGTGTCTCAGTGGATGTGGGATCAGACAAATGCTCTCAAAGCTGTTTCATCTCTCAAAGCAGGGACAACAGAAGGTTGTTCAATCTCGGTGTCTCCTGTTCAAACAGAAACACCTCCAGGCAATGAAATGGCCACACTCTTGGGGAAAACGCTGTGGAAAATCCATGGCATACAGGTAGGAGTCCAATGCCTGGTGGCACTGAGAAATGGATATGCAAAGGACCACTGGGTTTCTGAGTATTCATCTGGAACCAGAGAAATGCAGGGAGTTTTGTCATTATTTCTTGAATACAACTAGATTAATCTGAGACCGCTCTGAAGGCAGAGTACAATCCTCCATGGCTGGAATAGCTACAGAAACATTGGGATGTTTTCCAGGAGCTGCTGCAAACGTCACTGCAGCTAGCAGGACTGACTCCAGCTCCAGCAGGAGGGAGCACGAGGCACAACAGCAGATCTCAGAAACAGGACTGGGATTATTTATCTGTATTGTAAACCAAATGTTGTTCTTTTCATCGCAGTCAAGTTGCCCATTTTATCCTAATCCATAGGAGATATCTAAGCTAGAAGAACTGATGGAGAAGTCTGTGATCAAAGGCAGGGCATGAAGACTTTGTATAAGAACCATAGAATTGTTTTGTTTGGAAAAGACCTCTGAGATCATCAAGTCCAACCATTAACCCAGCATTGCCTAGTCCACCACTAAACCATGTCCCTAAGCACCACATCTACACATCTTTTAAACACCTCCAGGGATGGTGAGTCAACCACTTCCCTGGGCAGCCTGTTCCAGTGCTTGACAACCCTTTCAGTGAAGAAATTTTTCCTAATATGCAATCTAAACCTCCCCTGGTGCAACTTGAGGCCATTTCCTCTTGTCCTATCACTTGTTACTTGGGAAAAGACACCAACACCCACCTGGCTACAGCCTCCTTTTAGGTAGTTGTAGAGAGTGATAAGGATGACATTTTAGCCCTGGTAGAGGGGACAGAGAGAGTTACTGGGGAAGATGCCTGGGAATGAAACCCATAAGGGACTTAATTTTAGCAGGCCATGCGAGGATTCAGCTGACTGTTAAGCAGAGATTAGGAAGGACCATACAGTTGAAAAAGCTATAGAGCCAAGGGATAAGGCAAACACAAACAAAAAAAAAAGGCAGAAATCAGCAGGAGAGCTCTTATACAAAAATTAAGGACTATTTCAAAAACAAGTCAGAAAAGGAGAGCCTGTAGCCTGGAACAATACTTGAACTGGAAAACCTGAGAAGCCATCCTCTCTTCCAAACGCAAGCGTGCATTCCAGCTTTGTCCTGACTCCGTATCAGGATGCAATTCCCTCCCTCCATGCATGCTACACCCAGGTTTACACTGAAAAGAAATGAAACTTGGATGCTAAGATGGGGTCACAGTACTCCTCCGTCTATCCCTGATTCGAATGACTGGTGACCAGGTTTCCAAAGCCCTGCAAAGACCACCCAGCACTCGGAGTAAGTTTGATGTAGATTGTTGAGACTCCTGAGGACAAAGAGGAGGAAAGTGGTACACCTGCTAACGTAGTGGGGAAAGCAACCCTCTTAACCAATGACATTTTGAAAGCTCACTCTTAAGACTGTTTTTTTAAGCCAGAACTACAGAACTGATACAGAACATATTGCTGGTTACATGCCAAAGAAAAGACTTGGGTTTGTAAGAATGAGCATTTGAAAATTCATGCCTAATTGCTTCTGGCACTCCACATGACTTGATTCCAGTTGAAGTGGATGAGAAACACCCAACACAGAACTAGAACAAGGTGCTCTTGTCGATATTAATCGTTGGTGAGCTGCTATACAGCTTTTTGTCTGAAAAGCTCAAGTGCTGCACAAACATTAACTAAGCCTTACAAGACCCATGTGGTGCATGACAGTTTTATTCTCTGCATGCAAAGAGGGAAACTGAGGCATTCCACTGCTACTTAGAAATACAAATAGAAAAAAAAATGGCCACTGAACACATTGTGGGCTCCCTTCCTAAAGAAAGACTAAGAAATAAAAAGAGAAAGCATAAACCCAATGCACAGTGTTGTAGAAAGTGAGCAGCAGAAGTTAAAGGATTGTTCCTCCCAAAATATCCCCAAATGATCCCAGAAGCTGGTCTATGCTTTATACCACAGAGAAAAGCTAAAACAACCCAAAACATTCCAATGTGACCTTGCAAAAAATTTACACCTTGCCCCTAATCTAACACAAATTTTGTTCTAAATACACAGTAAAAACACCGGGTAGATACCTGTGACGTGGCCTAATGTCAGTATAGAGATCACTATGCTTCACGCAAACTCTCCATCTCCAGGCATGGCCTTTTTCTATTCCCCAATACTTGAACTGCTCTAGTAATTAGCATCTGACCTGTGTCTTCTGTGCTGGCTGAATCCAACAGCTCTAGATCATGGAATCAGGGTTGGAAGGGACCTCTGGGGGCCATCTGGTCCAGCCATCTCTTCCAAGCAGGGCTAGCCTCAAAGCTACATCAGTGCTAGATTTTATCTTTGCTCCCTAACTATTTTTTGTTCGCCCACCTGCAGTTGCAGTCATAAGTTTGTATGTAAGGTTTACACAAAACTAGTTTTATGCAACCTCTTGCCTATCAAGAGTTAGTCCTTTCAATATGAAAACATGGGATACTTCAAAGATAATAAGAAATATTTAAAGTAGTCACTGAAAGAGGTAGGATTGGAAAAGAAAGTCTGATGGACTGTGCTAGGCATTTCCTTCCAGGGTGCCTGTGTAAATCTATATGGATGCTTTTCCCCCTACTTCAAAATCACACCAAAATCTTTTCGTACTTCACTTTTTAAAATTTTAAGCTCCTGCAACAAGGCCAAAAATTGCATTCCTCCCATGAAATTCATGAGGACCGTCAGCACTGCTTTCTAGAGAAAAATTCTGAATATAGAACATATTTTTGAGCGTGTTTTTCATACAATAGGTACCAGTGCCACAGAAATTAAGGGGGTTACTATGTTAAGGTAACAAAGCTGGGACTCAAGCCCCCTTTGAACTTACTTATCAGTAGTTTATATGTTTTTTTTCTTGCATAAATATTTTTAAAATATTTAATAAAAGTTTAAGATACAAAACCAGATATTGTAACTCTGGGCCTTTTTTATGTGCAAGTTTTCGCTATATCCTCTCTCGACCCACTCCAGTGGCAGAGTAGACCCCATCCTCAAAATTATCCAGACTTCAAGTGAATGAAAAGTGCATTCAACTAAAAACCGTGAACAGTACCTGAGGGTAGAACACAACAAAATCACTGGGGACCCAAGTAGCTCCCACAGAAAGTGCAAAAATAATTGATGGAGAATATTATAGCTCCTCCCCCAGTACTTGCATTTGTGGATTGAATTTTTAATCTTATTTCCTACTGTTTACAGAGTTATGGGCATATTTTCTCCCTGACACAAACAAATTCCCATAGGTCCATAAAGAAAATGGACTGGGCTATTTCTTCAGGACTACAGTTGGTAACTTGAACATTCTTTATTTCTGTCCATGTTGTGAAAAACAGAGCAGGTTGTAACACTATTAAAGCAGTTATGCTGGATTTGCATTGCAGACATGGCTGTAGAACGGGTAAATTACATTACTGTAGCAAACTTCCCAGGCTACCCATATGGTTAAGTAGAAACTAAGAGTTTATAGCTTAATTAGATGCATTTGTAAGTGACGATCAGATAAACAGATATACAACTTAAAAGAGTGCATTGGCCATAAATTCTTTCACTCCAGATTCAGATCTGCTAATATATGACTGTAAACACCTTTGACAAGGTTATTTAAAAGCCAAGCAATCTTATTTCCTATGCCTTTGGAACCTGAAGTGGGAAGAAGTAAATGACGGAAATCATGCAATGCTGCCAGCACAGTCTAAACGTATTTAGATCTTAGTGATAAGTGCTACAGAAATGCTTGACTAGGTGGCAGGGAAGAACACAGGGCAAGGGACAAACAGCTCTGTAGCAGCAGATGGCTACAAGCAGCCCTTTTGCCATCTTTGCCACCCTTTTCTTCATATTCCCTTTAGAATGTATTAGTTTCTTCACATTTCTACTCCATCCTTCATGGGTTTTTTCCTTAAATTATAGGAGACGTCCAAATTCATTCAGATGGAAAAAGCGATGGCGACTTCTTTTTATGAGGTTTCACCTGTACAAGTGGCTTTGCTTTCTCTCTGAAAACTTCCATGCAGATGCAATCTGGAAGTGTTTATTTTCAGACTTGGTTAAGGTTCAAAAGGAAGTGTTCAGCAACGCGATGGAGATACTACGTCCAGGCTGCAAGGAAAGGGCAGAGCGGAGCACCCAGGGTTAGAATTGCAGCTGAAACTTTTAAGGTGATAATTAGGTTTAACACTCTTGCCTGTAATAATGTTGTAGCCTATGGTTGTAGTCTGAAGTTGTTTCCTGTGAGTGTTACGTTTTAATTTTTTCAGATACAGAAAGATGATTTTGACCAGATTGGATTCCAGATAACAAACTTACTCTGCTAACACAGGAAAACCAAATGTGCTTCAAAACATGAAGGGAAAATTGCCATTTCCTAACCTCAAATAATTCCTTGTTTAGAGAATCAAGAGAGACGCTGCCAGACAACAGACCAAATTTCAGCTTTACATTAAGCTTTCACGTTTCCAAACGCATTTGTTTCACCAAGTGGGGAGAGTTTGTGATGGCTTTGAAGTCACTCTGGTAAAATTATGTCACCTTCCAATTTGCATCCATAGGAAAAAAAAAAATACAACATTAAGTTAAAGGTCGTCTTTGTTACTCGTCCTTCTCTGATTTTCTCACAGAGGATTTAAACAGTGCAAGACCACTGGAGAACCGGGACCTCCATCCGTATTGCTTAAAGGCCGTGAAGGGCGAGCAACAGAGACAAGGGCTGCAAACGCCGGCGACTTAAACGGGTACCAAATGTGCCGGTAAAAACGTAAGGGAAGGGATTTAAACGCACGCCCGGCTACTTCAGTGTGTCCCTTCACCGCCCACCGCAGGCGTTCTGCCAAGGCCGAGGGCCCAGCAGGGCGATGGCCCCGGGCCCCGTTCCCTGCAGCGGCACCCCGGCTGCACCCGGCGGGTACGCGCAGCTCTCCGGCAATACGGTGGGCCGCACGTACCGCCGGAGCGAGCTCTCCGTCACCCGCCGCTGCGGAGATCAGCGGGAAGAGGTTTTAATTAACTTTCCCTCTCCCGCTCCCTCGGTGAAAACCGGCGGCGAGGAGAGCAGCAATTGGCCGCAGAGCTCCGTTTGGCCAGGGGAACCGGAGCGGGGAGCCTGCCCGTCCTCCGCCTGCTCCCTGGCCTTCCCAAATTGGGGGGGGAAAGGGGTTTTCAGAAGTTTTGCTGTGCCCCGCGAGCTCCCAACGGCACCTCGCCTTCCCCCGCGCCGCCGACGGGCAGACGGGGGGGCGGGGCCGGGCTGCACCCTGCCCCTCAGACCCCGCCCCTCGGGCCCCGCCCCGCCGCTGCCGCCCCGCCCCGCCGAGTTTTCCGAGCCGCCGGCCGTCCCGGCCCGACGGCGATTGGCGGGGGCGGCGGGCGGCAGCCAATGGGCGCGGCGGAACGCGCATGTCGCTGTCCCGGGCGCGGGGCGGCGGAGCCCCATTAGGGCGGGGAGCGGGAGAGGGGCTCGGCCACTCGCGGCGGGGCGGCGGAGGCTGCCGGCGGCAGAGGAGGCTCCGGGCGGGCGGTCCGTCCTCTCCGCGGCGCTCCTGGAGATGCGCGTCTCCCGCCGGCGCTGACTCCGCAGGGCAGAGCCGGGCACCCGCCTCCCCCGCCGTCGATGTGACGGACCCTGCCGCCGCTCGCCGACCGGGAATACGTCGCCGTGGTTCTGCCGCGCTGCGGGGAGGGTAAGTGGCTTCACCCCGCGGGGGAGGCTGGCGGGTGCCAGCCTGCAGGGACGCGGCGGGACGCCCGGCGGGTTTGGCGGAGCGCCGTCCGCAGCCGGGACCGTGCTGCTGGCGGCACCGGCGGAGCCTGTCCCGCGGCATCCCGCTCTGCGGCGGGGGTCCTGCGCCCCGCCCGGGGTTTGCGTCGCCGGGAGGCGCCTGTAAAGAGCCGCCCGAACCCAGAGCCGGCACTCATCGGTGCCGCTGGAGTAGCGCCGTCCTGCACGGAGTTCTTGGACGGGGGCTGCGGGCTCGGGGGGTCCCACTGAGCCCCGCGGGGGCTGTCGGGGGCGGGGGGGGGGGAATGGCGCGGCGCCGGCTCGGTGCGCCTGGCGGAGCGGGAGGCGCGGCGGGCCGGGGCCGCTGGTCTGAGTGAGGATCCAGATGCAGGAGCTCAGCTGTTGCCTGTCAGTGGGGTGACAACTGGTCTCTTCCAGGCAGCCGCCGCCTTCTCCCTTCTCCTCAGCGCAGTGTCCGTGATGGGCACCCTCCTGCCCCGAGCGGGGCACTCGTAGGGAAGGGGGGGACCTCGGTCTGCTACCCCGGCGCATCTTGCGGGCTGTCCGCTGCGAGCGCGTTGTGTTGCTGGGGGGTTAACCACCACCCACCCCCCCACCCCCCCTCGGCAGCGCCTGAGGTGCAGCACGTACCTAGCCGAACTATGTATTTTTTTCTTTCTTCCATGAGGAGAGCCCTGGAAGGGCGACGGACGCCCCCCCGAGCCCCTTCTCCCAGAATATTTACTCCCACCGGGGGGTTTCAAACTCCAGCAGCCACCATTTATCATCCGTCCGGGCTGGGCTGAGTCCAGGGCGCCTTCGTTGTGGTCCAAGCCTGGTCTGGCCTCGGACAGGCATCTGTCATTGTACCCCAGCGGGGTGGCCGAGGAAAGCAAAATAAAGCACTCGCCAGTACCGGTGTTTCTAAATGCCATCAACTGGAGACCCAGGGAACGCAGCGGGGGATGTTTTACAAGCTCTCTGAGAAATGTTTATACAGAGGATTTAAAGGTTAACAATGCATATTCCCTACATGCTAAAACCTAAAAGGTGGCAAAAATAAACGGCTAGTATTACTGCCGGCGAAATTCCCTGTTTTCGTTGTTTAGCTGGTAACCGAGGTCTTTAAACTGCCTGGTTTTGCATGCGAACTCGGAATGACTGTTGAGATTTTCTTGCAGGATGTGGTTTTTTCCCCCTTTAGCTCTAATTATTACTATTTCTAGGAGGAGTTGTTGTTATTTGTATTGCCTCTCTACAGCACCAGTATATCACAGTGGCCAGGTTTCCATCCCAAAATGTCAGCAGGTCAGAGCAGGCTTGGAAAGGGAATGAAGGGGAGAGGAGAGCAGTTACTCTGACTGCAGTGACAGATTCTTTCATTTCTCACTGCAGAGCCCCGGATGAGCTGGGCTGGTGCAGTTCTGCCAACAACACAGTTAATTGTGTCCTGTAAATCAAGGTCCATGGAGCTGCTCTCTTTCTGTATAACAAAAGGTTTTGTAATGAGTAAGCCCAGATCAGTCATATAAAAATTTTAACATCGACTGGGCAAGGTGTGTGTGTGGGGACCTTACAGGGTTAATAGCTAAACTATTAAGATTGGAGTCAGATGTGGGTAAAAGCAACAGGAGAGTCTGGTTTTTCCTAATATCCTGTAGTATGATAACTCTGAAGAAGGTAATTGTTTAAAAAAAAAAATCTGTTTCAGTTTAAGATATATTAAGCAAGAAGAACCTTACATAAACATCAGAATCCTTTTCTTGTTTGGAAAGGCAAGAAATGGCTAGAAATGTCATCTGAACTTAAAAGTGAAAGATTACAAACTATGCGTGGATTTCCATGCATATGTGCAATAATGTTATTAATTTCATTTTTAACTAGCTTATTCTATGTCTTAGGGGGATTGGGGCATTTCATTTCACTCGGGCTTTTGGCAAAAAGGCTTCTGTGTTTTGTTTTGTTTTTTTCCTAGCAAACGAATTCTTTCTAATATTTATGAAGATGTTTAGAATACAGGAGTAGGAGATAGCAAGTGTCTTCCAAAGAAGGAGAAAGGGGGGTGTGGGGACCCAGGTTTTACTTACATATATAATAAGTTGGGAATGTAAATTTGTATGTAAGGAGGAGATCTGAAGAATGACTTGGCACGCTAATGACCTGGCTTTTCAGAACTTCAAGAGTTTGGTCTGTCTCCCCCTATGGTTATAATAGAGATTAAATGCATTTGGCATATTAAATTAATTAGCATATGAAAATCAGATGGTTTTTACTTTGTCATTGTTTTCCCGTGAAACTTTTCTATGCTAATGAACGTCTACATTTTACGGAGTAATTTAAATGGTTTTGGTTCATATTATGTCTTTGCAGATTGCTTTGACCCTTTCTAATGCTGCAGCCTTTGTATCCTGGCCTAAAAGTCCTTTCCCTTGGTAATATGGATCTTGTGTAATATATGGTCAACAGCAGCTATACTCAGCCTCTAAGAGAACAGACCGAGAGCTGCACTTAAATTTAAAGCCTCTGTTTGCTTGGATGCTGTGTCTTGTGCATTCCAGAGTTAATTGTATGTCCAGTGGTGAAGTCCATTTAAAACAAACAAGCTGGGTTTTGTTTCTGTTTTCTGCTGCTACCTTATCCTAAAGTAAAGAGATCCCTGCTGTTGGGGTATAAACATGCTCTGAAACATTACTTTTTTTTAATATAATGACAAAGTGTCATTTCTGTTTCTGGGAAAATTGTTATATAATATTGCATTAGGAATACTTGATTACGAGATGGGTGCGTAATGACCAAGTGGCTTATATCAAGATTCAGTTTACCCCCTTGTATTAAGGCTTAAGCTTCAGTTTGGCCAGCCTAGTTTTCTGCTTATGCTATTTAAACAGAGGTAAACTTGAGGTTAGCTCTAGTCATTAGTATATGCTTGGTGTAAGCCATGCATGCTTAGGTCCTGCTCCTGGAAATGTTTACAGAAATGAGTAGCTTTTACTTGTGTGCTTAAATTGTTTGGATTAGGAGTTGTATAATGGGAAGAACCAGCTTGGAAGGATACAGCACAGCTATTGCTCGTCTTTCCCCCTCCCACCTTATGGCTGAAGAACGATGGGAAGAAACATGTTTTGCAAGTAATAGCACACTCAAGTCGTAACATTTCTGGCAGAAATTCCCAGATAGACTATCAGATCACAATTTGCCAAAATTATGTGGTTTTTTACAGAAACAATTCATTGGCTGCTGGTTCACTGTCAAAGGTTATTTCCAGTTACTGAAAAAAATTTCACAAGTGGTCTGCTATAGCTCTTCCTCTTTGTATTTCGCTTATGTTGTGCACTAAATACATTATACTTTTTTGGCAAAACTAAGTGAGCAAATGACTTTTCAGCACAAACTGACAATACTTCTCAAGCATGTTCTTGTGCAAGGAGGTTTTTTAAATGTACGAAATGAATGAAGTGCTTAGATACACGAGGTATGAGCCAATACAAACATTTTTAGTATTTTTAAATTATCTGTAAACAACAGCTTTTTGCTAGTTTACCTTTTCCTGGAACTCTGCCTGGAAGGCTAACTCCTTAAAAGTTCTTAAATTTAACCATGAGATTGGTGAGTTGCTTTTTTCAAGATAATTTTGAACCTATCAAGCTCAGTGTTTCTTCTAACTAGTAAACCTGGAGTAGACAATCTCTCAGGCGGGCCTTTCATTTCCGGTGGGTTACACATCTACAAAAGTTAGAACTGTGTTATTTCAGTTGTTCTGTACCAAAGTCAGGTACTCCTGTCTAAGGCTTGTGTTTGAAACACTGATTTATAGTGCCTGATAGCTCTCGCTGTTCTGTCTTGTGTGCTTCTCTCCTTCATTTTCCTTCTCTTCCCCCCCACCCCTTACTCTTTAGTTCTGCGGAGTTGGCAATAAGGTGATAAGAGTATTATGGAGTGTAGGTTTATATCTATAACAGTTTTATTCAGTTGCCCCTCTTTTGTCAAAGCAGATCCCACAGCTTGCAATTACGGTCTTTGACTTTAGTAACAATTTCAGGTTTTTGAAATGTTTCCAGTTACACACAATATTGGCTTCATGGAGCAGCTGCATGCCTAAAAAGCATTTCCAACTGCCATCCAAATATTTCAGTATGATTGCTTTGCTTTTATTTAAAATTTTGTTTTCTGTGCTGTTCTTATAACCACCTTTTCGAGCTTGTTTCCTTCTAATCTTGCATCAAGTAGCCCCAATCTTAATATTACATGATTCCAGAACTAGGCTTCTCTGCCGGCAATGTGCCAAATCCATGTCTAATGTTTGTGTTAATGTGGTGTATATGAAAACTGACTTCTCAGTGGATTTGATCACTGATTTGTATAATTGCAACCAGCATGATTAAAAATCTGCATGTCAATATCATGATGCTTATAATAAAACTTACAGATTTTTTTTTTAAGCAGGGTGTAAAAGTAAGGTCCCTTACATTTTCTTAAAGGGAGTCTTCATTGTCCAAACACCTTCTTTTATTAAGGTGTTTGAGTGTTCTAAAAAGACAATAAGAACATAGATGCAGTTACAAATATAGCAACATAGGCTACGGACCCTTGCATCCTCTTGTTCTGTAGGAAAGCTGCACCTTCTCTCACCAGTCTTAAAATGACTGAAAAAACTCTTACATGAATCTTTAAACATATCTAGACAGATACTGCTATACTGCTCCTCCAAAGCACACATCTCTTCTGTATTCCCATGCTCCTCATTAGAGCAGTGTAAGCTATGTCTGACATAAGCGCTGTAATTGTTTAGTTTTACCTCTTTTTTTTACCCTCGCCTAATCTCTTCATTAACAAAGTACGCCTGTGACAGAGGTAGCACTAGCTCAGCAAGAGGCTCTGCCGAGGCACCCAGGCACTCTTGCTCAACCCGTTGAGCGCACAGGCTAGTTGGACACTGCCCTCACCCATGGCCCATTTCTGTAGCAACGCAAATGCACAATAACCATGGCACAAATTGAAAAGCTGTCTTGCGCTTTCAAGTGTGGATCAACTTGTCTAACCGCAGTAAAAGCTGACTTGTTTTCAAGTATGTTAAAAATTAGTGCATGATTAGTGAAGATGTCTTTAAGATCTTTTTGTGAGCAAGTGTTACAGTTAATCACCCAGAAGTTCAAAAGCATTTATGTAAAGAAATTACATGTGTTTGTGTTCATACTTTAGGACTAACATATTTTGACTTTATTTCAGCCTCCCTCCAGAAATGTCATCTTTTTGCAGGAATCTGTATTTTCACAGAAAAATAAAAGCTTCAAAGTGTGAATATTCATATACTTTAAAATTAATTCTGTGAAGGCATTGAAGAAATGTCTGAATCTAGTGTATTTGCATCTATATATACACACTGCTAAATGAATTATGCTAGGTCTAGAACCTCACTGGTGAATTGCAGATGTCTTTTGTAAAAGTATACACATGGCTTTCTGAGAGCTTTGAACTGTTTTCTCATGCTTTGCTCATCAGAAAGATCATATGGATAACTTCATTGTGAGAGGCTTTTTTCAGTCTTGTTTGCAAAGCATGGCGGATCTGTGTGATAAATATTGAGTTCCCATTCATCCTAGGACTGAAATGAGTTTGTTCTGTGCATATGGAATATGGGAATAAGATACACAGAGGATATGTTTATATTTAACAAAATTAATAGTATAGAGCGAGTGTAGAGAAACTTACAAGCCTAAACAGCTTGGCAGGCCAATAGCCAATGAATGTCTTAGAGTACTGCCAAACATGTAGAAAGCAGACCAGGCTCTCATCTGTACTGAGGTACCAGAACAGTATGCCGCTTCCAGCCTGGTATGGATGTTGTTACCCAGGATGCAGCTTTGTTCTGTCCTCTCAGCAGCTCAGTGTAGGTTTGGATTTCAGCAGGTATCTACTAGGAGGTACGACCACTGTTCAGGAGAAATGTGAGCTGCCTAAAAAAGCAAGCCATTGTGTTACAGCAGCTCTTCTCTGCAGCTGGGTCCTAGAGTGTGGGTCCCCTTTTGTGGGGCATTGGTGTCTCCTTAGGAGGCTCTGGTGAAGGGAGCCGTGTACCAGGGTGAGGCTGGAGAGAGCATCTGCACGGTAAGAGGGAGCCCTGGGTATTGCTGTTGTGCTCAAGTATGAGCTGCCAAAAAAGCTGTGGAAGTGCTCGCGGTGAAGGATGCGCTGCTGAGTAGTTAGCGAGCTGAGTGGTTGATGGAGCTGTTTGTGAATCCAGTAAAGTCAAGCTTTACCCTCTGACCCTTCATACAGACAATCTGCTTGGACAATCTTTGGGGGGGATTTCAGGTGGTGTGAAGCTGTAGTTCAGTGGTCCAGGCTAATAGCCCATTTCTTTCGCAATATATGATTTTCCAGTTATATAAAACTTATGGTTTCATGCAAGAACAGCTCTTATGGTTTTAGAGTAGCTGTTAATATATTGAACTTGGGCAATGCAGGTATTTGATTGAACTGAAGTGACTACAGTGACAAGCAGGCATCTGTTTCATTGCTGCAGGTTTATTGCTTTTCAGATTACTTTGTAAAATCTCCCGACACTCAGAGCTCTTCTGTCTAGTTCTGAATCTGACACCTTTTAGGCTATAATTTTGGTAGGTTAGTTTTTAATGTCTCCCTGTCTGTCTCTGTCTCCTTGTAGCTGTGTATAAACCTTTTCGAGCTATTAATTGATGTCTCATTAACCTGGAGCTGATGGAGGTACTGATTTGATGAGGAGACTTTGACCGTGGCGTAGTAGCGCAAAAGTGTACTTGGTGGCCTTATTTTAGGAATTGAGGTGATACCAGGCTCCTGTTCATTTAAGGCTTTTTTTAACATTGATGTGTAAGTCAGTGTTTGACACCTAAATACTAACTCCAAAACACACAAAGTTGGATATTCAAGAGCATATATGTCTGTTCTTGGCTATCTTTCCACCTTCCCATGGCCTCTGGAAGGACACTAATGCTTTGAAAGAACAGGTCTCATGAAGATCAGCAGGTATATCTTGAATTATGCAACACTTTGTCTGCAGGTAGAAGTCATCCCCCTTCACGCAGTTCTGTGCATTTTTACCTTCTTCCTGCTTTGTTGCATACTGAATCAGTATTTAATGCAGTTTTGGGAAGAGAATCTAGAGTTGTTTTTAAAAGGAAACTGCCAGTACATCTTCCTACTAGAGTGCAAGGGGAGACTTAAAAACCAGTATATGAGCTGTGACACTGGTTGTGCACTTGAGTGAAGATGGGGGAAGAGCATCTCCAAACAGGCAGTAATATTATGTCAGTATTGGACTCTTAATGGAGTATGAGTGCCTTTGATCTTGCATTACTATGGTATATAAACCTGATAAAATAATTAATAAGTCTGTATTCATTCTGTAGAATACTCAAGCTATTACCCTTGCACTGTTGCTTAGTTGTGCTGGCACAGCTTGAGCAGGCATGTGGAGATGCTCACCAGGGTGGTGAAAGAGGAGCTTCCTGCTCCATGTGCTGCTATGCAAAAAAAAAAAAACCCATAAAGCTGTAGCTTCTGTTGTGCTATAGGTCCAAACCATTAAGTGCTTTTGTCACCTATAAATCATCTAGTACTTTGTCTGACTTGAATTCCAGTCACAAGTGTTGCTCTTTCTAACTATGGTAATGTTAGTTGTCTGGATGATCCTGAAGGGTTTTGGAAGATCGTCTATTTGAGCTTGGGTATGAGTGATGGTTAGGCACCATTTCTAGTTATGGAAATAGTTCAGACCTCCCCACCTTCCCAATTTCTAGGAATGGAACATCTGCATCCTTCCCAAAGAAAATGGCCTCCTCATTTTATAGAATAACTCTAGGAAAATATAAATCACTGTCTATCAAAAATGCAATATTTATTTCTAAAATTTTATTTTAAAGCTAGTTTAACGACTGGGCTTCTGACTTCTTAATACCAATCCCAGCTCTTCAAAAAAAGACCTTGGATAAGTTGCAAGTTCCCTACCCCCAGTTAGAGCCTCTTTGCCTGCCTTTGCTTGTGTACTCTATCGGTTTCACAGTTCATATACTTGTGTTTTTTTTAAAATCTCCCCCTGCACTCTGGTGGGAAACATGTTTGCAGTTTCCTTTTAAACACACAAGGCTTGATTCTCCTCTCACAATGGCATAAATTGTGAAGAACTGCACTGAAATCAATGGAAGTAAAGACATGTAAAATGGGGTGAGAGAAGAGCTCAGCCTCTGGTTTCTATTTTAAGTGAGTCTGGTTAACCTAAAATTGTTCAATGTGCCACTGTGACTTTAGTTTGTAGATACCAGTTGCTATGCTTGTTTCTCTTCATACATAATGTTTCATTTTCATATATAATATGTCACAGCTAGTACCCCTAATCATGATGCACGTTTCTTTCATTTAATACTTCAGTACTACTACATCAATTTTGGTAGCTAGTAAGCAATATGCATGGTAAAGTACTTACCTTACTAGGGTCAGATCCTACAAAAAGTGGGGTGTAGCTGTGCTCCTGTGCAAGTCACGAAGGAAGGAAGCCTGGATTGGCTCTATCCATACAACTTAAACTTTCTTTGTGGTTTTCTATGGCTTTAGTAGTTCTAATCTGTGAATCTTGTTCCTTCTAATTCAGGTTCAAGATACTAATTCTACATAAATAAAACTTTCTTGGTTATTGTTGGTTTTCCTGTGCTTGCAAAGTGTTCGGCTCCATTCTTATGTTTTGTACATACTCAAGAACTTATTTTAACTTCAAATTTTCTCTGAACAGCTAAGTACTTGGCAATAAACCTGGAATATCCACACACAATTTCTGCCATTGCCTAAGTTTTGGTGGTTGCTCACATTTGTTTATTTTTTGGCAATGGATTATGGTCCTTAATTACCATCAGTAGTCAAGTAACTGAATGAGATTATACAGCAGTGCTGTAAAAACTGTTCATGCTAGCTATGATCTGTACATGTGTGGATATCTTTGAAAACAGTCACCTCATTCATAAACCAGTGCAACAGACTCCAACTTTACCACTACTTAATTTTTGAAATTAATGCAGCATTCTCTACCTAACTGAAACGTTGCTTTGACTGCCTCTTTTTATAGTTTAAAAAATAGCATGAAATGGTTGACTCTAGTAATGTATTCTAAGTTGGAGTAAATCTATTGGCTTATTTGAATTTTTGTTTTCTACCTGAGTAGCAAATCGCAGGTGTCCACAAGGGAGTATCTTTAAACTTGAAGAATATGGTAGGCTTAGTGTATCACTTAAAATTTACCTCTAATTACAATGAGAGTGAAAACCCTGTGGTGTTTAGCCTCTTGTGCTGTTCAGTCCTTGAGCTTTCCCCTTCAACTTAAATCCCACACTCCCCAAAAAGTCAAGAGGTTGCTTAGCTAGTATGTGATGGCCTTATGTATCAGTGGAGTATCAGGGATAGAAGATGCCACAGAAGCTTGCTGTGCTGCACAGGACTGTAGTGTTACAGACCTCCATCTTCAATGTGGCTTCCCAGCCACAGAGGAGATGAACAACCAGCTTCTGACTTCTTGACTACAGCTATTAATTCCAATAGCGAGTTCTTCCTTATCCCTGCTAGGTTTTGCATTACTTAACATGGGGGAAAAAATGAAGCATTTTAGGTAGTTGGTTTATAGTGAATTGATTGTAGCTTTAATAGTGGCTTTTTTGAAGCATAGTTGTCCAATGGTGAGGTAGCATGATGATGGAGACTAAACCAAGGTGTGGTGTTCACTGCTGCTGTGAACTGCTGTGATTGTGTGCAGTAGTGTCTATAGCTGATGTGAGGAGTGGAGGGGGCAGGGAAGGGTGTATGATAGGGATGCATATGCTCGTCAATCACATACACTCTTCTCAGCTGGATGTTCCTCAGTTTTGTTCTGGTGGAGCAGCCTTGCTGTGGAGTAGGGAACTGACAGCTTTCCAAATGCAGAGATGTGCAGGTGGTCTTCCTAGTGGCACGTTTTACTCATTTTTAATCTGGTGGCTTTGAGACTCATTCTATCCTATCACTTTTGGAGCATTTTTAAGCTCTTCTGAGAGTTGTTATTGTGGAGGCTGCAATGCATGGTTGGAAGAGAAACTCCTTTTGGTAGTACTTTCAAAGCATCTGGTCTGGTGTGCAAAAGTCATCTTTGGGTACAAAAGAAACAAAAGGGTACTGTGGCTAGAGTATAAGAATGTCTGGGAAAACTAGTCTCTAATGCAAATTGGCTTATACAGCAAGCTTTAAGAAAGTCTGAAATCTTTGCCAAGCAATTGAATTTATCAATTTCATGGACAAAGCAGCTTCCATTGAAAAAGATATGGGAGTAGAAGAGCATCCTTCTGGCTCTTTATTAGTTGTAGTGGTTGACAACTAGTCAAAGACAATATCGGGTAATAAGGTTGGTGACTAAAGTCTCGGGAGAGACTTAAGTAACTTTCTGCCTGTTGGGAAACCGGTGACGTAAGACTTGACCTCAGGAAATGGAGATGTATTTAGAGATCCAGAGCTTGAACTTGTTTATAGATAGTTTTGAGGAGCTGTCACCACAAAATACAGAGCTGATGACGCAACATTTCTGCAAGATATAAATGTGTTTTGAAAGTAGCAATAAACCCAAAGTAAATTTTAAGAACTAGTCTTTCTAATAAATAATTCCAGACCCATTTGCTTGCAGTCTTGATTTTTTTGTAGGTATCCTAAAAACTATGACTACTGAATAGGTCACTATGTACCTACTCCAGGCATCATTAAAAGCTAGCTTTTTCTCGCACAAATGCCTTCTGACAAGAGGCTTCTGACAGATGCTTGGCACCCATATCTTCTGTGGCAGTAAGCAAAAACGTATGGGATCAGGAGTATATGGCACCTCTTGAGTAATCCTTTTCAGTTACAGGTTCATGTCAGGGTGTACAATATAAGAAAGTGTTCAAAACTCATTAAGAATACGCATATGTTAAGGATAGAAGTCATTCATGTGTATGAGGGAGGGAAAGTAAAGCAACATTTTAAATAATGCCAGCAGGCTCTAAGTTTTTAGACTTTTAGGACTTTGTGTCCTGTTTAAGGAAGGTAAAAATGATTAAACTGGTACACTGTGGAAGGGTACATAGAAAGGATATATTTCTTGATATCCTTCCAAAATTACTATTTAAAGACAATTTTGTAACATTGATGTCAAACAGCATCCTGGAAGCCTCAATTTTCTTTCCCTTGAAACATTTTGAGCCCTCACCTACAAATTAGTTTGTTCTGAGATACTTTATGGAATAAAATAAGTATCAGAAGGACACGCTGCAAAATAATTATCTCTACATTTCTGACTAAACTATGCACACAGCTTGGTACAGGTATGAATTTAACCCTTAAGAAAAACATCTCAGAAGACACGTCAACCTGTATGTGCATGCTGCAGCTGTAACGCAATAGATGTACACCAAGCACACTTCTATAAAAAAGCCTGACATCCGCATTTCCAAAACTGAAGTGTTTCCGTAGCTGTTGGGCCAGCACTGGAAAGGTGCATTACAACCATGGAGGGCAGAGCATAACTGCCTGAGAAGGTGTAGGTGGATCTCGGATATTAGTGCTGCGCTGGCTGTCTGCAGGAGGAATGCTTGGGAATAGTCACCTTAACTGCATAGTGGACAAATATGCAAAATTAATGATAGTCCCAGACATTTTCACTTTAAATACTGAAATATTGCAACAGGGGTTTAGCAGCCTGGTCAGGTTGGACAAATGCTGTGTACATACTCCAAGATGGCAGAAAGCGCACTAGTTGACTGGTGGGGTATGTAAAGCTCATGGCCTGCGGTGTTAGGGCTCTGGCTGCTATTTAGTTACGGTGGGGGCCTCACGGTGCTGGTGGAAAAACGCCATGTGCTCTTACCTCACCTGCGAGAGGTGCGATGGAGTTGGCGTGGCTTGTGATGGTGGCTTAACTTACAGCTGAACGAAAGGTCGATGAAGGCTAAAAGCTCGCTTCCCCGGTCACCTCAGCCGGGGAGGAAACGGGGGCGGTGGGCTAGCTGCGGTACCGCTCCGGGCGGGAGGGGCGGCTCCCCCCGCCTCACGGCTCCGGGCAGCGGGGGCAGAAACAAGCGGCTGTGGCGGGAACAGCGCGCGGAGGCCCCTCCCCGCCGCCGCTAGATGGCGCCCGTACGCTGGCGGTGGGCCCGGCTCCTGCCGCCGCCGGCGGGGCCGAGGCCGCGGCTCTGCCGGGAGCTGTCGGAGCGCCACAAGGCCCTGGATCGGTCTCGCCAGGAGCTGTGGAAAGCTGCTCCTATGGTTTTGTCGGAGGAGATGTTATAAGCAATGCTGGACGCGAGGAAATGAGATCGCCCGTGTTTTGTTTTTTTTTTTTCCAGTGTGCTTTGTGGCACTCGAAGCACTTGTGCCTGACTAAAGTTGAGGACTTGTTTGCTGTGACGCTGAGAGCAAAATAAAAAGCGTGCTTTTTCGTTTCCCTCAAATTATTATAATTCTACTTGAAATGACTGAAATAAATGGATTTGAAGGACAGATGGCAATCTGCCAATGCAGAAAAACAGAGGACCCACTATATTTTTCTGTTCCTCTGCTTGCTGTGTCTGTTAACTTGCCACTGCCCAAAACTGTACTGAAACCCAAAGGAAAAGGGAACAAACCTGCAGGTCCCAGCTCATACGCTCAAAGATATGTTTAGATGTACTCTTTTGGAGTGACATCTCGCTTCATTTTTTTTTTTCTGTTGGGAGAAGATGGATGTGACTTTGCAGGTAGAGCTGGAGAACGTGGAGTGAAATGAAGCCTTTGGCCTCAGGTTGTCCCAGCTGACCAGCAGGGTATGGCAGGAGCCCGGCAGGCTGTGGCACTCCATGCCTGGAGAGCCAGCTTTTTCTCGCCTGGATTTCATTCCCCAGAAGACCCTCTGGCAGGATGAGGACGTGTGCCGCCTGGTGTGGCGGTGGCAGCTCTGTCAGGGTCTAAGCGGCTTGCTGGCTGTCAGAGTGCATGGATGGAGACAGGAGCCCGATAACAGCCGCTCTGCAAACACAGGAGACAACAGAAGAAAAGCAAGCACTTCGATGTCTCTCTCCAGGCCCCTCGTAAGCTGCCCAAACTAGTTTAACCAGGCCCAGGAGACAGCAGAGGGAGGAAGAAATGGGCTCTGCTGAGTAGCCAAAGGAACGCTTCCTTATCACCCTCATTCCTGGGGAGCTTTTGCGCTGAAGTGAGCCTGTCCCGAAGGTATGGGAGTGAGATAGGCCTGCCTGAGACTGCAGGAGAAATGCTTTTTGTTGGCTTAAGAATTCACGTGTCCCTGTGCACATACTGTTAACATTAGATAATAATGAGGAAGCTGTTTGGGGTCACTAACAGTTGGTCCTCCTGTTGAAGGAAGGATGGGCAGGTGCTACATTCAGGCCTGTGGAGTAATCCTGCTTGGGCTGCAGGCTGTGGCTGCCACAGATTTCCTCTAATAGCCTTGGAAGGAGAAGGCACACCTGAGGGGATCACAGAGACTTCAGGTGGGTTGTACCTTCCAACAAGTGTCTATCTCTTTCCACGGATGCAGGCTGACCTTCAAATAAGGGAGGGATGCGACTCACCTGGCAAATGAGAAAGGGTGACAGCCTGTGGCCAGATTTGTGTATGAAAGCTGTTGAGCGCTGAACCCTGAGCTGCGTGCATGGTGAACTCCTCTACCTGGATTAAACTAGTCTAACTGCAGAAGAATTACACTCGGGCAAAATATTAAGTATTCAGAAAATCTTCTGCAGAAAAGAAATGGGGAAGAATTGCTGGCACTGCAGAAATCGAGCATCTGGCCAACTTGACAAAAATATTGTTTAAAAATAAAATGGTGGGTTTCTCAATGTTAGGCATATGGTTTGAGAGTTTTTAGCTGTTAACTAGAGTTTATCCTGTTAACATGAACAGTGTTGCTACCTTTATAGACTTTCTGATGGGCCTGGGAGACAGAGGTGCTAATAATGAATCACCTGAGTGGCTGGTGTTGAAGCCATTCTTAAAGAGACCAGAAGGCTTTTTTTTTTTATCTTTTACAAATACTAGTTAGTGCTACACCAAACAAGACCTGTCTCCTTTTGTATGCTTCTTCCCACAAGAGAAAGAAAACATTCTTTCAGGAGTGCTTTTTTTGTTCCTTGAATTCAATCTTGGGAAAGGAAGCCCGCAGTGGTAAATAATTAGGTTAGGAACTAGCAGGATGGGCTTAAATGAAAGTGCCTCCTTTAGCGATTCCTCTCTCTTCTTAATTGTACAATGGACTTTCTCAATGCTGCTTCCTGGTATTCATCCAAGTCTTCCAGTCCTGAGTACCTGTAAACAATTAACATTCTCCCACATGGCATACAAATCCTTGGTCAGTGTTTAACAGGGTATTTGTGTGTGGCAGCAGTTTAACCTCAAGGAATCTTCCTGTCCTCTTTCTGCCTCTTTCTTCTATGTCCTTTCCTCCCAGTTGCTTGTTGCTGATATATTCAGTTTATATGCAGACTCTAAATATGGTTATTTCTGTGACTTTACTGTCTCCTATATCCTCAGAAGAAGCTATAATTGCACAAAAATGTCACGTTTTAATTGTATATCTCTATAGTCCCCATCTAATCTGTTGTTCACACCTGCATATCAGTTTGTTATAGTAATAAGCTAGTGATGGGAGCATGCTGTTCCACTCATACTGGAAAAAATTAAATGATTCCTGAACATCCTGTAAGGTTTCTTTTACTGCTGTTGTCTTCCTGTTCTGAATTTGAAAGAGTATGTTGCTAGTTGCCTCCTGACTGGGCAAAAGCACAACATAGGGTATGGGAGCAAGAGCTACTACGAAATGCACGTTGCCTAGTACTTAGCTTGGCCGTTGGATGATAGGGAGTTAGGCCTGTGATGCTGAGCATCTTATATGGTGTTAAAATGGATTGGAACTCAACATGTAATGAGAGACTCTCACAGTTCTGAATCACAGGACTTACTGGTGGGAAATACGTACAAATGAGATCAGTCTGGCAAGTACTTATTAGCCAGCAGCAAAGGTAACTAAGTAAAATCAAACTGACCACCTACCCACTCACCAACCAAAAAGTAAAAACAGTCGACTCCTGTGTGCTTCTAGAAAATGGGAGGTCTCTTAAATGACAGCTTTGCTCGGCCCTAGTGCTAGTTTTATTGTGCAATCATGAGGCATCAAAATTGTCATACAGAAGTGCTCTTTTTTTAAAAAAAAAAGCCTAAAATTTTTGAATATTATTCCATTAGCATTTGGTTTTCATCAGATGCTGCTTCAAATATGCCTGAGAGATAATTTTTTTAAAAAACTTTTTTAAATGTGAAGAAGTAATAAAAACAATATAATTGCATCTGAGATGCCAGTCCTTTGAACATCAGCAGCAGTTGGAGCGCTTCAGGATTCAGTAGGTAATGATAAAGTGCGTAATGCCTAATGTCATCATCTTCGTCTTGAGCAACCTGCTCAAGAAAATGACTTCAAGGATCAAAGTTGCACATATGTCACACTGAAAGAGTGGGAATAGCAAATTGCTAGAAATAACTTTGCCCAATAATGAGAATGACTGGCAAACAGACTGAGACCTTCAGAACAAGGGTGGAATGGAAATCGCCCTTGCATTTTAAACAGGTTTTTTTGTAATGTTAATGGAAGACTAAGGTTTCTTAACAAATACACTTTGCATTTAAAAGTCCAGATACTTTTAGTGAGACTCAGAATAAGTAAGTCTCACTAACTACTAGCCGAATGTTTTGTCTGACTGACCATTTCTTATTAATTACAATGGTAGAAGTAGATTGGATTGATAAGGCATAACCCTGAAGCTGCTTCCTGTACATGATCTTTAGTGTTTTGGGTTTTTTTTTAATTCTTATCACATTCTAATCATGTCTGGCAGTGTGACACATGCCTTCAGGGGATGACAGACTGTGGTCTTGTGGGATTTTTGTTCTTAAGTCTTCTAGTGTAAATTTTAGGAAGCTTATATTGATTAAGTAACACTGCTTCTGCTTCTGAGTGGATAGTGTGCTGTCTGTACACCCATGTGTAAAGAGTAGTACAGGAATACAAAAAATTGACAATACAAGCAACAGTCTGCAGTTGATATTCCATGGTTCAATACTTTTGCTGTGATCAGAGCAAGCTAAGGTTTGGCAGGATTGTTAGCTCAAGGAAAGCCTAGTTATGTAAATACAATTATTCTCTTCTTGGTGCTGATTCAATCTCAAGTCCATTTAAAAGGAGACAGCTCTTCCCCTTCACTGAAGCTTGTACTAAATGTCAAAGGTCTATCTTGAAGTAAGACAAAATGCATTGAAAAACAAGAACAGAGTGTTTTTGTTTCTTCTGGAAGCTCAAGTAAGTTCACAGGAGGGGTCACATTACATCAATGACTACTGCTGATTGTACCTCTTTGCTTCATAAAACCATTTTTTAATGAAAACCTAAAATATTCCCTGTCCCTTTCTGTAGAATGTATAGATCTAGTGTCCCTGGCTGTCTTTTTTTTTTTTATTTTCCTCCCTCAACAGGACTAAAATCACTTGATGGACCTAGTTTGTGAGCTGCTTCTGTAAAGCCACCATATGGTGCATCAGGGCAGCATCTGGATAAAATACTTCACAGAAGTATGTAGTACTGCTGGGTAACATAGCTCATAAAATGCAATGAAGATCTAAAATGCTGAAAAAGGCCATCTTCTGTAGCATGTACAGCTCTGAAGTTCTTAACTCTTCTAAGCTGATGTTTCATGAATGCAACTCTTGGGCAAATTCACCTTGTATAAAAATAGTCAGACTTAACAAATTTGGACTACTACTGGCAACATCATTGGAAGCGTCTCCCTTAAGACCAAATCGATTTTTAATCAAACATCTGTATCCTAACAAAGGCAAAAAATGTCACTTTAAAAAAAATCCATTTTTTTTCTTGAAGTGTTCATACTCAATTTACAGATTATGCTTAAGCTGCATTTGTTCATCTTACTTTTGACTTGTTCCACAAAATGTTACTGCACTATTCCTATGGAATACCTTAAACTATTGGGATAGAGTGACATCTGGCAAGTATTGATTACTTTGGCAGATTTACACACAATTATGTTTATTCCACCAAAAGCACATTTTTCCACCTGTAATTAAAAAAAATAATGCATCCATTAAAGACTTGAAGAATTTCAAGTGTGAATATGCTTTTTTTTCTCAGTCCTTTTTTTTTTTTTTTTTTTTTCATCAGTAGAGCCTGCCAGGAAGACATTTAGAAAATTAAACTTATTACATAAGTAGTCTCATTTCCATCTAAAGTATTGCATATGTTCTTTCCTGCTGCTGGTTAACTTGGTCCAGACTTGTGTCTACTCTTCTCTCACTCAAGGACTTGAGTGCAGTGATGATTACAGAAGGGAAATAGTACTCATGGGAGCACAGTGTTTTAACATACATCAGTAAAGATTCAAGAGGTAAAGATCAACTAATTGAGAAGAGAAGGTAATTATCTACTTTTCAGGCACTTCCTCCTTTCATTTGAATAGAAACAAGCTTATAGTGACCCAATACAGTTGGAAATGAAATGGCAAGTATATCTGTGACCTGAGTGGGAGTTTTATGCTTCAAAGGATAACTGTGTAAGGGTGTCACACTAATCAGGAAACAAAGATACTATAACTTGCTGAAGTACAAGCAGTGCTTGTACAAAGTGCTTTGTTTAAAAGCATATAATGGGCATCATGCTCAAAATCTTACACATTCATTTTAGAAGAGGACAAGAGTTCTGTAGCACTTCAAGCATGTTCTCACCAAACAGAAGCAGCTACCATGCTGCATGGGGGAGTTTGATCACAATTGTAAAACATCTGTATTCACACTCATGGATCATTGGAAAACTAATTTTTGGACCCTTAGACTTAGTTTTATCATTCACACTTATTTGCGTCAGGTCAAACCCAATACAAATCCTGTGTGAGAGCTGGCCTATTTACTTACTGTGGTGCCCACAGGAGAATGTACAGGAGATTTTGTTGAATTGTTCTACTTGGAAACAACCTCAAGAGGTCGCTTGATCTAACCTTCAGACCACCCTGCATCAATGCAACATTTGGACTTCAGCATGCCAGCACATCTCTTAGTAAATAAGCCAGTGTCTCTACTAATTGTATCTTTATAAATTACAATGTCTTTAGTACGGTGTGTTCCCACTGGAAGAATGGGGATAATAGAAAAATACAACTTTCCTTCCTTTGTGTGCATTTCTTCTTTGAGGGTGCAGTACTGCATCATCATTGGTTACAAAGAGTATGTTGACCTGTTTGTATGGCTGCCTTCATTCTTGGATGCCTGGTTGCTGAAGTAGCTGGCTGCATTGTTATCCAAGTGGCCCTTGAGTAACAATATCTTCCAGTGCTGTTAGGTGATGATTAAGATTCAGTTAGGCTCCAAGTTGATTTTCTTCTGAAAATAGCTTCTAAAATATTCATTTAGAAGCTGTATTAATGAAATATAGGCTTCATGTTGCTGTTTAGAGACATGCCATAAGTGATGGGCAATTGAGCTCTGTCATGCTAAGGAGACTTAGCCATCATGTGGGACAGCAGACCCTACTCATATTCATGGTTCATGAATGGTCATGGATTTGTTCTCAAAATGTTCACCACATCAGGAAAGTCTCCAGAAACAGATGCCCTATGAGCGCCACTCTAGAATCCTATAAAGCAAACAGAGTTGGGGTTGTTCAGCCTGGAGAAGAGAAGGCTCCAGGGAGACCTTAGACCTTAGTACCTGAAGGGGCCTACAGGAAAGAGGGAGAGGGACTGTTTACAAGGGCATGTAGTGATAGGACAAGGGGTAATGGCCTTAAGCTGAAGGAGGGTAGATTTAGATTAGATATTAGGAAGAAATTTTTCACTAAGGGTGAAGGCACTGGAGGGTGGTAAGGAACTGGAGAATGTTGCCCAGAGAAGTTGTGGATGCCCCCTCCCTGGAAGTGTTCAAGGCCAGGTTGGATTGGGCTTTGAGCAACCTGGTCTAGTGGGGTTTGGAACTAGATGATCTTTAAGGTCCCTTCCAACCCAAACCATTCTGTAATTCTATGATAGAGTACTTCCAGAGGAAAATATAAATAAAAGACAATAAAGACTATCTCCTAAATCTGCATGGTATGAAATAAGCTCTAAGTACTGGATTTCTACTCATTCAGAATGACCAGTTTCTCAACCTTAACTTGAACCTCTGAGTGTGTTTTGGTTTTATATTCAGCATGTCTGCATCATGCTCCCTTGCAAGCAGCTGAAGTCACATGTTCGTACCTTTTTAGACAAAATTTTTATGAGTGTGGATTCCTTCCAGGTGATTTGGCAGTAATGGGCAAGTTTGAAAAGTCATAGCTACACTTTAAAGAACAAGAACAACTTTGAAATTTCAGATGGCCAAAGATATCTACAGCAATTTAGTGGACATTGCATTTGGGTGGGGATTATCATAGGGGCTGTCCTTTGATTCCTATGGCTCTCCTGGGCATCCGAGGATGGTTAGAGAACTGCTCAAGGTATCTGAGCATAACAGGCCTATTGCCGGTGAGTACTGGTGGTGCTGGTAGGTAAATTGGCTGCACAGGGAAAACACGTGCTTCCGAGGAATTACACCATTCTGCATCGATGCTCATATCCCAGCTTTAAAGGAAACTTGGTTGGGGGTTTTTTTGTTACTGTCCGGCATGTGAGTCTGTTACTGTTTAGTCAGATTACGTTGTTCCAGATAAGTAAGTAAAACTTTATTATTCTTTCTGTAAGTTGTTAATCACAGCTTAATTCTGTTAGCGTAGAGCAAGTATTCAGATACTTTGGCCATAGGAGCTCGTATATTACACTTTAAAACTCCGATACTCTTTACTAATACAAACAGCTAATTCCTACCTACAGTAAATTTATCTTTGTGTCTTTCTCCTCCCCTACTGCAATGTGCAAATGCAAAAGAAGAGAAAGACTCAGGGTGTCACTCTTAAAGTGGAATCACTTGACATAGATAGAATGACAGCGCTTTGCGAACAGCAGAGGGAAAAGTGCTCAGAGATGGCTGGGTTCCACTGGCTTAGAGCACTATTAAGATAAGTGCTGCTGTGGTCTGTCTTTCCCCTTGCAGTGGCATTACTGCTTGTCTGACCTCATGGTGAACTGGTTTAAAGAATCAAATCAACAGGAAATTTCACTTTTTTCTCTTTTTCTTTTGGCAGACTTAGCTTGCTGCTTGTTTAAACTCCTGAACAGTTCTACCATGCGATCAACTGAGTGCCGATGCTGGCATAAAGAGGCTGTGTGTGGGCAGCACAGAGGAGGGATGTAGGGTCCCTGCAGCATCCCAAACATAAATGGGTTTAAGTTGTGTCTTAAAAGTCCTCAGTTATCCAGTTCTTGTGCATCTTGCTTTGTCTTGTTCTGCGGGTACACCCTCCTTCTCTCTTTCTGCTCTTTTTTACTTGGCTCACTTTCACGACCCTTTCGTAATAGTGAAATGATCCTCAGAGATACTGGCATGCGCTGAAATAGTTGGGAACGCGACTACCCGTGGTTGCTGCTCTTGGTGGTACAAAGACTATTAGGGGTTGGAACCCTTTATCTTTCTTGTCTACGTTAGCACAGACATGACCTCTGGTCTCTGCCAAAACTTAGTGCCCATCCCCAGCAGAGGGGGTGGAGTGTAGCTGGGTAGGTCTCAGCCACTTCAGGGGAGGTTTCAGTCTAAACCATAAATAAAGAAGGGTCTAAACCCAAATGGTAGGTAAAGAGTACATGCCCTGCTGAAAAAAGGACTATTCTTAGATCTTTTAGGTCTTGGATGAGGGAAGTCATTACTAAAGCTGAAGTCTCCTATATGACAGAAGTGCCTTTCTTTAGCACGTGATAGGCAGGTGAGATGGCATTAATTCCAATTTAAAAGAAAAAAAAATCAGCAAAATATTTTGTATGTTGTCAGTGGTGTGTTTGATTCTTAGTTTGCCATCTAATCTTCTGAGTCTTTTTCTAGGGCTCTAGAACTTATTTTGGTTTGTGGGTTTTTGGTTGGTTTGGTTTTGGTTTGGTTTTTTAAAGTGCTGGGAAAAGACTCCAGCACTTGTTTATGTTTTCCAAAGGAAGAGAGTTTGGCTTTGTGTGTCTAAGTTGTGTCATATTCATCTTGATGCATGTAAGGATAAAAAAAAGACAGTGGCATGCTTTACAGTAATCATCAACCTCTAAAAATTGTGAAACCTGTTAGATCTTGAATGCTAAAATTAGTATCTCTTCAGCGTGATTGTGCCGTATGCTTTTGTAAGTATCTCCCGTGTGTTCTGTCTTTAGTTTGATCGCTTGATCTGTATTGTACCCACAAATGCAAGCTCGGGTCTGGAGTTTATAAACACCTTCTTGTATATATCAGGTGTACAAAAGCAGAAAAACAAGAAGGTTTAAGAAAAAAAAAAAGCTTAGCACATTCATACTGTGTGTCCACTACTATGCTCTTAATGAGGATTTTGGAGGTCCCACATCTGAGGACTTGTAGAGAAGTGCAGTGCCAAACTGTATGTTGCTTCCTCATTCAGCTTTACTAAGTACTGGCTTTTGGTATTGAGAGATGAGTTCCTCAAGGAAGAGAAGTGTTATAGAGTATTAAAGGTAATTGGCTGTTATTTAAAGGACGGTGCTCTGACATGAATATTTATTTATATAGATATCTGCATAAAACATTTTTTTAGTAGTTCAGCTTTGTGATCTAATGTTTAAGTTGTCAAGAAATTTGTAGGGTAAGTTCAACATGTTTTTAAATGTTGTGAACACAATGACAGTTTTTTTAAATATTAGTATATTCTTTCAGAGAGCAAACTTCTTGATTGCAGTGCGTTATTGTGAGTCCCAAAACCTGGTGATAACAAACTTCATAAATTTTTGAACTAAACAGAGATTAAACTTGATCTAGGCAAGTTGTGGCATTGAAGTACTTAACCAAAAATTGTTACTTCATTATATCCTGCTCCTACAGAAGGAAGATCCTGATTGTAGCAGTGTAATAAGTAGGCCACACCATGCTTTAGCAAAGAAACGAAGAATATAACAGGTGTAGAAATCAGTTCACTTGAAGTGATACCTCTAGTTAAGTGATGATGGGCTGATGTAGAAACTCTGTATTGCCAGTGATCTGTGCTGTTCTTACTGTGTTTAAATTTTCATGTGTTCTCTTGTGAATATAAATGTTAAGACAAAAAAAAAAGAAAAGCACCAGATTTATTCATGCAATGAAAAAATGCAAAACGGGCCGTGCATCTTCACATGGCCCATTGAACTGTTACATGATCTCTTCTAGTGTTATACTGTGCGCAGAAAGTCTGGAAGTTTAAAAAAATCATTACACACATACAGAGCAGGCAAGGACTGGAAAATAAAGTTGTCGGATTCTCCAGCTGCAGTAAAAAGTAGACTCAAACTCTAGTTGCTGAGGTTTCTACAGTGCTTGGCTAGTAATGCATTATCTTGTTGTTTTCTTGACTTTGAGCAGCTATTGTGCTAAAGTGTGGGTCCCGGCTGTCGAAGTCTTTCCCACTTTCTGCGTGCAGGAATGGCTGGAGCTCTGAGAGAACAGATTGTCTGGCTCTTTTTTTTCTTTTTTTTTTAGCCAACCTTGTTTCCAATCTGGTCTGAATGCAATCAGTTATCTGTAGATAGCGTGCAGTGACTGGCTATGAATAACGTCTGTGTTACTTAAAAGTGACATCTGTGACTTGCCAGACTGCCTACGTGAAATGCTTCAAATGATCTAGCTGTTGCTCATGCACCCACGTAGGAAGGGCCAGCAGCCTTACCGCAGGACCAAAGTGGTCTGCTTCACTTTGTTGACCTCGGCCCCACAGTGCTCTAGCCCGAGATCCCCAAATCCTGGTATTCATGACCCATTTTGAAATGATGCCCAGGCTCACACAGGGCCACAAGCCACTCCTGTTGCTAATGGCTGTGCCTGTCCTGCCATTCTATGAATGGTGGTACGCAGGAAAACCAAAACTTTGGAAACCTCATGTTTTGACACTTCTTCAGAATGTTTCCTTTGCTGAAAGAGCTTATGTATCAGGGTTGACTCATGAGGATTTCAGAGGGAATGATGAATTTTCACTTCAAGGGTCAAAACCACAAATCTTTTGAAAGTGATAATATGGACAGTAGATCTCCATGGTGGTGGCTGAAGAGTGTATTTGAAGAGACTTCTGAGCCTCGTCTGCCTCTAAGAAGGGAACAGAAGTATAGTTGCTCAGCTGTAGTTAAAAGTAGAATCTAAAAGCCTTTGGTCCCTCTGAGGTGAGGGCTTCATAGTGCAATATAAAATAAAGTCTGATTCAAAGGGCTGTAGTTTCTTACAGCTTGCATTCACAATCTGGAGAAGATACTGATGATAGATTGCTCTCACTGCCATGGCAAGTTCTTTATTCCAGTGTATTTCACGGTGCCGCTAGGCTTCAGCCTAGTGATTGTAGCATCTTTTCCTACCTGCCCTAATGTGTGTGTAGTGTTTGTACTGTTTATGTTTACCGGTGGTTCATTGTTTGCAACCATTCAGAAGAGATGGAAATAACTTTTTTTTAGGAGGGAGGGAAACAAACAAAGACCGTTAAGTGAACAAAATCAACTTATTTATCTGTAACCTCTCACATCTGTTAGCTGTCCTGAGTGTTGGTTTAACAAGGAATCTAAAGATATGCTCAGTTCAAAGAAGGCGGCTTGTTTGCTGTACTCACATCTTTCTTCCAGGTTGGTAGAAATAGGAAAATTACTCTATGAGAAAATTATGTATGGATTGTAGATGTGTTGTGCAGAGAAGTGGTTTTAGAAGGGTACTAATAGTGACTTCTGTCTAAGAAGCAATAATTACAGTTTTGAAGCCTAGTGAAGTATCATATTGAAAGCTGTCTAGGGATATTTTTATTTTTATGATTTTTTCTTTAAAGCAAATCCACAAGGTGAGATATTTAGAAACTTAAATAGCATTAAACTCATCATGTTAATGTAGTCATATAGACTGAACAAGATCCCCAAAACATAGCTATTGCTTGTTTTTACCAATTGATAGTGAAAAGTCAAGGTAACTGAGTTTAATTATCCCTGTTATGCCTAAGGAAATCAGACAGGGTTGGGAAGTGAGATGCCTCAGAGTACTGACCAGGTTTGCATGCGATTTGTCTCCTGGACCCTGGATGTTCTTCTGGGACTTCCGTTCAGGACAAATGGACAAGGCTTTATTGTTGTGTCAGTGTTTCCAAAGCCAGCAGGAGAGGTTTACGGTTTGGGGTTTTTTCCCCAGAGTTGTGGTTAATTTAATGTCCATACTCTCCAAAAACCTAGTAGAAAACAGGATAGGTTATTCTCCAGCATTTCTGTAGTTACTAATTGATTGTTTTGAGGAACTGTAGTATGCAGATATAAAGACTATCCTTTGAAACCAACCCTTGAATCTGCACAAAGGTTTTCTCTTGCAATGGATAAATAGCTTGTCACAGACATTAAAGTGTATATGGAAGTTCTGTTTACTGTCTAGCCAGGAGATGGCTCTGTCTAGCCATTCCCGAAGGACATCAACATTTCTGAAGCTGGAGATAATTGGTATTCCTTGGGAGAAGTGTGTTTAAAAATGGGATTTTCATGCATCTGTTTCATGAATTTCAGGATACCTGTAGGGAAAAGTTTGAATGGGTAGGAAAGCTAAGCAGAACTGGAGCAAAAAATGGATGCATACAGGTGTGCTTGCCTGCAATTGGAAATGTGATTGTGGAAGGCCAAGATAAAGGCCTTACAGTAACTGGAACCTGGCTACAAGCCGGGTAAGCACTCATGGGGTCGTCTTGCTGCTGGAAACATATTTTGGGCTGAAGCATAAGCAGCTGTGAGGCATGGCTTTCTTATTTCTCTACAAGTGTTGTTAAACCTAGTAGCTACTTCCACTAATCTTAAAATAAAATAACAACGGTACATGCCAAGTGGCCTTGCACTGTTAAGGCATCAGTATTTCAGTCCATGCCGCTCACAGGAAGAGAGAAAAGAGGGCTTCTGATCCACTCTTGTGGTGGTCCAGTACTAGACAGGGGGACCCAAAAGGCAGGAATAAACACAGACTATTTTACTAAATTGATGAGGCAAGACAAATACTTGGGAAGACCTCTCTTCAAAGAGCAGTTGTTGACCACTGTCTAATATGTTGGAAGAACTGAGGAGAGCACACAGCAAGTGTCTTACTGCACAGAGTGCACTATGACGTGAAGAAAGTGTTAGTCATACGTAGGTTAAAGGACTTGGCTGAAAGAACAGATACAAGCTGACCGTGAATTGTAATTTTGAAGTATTAATACAGATGATCACAGTTCTTACACTGCCACGCTCTTGTGTCATCTAAACGTGCACAAACGAATCCTTGCTGATGAGGTTAGGTGACGTAACTACTGGGTATCTTGTCTACAGTCATAGCTTCTGAAGTCAAAGAAAAGCGTAGTGTTTTTCTGATGGGCAGTAGGTTTTTACTGTTACTTTTTTCTAAAATCAAATTAAACCCAGGTAATTGGCTAGTATAAAACTTCTTCCTGTTCTTGTGTTGTATTGCAGATGATTTGCTTAATTTAAACCCACATTAATAAATCTATAGAGTACTCAGCAAATATAGGTCCTTTAAGTAGAAGATTTCTGTCTAGTTGTACTCTTTACTGATAACAAATGTTGCTAAGACTTTGCATAAGCAAACATTACTGAAAAAGGAGGTAACTGCAATTTCTAGGCCCTAAGGCTTCAAGTGAAGTCTTTGTCAGGATTCTTGAGTTTCAGGCACCAAAATGCCACATGGTGTATTTAAAAGTATTGCTGTAAGATTGTATTAAAAAACCAATGCATTTTTTTTTTCTAGTTCTTAATATTTGGGGAAATTTTCATCAGTGTGTAATGCTGAGAGATCATCCTTCAATTCGTAAATTAAAACCTATACATTTAAACTCAGGCAAATTTCTGCTGAAAAAAGCAAAATATAAGCATTTTAAAGTTGCAATAAATATGGCAACGTGATGAGTGGCATATGTTCTCTGGGGATAGGACTCAATTTAGGACTTCTGGAAGTTGCTTGGTTTTCTGTTTCTGTTTATTTCCTTCTTCCTTTGTAGACAAGATGATTTGCATTTTTCTTGATACTAAGATGCCTATGTGATCTTGAGATAAAAATCTCAAATTATTCAACACTTCTGGGAACCTTCTAGTAAATATGAATAAGTTTGGCATTATTATTGTCCCAGCTTCTGAAAAGCTGGACTTCTCTGTGCCGTTTTCAGTATCATTAATTTTCTTTTGCTTGGGAGACATGTGAATTTAGTTGTGGTGTTTGGGTTTGGTTTTTTTTTCCCCCCATGGGTTTCATGGAGCTGAGTAGCTTTTGGGCACACAGTGCTGACATGTTTGGATGCTTTTTCATTCCCCCTGAGACTTGATGCTTAAATATTTATATAATAACACTCAAGTATTTCTGATGTCTTTTAAGATCAGTATGGCTGAACCATCTTCTATAAATGTTTTGCAATATGACATGTTATGTAGACCTAATCAGTAGAGGGAGCTGTGTGGAAGACCAATGTTTTCTTCCTTTCTGTGGTCCAAGTTCTGTGAGGCAAGACGAAGACTACTTAAAAAACTTTTGAGAACTGGCTGTTTACTTGAGGCACCGATGTAAACTAATCTAAATGCTTTAGCGAAGTGCATTCCTATACAAATAGGTATAACTACAATTATCTTTTTCAAATGTTCATGAAACCATATGCTGACCATAGGAAAAATAATTTTGAGATGCATATCCCAATATGGGCTGTACGTATTTTGAGCAACAAGTTGCAAAAAAAATGAAAAGCACCCGTTTTAAAATCCCTTTAGTATCTGTAAGGCTGCTCAGTACAGGGCAAATCTTTGTCTTAAACTTTCAGAGCTCATTTACAACTGTACAAACTCTTATCCACTAAGAAAAATAATTGTACTTGATTTTTTTTCCCCACCCTCTTTAATCCTTGTACTTTTTATAGCTCTAAAGTAGGATGGTTTAACAGCTGCCTCATGAGCAGCTGAGACATCCTTATTACCACTCATCTTAGAGAAGGGTGGGACAGGCAGGTGGGGAAGGGACATCTACAATCATGTAAAGATAAGCTGTTCTGAACTCCTGGCACATCTAAGCACAAGAGGATCTAGAAAGCAGACTTAAGCTTTTTGTGAATCTTTGATTTAGTACTTCTGAGTCTTCTAACTCTGTGAGAATTAAGAAGTGTGGCTTTTTGTGCAGCACTGTGATATAGAAGGTTTGCATTAGTAAGGTCTTCACTTGAGATACACAACAGCTGGTTGTTGAACATGTAATTTTGCCAAAGTTAAAATAAGAGATTTAAGAAAGAAGCTTTTTTTTTGTAACTTGTGCATGCATATAATTAGTACGTTTAACCTTTTCCATCTGCATGATTGTTCTTTTGCATTACATAAGTCTTCAAGAACAGGTTTAATTACCTAATTAAGGCTATGGTTATTATTTCCTGTGGAACATTTTAATTACAAATAAAATCTGAGGTGAAGTATCTAATGTTGAAGGAGAAGGTTTGTTCTGAGATTTTTACAGCCATTTATGCTGGTGTGACTTAGTAAATATTTCCATATGAAACCCTCAGGAGCAGGAACTCTTATTTAAATATATCCACCCACAGGAACAACTCCTCTAAAGGTAGCCTGCAGAAGACATTTCTGAAGTTGCTCTGAAGCCACCTTTGCTTCATACCTCGAAGTAGGAGGCCTAGAAATGGTTGCAGTTAAGTGGTATATATTCTTTAAATAATTGTTTCTTGCCTTAGGTACAAAAAGTATTGGATTAGTTACTGGATCTTGATGGACTGGTGGTAAGGTTTTCCACAGCATGTGTTTTTGAAGGTTTACCAAGGCATGGGACAAGAAATGTAATTTCTTCAAAATTTACATCAGTGAAGTATTAAAAGGTTTTAATTAGTTCTTTAATTAAAAAGAACTAAAAAGAAAAATCTCCTTGTAATACATTAGATTTTTCTTCATGATGAGAAGAGTAAATTCATGCTTATAGTTCCTTCAAGTTCTGGATTCTCAGGAAAGGTTGAACTTTTAAATGAAATGCTGAAACCTGGAAGCAGTTTGGCTGAACTGCTTCTCTGGTTCTTCAGAATTTAGACTTTTCAAAAGAGCAGTGGTATTTTATGTCGAAAGATGCTCTCTTCTCCATCCCTCAACCTTCAAGAAAATCCAAGTCAAAACCTAATTTTTTTCGAGCTGTTTTGTCAACAACAACAAAAAGCACATAATCTTGTGTTTATGACAATGCCAGAAGAACTAATGCTTGTACAATCACCTGAGCTTTCTGTTAGACAAGACCTGAAACTTTAAAGTGAAAATGATTTAAAAATAAGAAAAACTTACTCAGAAAAGGACACTATAAATGTTGAGTCCACAGACTGCTTTTGTGAAGCGGAGGAAGCCATGTTCTCCTTTTTACAGTAAAGAAAGTGAAACAGATGGACCAAGTGGTTTGGCAGAAGCAGAAAGTTTTATTGTTGGAAAGGATTAGAGTTTAGGAATTTCGGTTTAGTGGCTTGCACACACCCTTCTGACTATTTACTTATTAATTTTTTTAATAAGGATGTGGTTTGAGATGCAGGATTTCTTGAGGGGTTTTTTGGAGAGGTACGGGAGGTAGTCTTGCTTGACAATTTAATTCATATGTGCTTAATGCTATGCACTGGAAATGCAGCACACACAAAGCTCCAAAGATGAGCTCCAGAAATCTCTCTCTTGCTGGGGAGAGGAATATCCACGATTTGTTTGCCCTGGTGAAGCAAAATGTGGTCACAGATACGTGCTTGCATTCAGGCTTTCCAGTGACTGGAAGAGTTGTGGTGGAAACAAAACAGATCTTCAAGCTGCTCACCAGAATGAGTGAGTCTGCACACTCAGTAAGCCTGTTTTGGGGCTGGCAATGAGAGAGGCTAACCTTTTTCTTCTTCATTGGTGAAGCTTTATGAAATGTTAGTTCTGTGGATGGTTCTCGGTCCAAGGGGAAGAGGATTTGCTTCTCCTTCAACAGTCCACATCTGGCCCAGAACCCTATAGTAGGGCAAATCACATGGCTGGAAGACCAGTGTCACTAGGCTGCCAGGTTAGTGCTTTAAGAAAAGCAGCCATGGCTTTACACAAATTATAGCTATAGCTATTTAGGCTCTAGCCACAGAATAAAATAAAGAGAAGGAAAAAACCTAACAATTTAAGGCTTGTTAAGCTTTGTTGGGATTTCAAGTTAACTTATTTCAGGTCAAACTCATCTCGTACCCACACAAATAATTAAGAAAGTTATCTGAAGTCTGTTTGCATGAATTACTCCGGAAACAAATTTTACTGAATACGAGATGAATTATTCCACCATAAAACAGATAGAGGTACTTCTTAGAATAAACTACTTTGCATCTTTTAGCTGTCAGCTTGCTCTTCTAAATTGTATTATTACTTACTTGTCTCAGCCTGTCTACTGTTGTGTCCTTAAGTGCTCTGGAACCATCTTGCCTGCAGTAGTCTTGCCTGTGTGTTTGTGTACATATATACATATGTATATGTGTATAGCGAGAGCACGCAGTCGATTGTGTCTTTGTCATAGCTCACAGTCTGTGTGCTCTGCTTCCCTGTTGTCCTGGTTTCAAGATCTTTCCCTCCCTGCACTTCTGAGTCCTGTCCTGAGAATAGTAACCAAAGTGTTGAGATTAATTCATTTTACATCTTTTCAAATGAAAGAGAGGGCGTGTGTATGGGTCAGTATTGCAGTGAAGTTATAAAAACTGAGATGGCTTTGGGGAGAGAAATCATAAGGCCTGTATGTGTCACTTTGCATAGTAAGCCTGACGATGAGGCAGGGCCTCCTTTAGCCAGGCAGGCTGCCAGGGTTATTGTTGCCATCGCAAAATAGTCGAGAGCTAAAGCCCCATTAGGTCTTAAGCAGAAAGAAATCTGATGCAAAACCCTGTGGTGGTGCTGGGCATCCCTAATTCCTGGGCAGGAGAGTGAGCAGGAGGTGCTAGGCTGTGTGTAAAGCAGAGTACGTTCTCCATGGAGCAGCTCGTCCTCTCTGACCGCAGCGTACCACAGGTTTCTGGCTTGCTGTTCTGAAAGTTCTGCCTTTTGAGGGAAGGTGGCTCTGCCCCAGCGGTGTCTCCACTGGAAGTGCAGATGCTCTTAGTGAGCCCACTCCTGCTGTGCCTCTCCCCTGCCCTGGGATGTCCTGGCACTGCTGGAGCCTAGGGACCAGGATCCTCCAGACCAGCACAGCAGGATATGGGGAGCAGAAGTGGGAGGACATCATGGTGGTGTTTCTCTGCTTCCTGCCCTCTGTGCTCAAAAGGAAAACACTTCAAGTGGGCAAAACAAATAAAATGTTGTATTGCTTCAAAATTAACTCTTTAATATGAAAAAAGAGGGAAGGGAAAGCAATCTCAAGCAGCCTCCAGTGTGTGGTCAGACTTCTCTTCCAGTACACTTCACTCCCTGTAAGTAGTTCCAGTGATTTATGTAGCTGAATAGAAGTCATCTTCTGCTGCCTTTCCCTTCCCTGCTCTGCGCAGCAGTGCCTTGTGTTTTGGCCTAGGGCTATGGGCCTCCCTGAGAAGCTTTCCTCCCAGTTTCTGAGTCCCGGCTCAATCTGCTGCATCGGTGTTGGCTTTTTTCCCAACCCTGCCAGTGCTGACTATGCTGCTTGCTTATCCCATTGGACATCATTAAAATAAAGCTTCAGAATCATTTTTAGGCTATTTGGTAGATCAGTGCTGTTTGCATCCAAAGCTGTCATAGTCTCACCGATACTCAGAGGTTTAACTGAAAGCAACGATCCTTTCTAAGTTTACTCTGATTTTTGTTAAGGACTGAAGTCCTATTTGAAATTTACCCTTAAACAGCTTTACATTCCTAATATTTTCTTTTTTTCTGTGGTATCTTTTTTTAATTTGGTGAGCATCGGTTTCCAGATCCAGACTGTCTGCATTAGATGTACCGTTCACCTGAATCCCCCCTTCTGCTCCTGGGTATCACAGCTGCTTGTTAGGATGGGGGATGGGGAAGGAGGTTAGTTCTTAAATCTCTTCCATCCTTTAGCTGGCAGGAAGACAGTGATTCATCCTGTCAGCTTTGACTTGGAGCATTTCTAGACCCCAGATGTGCGTTCCCAGTGTTTCCAGATTGGCTGAACTTCCTTGGAAGCAGAAGCTGTGGGGGAATGCGATAGAGACATCCAAGTTCAGCAGCAAAAGAGCTATGTAAATGCAGCTATATCATTGCTGGCCCAAGCTGAATATCCAGCTGCACTGCATAATGTGGATTTATGAGCCTGAGTCTCCACTAGCTCATGAATCTCTGCTTCTGATCTGTTGCTTGGTGTCGGCATGCACATCGTTGTAGATGCATGCACTCAGGCATCCGGTCTGAGATAGTTGTAACTCTCTGTATCTTACCATTTCAAGTACTGGTTCTTGAGCTACGATGGGCAAGGAGCCCAGAAGCCATATGGCAAAGGGTATGTTGCCTAATGTCTTATTCTTTTCACGGACTCCACTTGGAGTCATGTCTGAGTTTTGAACCCTCCAGACTTTTGGATGGACTAGCCTGATCTTCCGCTTTGAAGCACTCTCCCAGGAAACAAGTGGGCAACTGTGAACCTTAAACTGCAAAGGAGGATGTAAAACTTTCTTCTTACTAACACCATGAAATGAACTCTCCAGCAAGACTTTTCTTAGGGAGATGTGCTTAGAAAGTGATAAGCAATATGAGAAAACCCAAATGGGTGATGATGGAGTAACTTAAGATAGTGACATTAATGAAGAGATCAGCTCTTCTAGATCACCAGTAACCTTTTTAGAAAACCTAATCAATCAGTTTCTGATACACCTTTACACACCAAATCTTGCTCTGTTCGGTTCCCAGGGCTATTCTAGGTTGCTTATATGTTACACTATAAAGTTAGGCATATGGTATTTTTAATAAATACTTATTCCTTTATCTTGGTCCAATAAAGAGATGTTTCGGGATAAGTTGAACATTGCAAAATCTTCTTTCAGTGTTTTGTTTCTTTTTTCTCAAGTAAAGTTACAAAATGACAGGTTGCACTGCACTTAAAGCAGTGTTGTCAAGGAGAGCCATCTAGATATTAACTAAGCTTTTAATGATAGAGCTGTTTTGTCAGTCAGGTGCATGCTTATGTATGTGTTGGAAGAATGGCATTAGATTAACTGTTCCCCTTAAGTTAAAAATTACATGTGCATCTTAGCCTGCTGTCCATAGTTTTCTACTATAAAACTTGTCAAAACCAGTGCATAATGGCATGATGATTAAATGCCCTGTAAATGACTTGTTTTAAACAGATGCATGCAATATAGGTGGAAACTCATGGCTCTGGAGTGCACATGGTACTTAGTAAACTTGAAGCCTTAATGGTAGCTTTTTTCTTCCTGTAAAGCTTACTAAACATTGTTAGATCCCTGAGGATCACGGATCTTTCTTCAGTAATACTGCCTTAGAATTTCTTCTAAAAGAATAAATAAATATGTTGCATCTAATTTACAACGGAGGGAAATGGCTGGATGGTCCCTGGCAACCACTGGAGCAATAAAACTTTCCTTGGGCACAGGTTTAGAGCTTCCTCTGGCAGAGTGCTGTAGTGGGTGGCCGGGGAAGTACAGCTGATGGGGCCAGGGTATGTGCCTTGGTATTGAATTGCTTTCTATTTCAAAGTGTGTACACCGAAAATGTTATGTTTACAGAGGCACAAAGACTTATGTGTACAGGTTGTCTCTGATACTCGGATGCTGAGGGCTAAAGAAACTGGGCAGCTGTAGAGGAGGGAGGGACTGCTGGTGTACGTGCTGGTTGTGTAAGCATACCAGTACTCACCTGGTAAACTTACACACAACCACTTGCCTTTAGGCTTTGAGAGAGTCCTTTCTGAATATATTTGATGGAAACAAGACCAGTGTTTTTATTAGAGGTTGCTAGCATAAATATTTAAAACTTCTACTTAATTCCCCCAATTTCTCTGAAAAGCGTGTTCTTTCTGGAAAGATTGCTCCTCCTAGAGAGAAGGCAGGTAGTAATGTTTATAGATAAAAGATCATCTGAGAGATCAGAGAACTGTGTGTTTTGCTGTACTCCATCCAGTGACTAATTGAAAGATAATGCAGTAGAAGGGAGGTGGGAGAGAGAGGAGAAAAGAGAGGAAGAGAGGCTATGTGTGTACAAGTCACAGCCACAAGCTGTACTTCTGTGCTGCCGGGGGCATGGAAGAAGAGGGTATATAAATGTACGTACAATAGCAGAGATGGAATAAAGCCCTAAGACAAAACTGCTTATAACTTGCGTGTTATATCCACATCAGCCTGTCAACAGTGGAGATTAGGGTTTTGTTTTGCCCTGGTCAGTTTTATTAGAACTACAACATGCCTTGTGTTACAGGCATGCACTGGGGAATACTTGTGTTGCTGCCTGTTGGCTAAGCCAAGGGGACTGCAGCCTCTGCAGGGTGTGATGCGTTGGCATAAACTGCTCTTACAGCTTTGCTGCTGCGACAGCAGGTGTAGAGTATGTGAGGCTCTGCTTATGTGGTGTAACTTGCTGGGGCGCGATAATACAATAGCTTTCGTTTGCATCTTGTGCTTTTCTTAACCGTGCCTGCATAAACTGAGCAAAGGAGGTCTGAATTAAAGTTTCCTTTTCCCTTCTGAAGGGAACTAGAGTAATTCCTTCAGTGAAGATTGAATCTATACCCCTATCTGCTTTCTAAACTTAAAACTAATTTAATCATAGTCTGTCTGTGCTTTCAACAGACATGTTTTAGAGTAGATGGCCTTGGTTTGCTGTGGGTCACATGTTTACTCCTATGTGTAAACCGTGGCCTCTTGATCAGACAGGAAATGTTTTGGGTTGAAAACCCAATGTCATGTCCTCATTCATGTGAAAATGAAGCTTCTTGCTGTTGCAGTCTTTTCTGGCACATCTTGTTACAAGTGTCCCAAGCATTACGAGCTAACAGGTCAAGGGAATGGCACTGCAGACATTCAAAAGAGATTGCAGAGCCTTTTCCAAAGGATGCTGCTCCATCCAAGCAGATGGTTGGCCTGCAAAAACAAGGCTGGGACTCCAGGATGTTGCTCCAAAGAAAGTGGGGAGAGAGCTAAGTGAAAAGGAATTTTAAAAGATGAATGACATGCAAACTTCTTGCTCTCAGGGCAGGAGACTTTTACGTAAAACATATGGTTTATGTGCAAGGAAAGGTCGCAGATCAAATGCTGGGAAAGGTCTGAGGCTGGTTGTCTAAGATCTAGATAAAGGTATGTGTATCCAGTGCTGATGCAAACTGGCAGATGTTGGATGACCGCATATGTTCCTTAACATGTGTGATCTATATCACACAATCCTGTGATAACTGGAGAATGACCAGTCGGTCCATGCTGACTGTGCCCAGTCTCTTCAACTTCATTCCATATGGCAGGATAACAAACAAACCCCATGTTTCTCTAATCATCTGAGGGAGTACTGGCTCTCCTGCCTATGCAGCTAGCTTAAAATGAATCCAGGCTGGTGTGTCAGCCAAGCCACTAATCAATAGATCTGCTTATATGAATGTCCACTCCTGCAAGTTCTCCCCACCAGTATTACTGTCCTCGTGTTTTCTCCTGCGGAAGGTTTGCAGGTTTGTGGGATATAAGCACGTACTACTGCCTCTGGCTCCCTACTACAGCAGGTTAGTTGAACATTATACTACAGTAGCCCTGTTTCTCTCTTGGTCAGGTACAGGCTTCTCTGCACTTAGGAAAAGTGGGGACCTGCTTTGGGAGTAGAGACACATGATGGATTTGCTGCATTTCACATGACTTATTTTATCACCTGCTTTTCATTTGCCTAGGGAAGACTCTGACCTCTGCATGAAAAAGTCTGTTGGATAGTGATGGCATAGAGAACTTGGCAAAATCAAAGCATTTACAACATCTATATCTTTGAAGTGCCTGTTTAATAGTGCCATTGTCATGCCAGTTGGAGGCAACACTTCTCTTTGCAATTGAAAGGCTCAGCAAACCTAGCTGATAAGCACTGGTGCCCTGCTGGGAAACTGACCCTTTGAACTGGGAAGAATCCCTCCAGATAAGCAAGTAATGGAATTTTTATCAGGTCCTACTTTTTATTGTAGCATGTTTAGAGTTGTCAGTCTTTTTATGCAGCAAAAGTGTTTTCTCTGTAGTCTAGTAGGTGTGTGGGTAGTGTAATATTCTCACTTTAAAGGTGCTGTTTCCAGGCTTGGAAGGAATAGCAATGCCATGTGCTCTTGCAAGAACAGAAAGGAAGCAATGACAATATAACTTAAGCAACAAACGTATGTTGATTTAAGAGCCAAACTTACTGAGCATCCTAACTCCCAAGGGAAAGGGAAGGAGTTGTGAGGATAGTCTTAGCATCTTTATAGGATAAAGTTTCTTTTTCACTGTTACCTTTTTCTTTTTAAAACAAAACAAAAAAAAATAGATCTAATGAACTTTTTTCATTTCACTATAGAAATAAATGCTCTCTTCTACATTAAACCTCATAGATACATTTGTCTCAACAACATAACAAAGTTTGCAAGCAAAGCACAGGAAAGCACTAGGTTTCTTATGTGCCAGTGAGAATCTGCTTTCATTTAAAGCAGGGATCAAGCTTTTCAAGGCTTTTCTTTCTAAGCCATAAAACTGAGCCATTAGACTTCTTGTCTCAAATCCCAGTACCAAAAAAGCAAAGAGAAGGAAACTAAAATTCAGTCTTGACCTGGTTTTGAGCCTTGTTGTGTGCCTGTACTGACCTAGTGATATCTCCAGTTTGACCACCCCAGGAAACCACAGTGGGTCCTGTGGAAAGGCTGCTGTCGTCCGTGGGAGTATTTGAGTCAGCTTCGTGTGTTCTGGACAGAGACGTTGCAGATCCAGCCCATGCAATCTGTTTGGCAAAGCAGCTGTCTCTGGCAGGCTACATATCAAATACAGATGGTTTGAGTTTTGAAGTTTGAGACAATAACAGAAGATATGTTTCTATTAAATATATCAATCCGAACAGATCCATCTAATGGACGACCTATAGAACAAAAGGAAACCCTAAGGGAGAGTATTGTGTAGCAATATGGGAAGCTGCTGCCATTGCAGTGGGGGACAGGGTGCATTGCTCTGACTACAAATAGATCAAGTTCAGGCTGACATTCCTTCGTGTCAGGTTTTCCCTTTGGTCTCCCTAAGACACTGCTGCAGTGGAAAACCTTTCTCTCCAAGTAGTTTTATCCCACTTAATTGCTCTTTAAAATGTGCTTTATTCCTTGCTAACAATATAGCACCGCTGTGCTATATTAATGAATTTGTAATTTAAAAAAGGGGGGCAGGGGCTGACATATGGCAAATACATGCTTTAGTTCTGGTAAGCACATGATTTTGAAGATAAACAAAGCTGTTTCCTTATCCTCAGCATGTACTTATTTTGTTTTGCTGATAATGAGAAAAAATTAACACTGTTAAACATGATTGAAAACAGCGGTATCCTGTGAAATTAATGTCTGTGTGAGTGACATTGAAAGTCTCTTTGCTTCTTTGCATTTACTCTTAACTAGAGTTCATTTACAAGTGTCAGATGCATTAAAAAAATCATCCTAACTTCAAAAAGTAGTTTCAAAGCTCTCTAACCTTGTTTTCTTTTCAGTGTTGCAAATGCAGAAAGACCATTATTACCTCTCAAATGAGTATAGCTAAAAGCTATTTTTATTAAAAATTGGATTCTATCAAAAAGTTTCCAAATGATGGAAGAGTTTTTTAAAGCATTTTATAACATAGATGTTTTACATTGAAGTTTGTAACTACTTCCGGTGCTCAGGTTGGAGTACATCGTAGTTCCAAAATTTTGTTTTACAAGGAAACTTCTGTAAGTCTAAAAATTGAGGGAAGGCAGCGGTTATTCTGCTAGTCTACATCTTAAATTACATCTTTAATAAAGTTAGTGGAAGACTTCTCAGAAGCCCAAGACTACATCTGTCTGGCAGTGTTTTGTTTAGTAACTGGTCCCCTGACCCGGAGACTAGATGTCAGACTGCCCAAATCCATGTTGCGTAGCCCTTACCCGTAGTTGTGCTGCGCTGTGCACCCCATCACACACGTGCCCTTCGCAAAGACCTTGCTCTTTGGGGTTAGGAGTTCCCAGAACACCTTCTGCACCTACAAGATAACTGTGCACTTAGATTATTATGGATACGCAGTACATGAGAAGCTAATCTAGGTTGTAAAAAGAAGAGCCGGGATGAGGAGGTGCTATGATGGGTAGCCCTTTCTGAGGCTGAACTGAGGTCAGTGGTCTGACCAGAAAAAAGTTTGGGCACCGCTGCCTTACAATACCATTACAGAAATAGCATTGTCTCTAATTCTTTTCTGAAGCTTTCTAGCAGAGTGTCTTACTGAGGTCATGGGGAAGGAACTTGATGCCATCAAAAACAGGAACCTAGTTTATAAAGATCTCTGGCATAACCTAGGTCTGTTCTCAGTTTAAAAGACAAGACCTCTTTTAATACAAAGCCCAGCCTCTGAAGTGGCTTCTCTCCACCAAATCTGAAAAATGTCTTTGTGCCATGGAGTTGTGGGAAGAGAGAGCATGCAATTTGAGGACGTTTTGTGATATTTTTTTTCCTTTTAAAGTAGAGAGGTGATATGTCCCTCGTGTATCCCTTCTTAGCTGTTTCCATGGACTGAGCTGTAGATGTAAAATCTTTTGGGCCTTGTTAATGCTATGATGTTCTCCTACAAAGTGACTATATTGTGAACAGCACAGAAAAAGCAGCGGGTTGTCTTCTGCTTCTTCATCATGCTTCTGATTAATGATGTCTAATTTCTTCTAACACCTCTCATACAAGGGTTCTAGCTCTGCTCTTTGAAACAGAGGTACAACTATGACAGTAATTAGATCAACTCCAGTGACTGAACTTGTCTGGCTCTCCCCAGAGGGATTCTCCCGTTTTGCTTACATCAGTGCCTAGGAGCAAGAGAGCGCTGTGCAGAGCAAAATATGTTATTTAGCTGGAAAAGTGGATTCTGTTGCTGCACTGGTCTTCTAGAGAAAAAGTGTGCATGCTGAAACCCTTACTAATCAAGTTCCAGTCATTCAGAACAAACTAAGCTAATTGTTGTCAGTATTTTGCGGATGAGTTGAGGCAGCAGTGCTTTCAGCATTCTTGCATGGTTACCGCTTATCACAAAACGTGTTTTCTTGTAAAATAACTAGAGTTTCTCCATAAATTTGAATGGTGTGACATGAATTTCTCCACTGTTATGAAAAGCTTTTCTTTGCCTACATTTAATAGTGTCAAAGTAATGAAATGTTGATAATACAATGATGCGCTATTTTACAGTATTGTCAAGGTGACATTCAAATAAGCAATGAATCTTTGCAAGACAAGATGTGGTCTTGTGGTCTTGCAAGACAAGTGGTGTCCACCCATTTTTCGGATAAGAAAAGCTGACAAAGACTGTAAAGGTTCTGCTGGAGATCCATTAGTAGTCACAGGAAGGTGATACTAAACCTTGATCCGTATTTGAGGAGTTGAGTTTGTATTGTGCACTCTGTTTTCATAGCTGCCATGTCTTTAAATCTTCTGCACAGATCTAATGATACAGGAGCTTTGTTCTGTCTCATAGATCAGACTTGAAAGGGTAATGTACAAGTGTCTTGCTGGAAAATGTGACTAGATATGATTATTTGACAGTGGGTACACTTGCTATGGCTTAGAAGAACTAGGAAAATGTACAGCTCAGCCTCAGGTAGTCAGCATTGTCCTAAAAAAGGAGTGCCCACTGTTTGAGGGATTCAGTGTTTCCCAAGACAGACCATGTACTTAATTATTGCCTTGCTGTTCAGAGCAGAGATTGGCTTTCTAAACGATGGGATTTTCTTTGGGTTCTCATTAAATGTTGTATGCCATAGTGTGACACACGATATGCCCTGCAGTGTGTCATGTGCTATGATGCTAATCAACATTCAATACCAAAGGAGGAGAGCAGCTGCTCTGCAGTCAGCATGTCTGAACAGTCCTGCACCCAGCAGGGTATCGCTTAATTCACGCTAATGGATAAAGAACTGGCCTCATAACACTTATGTAAATGAGGCTAATGATCAGGGAAAAAAATGCAAACTAGTTTTCATTTATTCATAGAGATAGGTGTAATTAGAGGTAATAGCTAGATCCAAAAACTTGCTCTCCAGCGTTTATTTGTTGATCGTACAAAATGTGAATGGCTCGTTCCACTGTTTGTCTCTTGTGAAGTTAACTTCACACAGAAGTTGAAGTATGTACGCCCTTAAATTCTCATTGAGAGAGTTACAAGGTTTAATGGGGAAAAGCTACAGATAATTGCATCTCCTAAACTTACCTCAGTCATTTTCCCTGTGTGGTAATGGATTTCTATTGAAAATCCACTGCTGGGAGTATCAGCATATTGATTCAGTTTTTTTGACCTTTTCACATTAGCTTCACTGTCTTCTGTAAATCAGAGAAATCAAGAGGAGGCAACCTGTCCATTGCAGTTGTGCCAGCTGAGTAATAAGATCATAATTAGGTATGAAGATCTTATTTTAGCATCTAGGCTGTAAAGCACTAGCTGCCCTCTTCCATTTCCCCCAAGTGTTCTTCCTCTTCCTTGTCCACGAAGTCTGTTGGCTCTCTCACAGGTGTGTCATCCCAGTGGCACAGCTCACACCAATTGATCATTCATGTCTTCAAGGATCAATCAGTTATGGTGACGTAGCCTAATGGTATGAAGCAGGAGTTGATCTAGCTGCAATTTTAACAAGTCGTCATCTACTTGGGTACTTCAGACAGTCCCGAGTGCATGTTTCTGATCCTACGTTACAAGCTGGCTTTGGCTATGCAGATTTTTCTACCAGTAGTCTTCCCAGTGTGATGTGTAGTGAAGTAAATCCAGCCTTAATCTCATTTACAAGAGGAAGCTGAGTAACACTTGAGGCTCTGTGGTCCCGACACAGAGCCAGTCGGGGTCGGTATGGGTGTTTGTTATTTTCTGTAGTTTAATGTGGTGCAAACTAGCTACATAAAATTCTGCAAGAGCTGGTTTCACTCCCGCTGAGCGGGCACCTCGCTGGACCTTTGCATGATAACTAAGTCTTGCCAAATTTTAGATATTATCAGCACACCAAGAGTTGATTGACGAAGGACTTTCTAATCCAACTGCATAATGGCACCAAGTTGGTTGAGAAAGCAGTGGCAGTGCTCAAAGCCAGATCAGGATCCTCCATTCTGTAACTGAAGTCTTCTTAATGAAACTGTAGCTAATTTAACTAGATTGTCTTTAAAACCTTTTATCCTTTTTTCTTTTTTTTTTTTTCTTTAACATTCCCATTAGTAATCTGTTAAGGTCCTCTTTCCGTGAATGGAGCTTCCACCAGTCTAGGGGTGTGTAGGGGATATCTGCTGATGAAAGCTGATCATCCAAACCTAAAAAGTGATGCTTTCCCAAATCCCTGCCCTGCTCTTTGCTGGAAAAAAATGTTTCTTGCTTTAAAACTTGCCTGGTGCAAGGTTCAGAAGGGTTCTTGTTATGATGTGGAAGTAAAGTCCAGGCCAGGTGTCAATTGATTGCATTTACAAAAACAATGTAATTATCACTGAATTATCACTGACTCATTACTTCTGCATATCAGAGAAGGAGAATTATGAAGGAGTACCACTGAAGAGAAAGTAGATGATGACTGAGGAGGGAGGGATGTGTAACACAAAAATCCAAAGATTACATCAACCTTGGAGAGTCATGTGTATATGGCTGTTGTGAAACATTTATTCTCATCTTTCCTCTGCTTACTAATTGTCTTAGAGTTAATCTTGTCTCAGCAATAATTGCTGTAGACAAGAAAGCAGAAAAATAATTTTAAGGTACTAAATTGTCGAAAATTTAAACTAACACTAAACATACATGAATATTCTCAGGACTTTTTATAGACTCTGTATGTGATGATTGCCATTTGTCAGACCTGTAAAAATGCTGTGTCTTGACAAATCACCTGTCAGACATATCTGAAGTCATATCAAGCAGCTCTGATATTCACAGGTTTTACTTAACAAAACCTGATTTGTCAAAATTTAGGGGTTTGCCTTGAGTTCACATTGCTATCTCAAATATTTGTTTTCAAAACCTGTTTAAAAGATACTGAAGCATTATGTAGTGGAAAGGTTGGATGTTTTCCTGCTGTCTCATCCTCAAAATGATTGCACCTTTTCCTTAGAAACTGAAGAATTGCAGAAATTAATCTTGAACTATCTTTCTGAAAGTGGCCTGACACAAGTGGATTCCCTCAACCTCTGATGTTGGAACTCAGCAACGGTGAAATGCTTCACTTCGTAGTGGCTGAATGTAAATATATTCTTAAAAATAGGGGTGAGCTTGTCTGTTCTAGAAGCATGCGTTGTCTGTGGCCATAGATTGCATTAGCACTTGTTCACTTCCATTAAATTCTGGTACTCTTTCAAAACTAGGCATTATTACTTCAAGGCTACGCATCCGAAAGAATCCATCCTCCTGAGCAAGCCGGTAAGAAAAGCTGGGACATGCTGGCAAGCCCAGGTAGGTGTAGCTTAAGGCTGGGAGGCTGCCAGTTGAATATCAGGTGTCAGGTATTGTCAAGGAGTTGCTGTTTCAGCAACTTAAGTCCGTAAGGACTTAAGGATAAATGGAGGCTTGTACAAAGGTCACTCATGTCAAGGGTACCAGTTGAGTGTTGTTAAAACAACCTTCATTTGTACTGTGTGCTTCATACGTACGATTTTCATTCTACTATGAATAACCTACAACCTTTTACTCTGAAAATATGCTTATATATTCTTAAGAGTCTGCAAACATTTCTATAAATACAGTTAAGAAAATACATGTGTACTGGAGGGTCCAGACTTGTCTATACTAACGTCATGTTGGTTGATGAGGTGAAGCTTGATATTTAGGGGATTTAAACTGATTTTCCCTCTTGTAGTTACAATTAAATATCTTGCCAGTTGATGTGGAAAGGGTAATGACTGCTAGCTAAGAAACATAATTAACTGGATTTCTATTTGAATATTTGTTTAACTGAGATCATCATTATTATCCTACTGAAAACCAGGCATAACAGACATTGCCTGTCCACTTGGCCTTGAACCTCAAGTGCAGTGGAGATGAAGAGAAGGAAAGGAACACTTTTATGTCTCCAAACACCTGATTCTAAGCATCTAGCTCTGTGGCGAAGGGAATACTTTGAGGAGAAATTTGACTCTTTCAAATGCCTTTGGACTGTGAGTCTACTAGGTCTGGGTTTTTTAATGATCTAGCACTTGCCTAATCTTTCTCCTCAGTTCATACCTGCGTGTCCCTTATCCCACGGGACTTGGCCAGCAACTGAGAGAATTGCTGGTGAAGTCAACTTCCCTGGCTGCCTTTTGATGTGGTTTTGATGTATCAGTGTAGTTATAATAGCTAGCTACTGACCAGGAGTGGGACCCTCCCTCTGGGCTTTCCTCCCATCCCCTCCCTCGTACTGACAATTGTGCTCAACTCATCCTGCAATAAACCAGTTCTGGGAGCTGAACCAGCAGAGAAAAACTAATCATACTGGGGGGGGGGGGGGGCGGGGGGGAAGCAGCAAAAGGGGGGGAAAAAAGGAAGAATGTAACCTCCCAAACCAGCATTCTTTACTCTGTTAAGCAGAAAGCCTGTTTGGGTTGCCCAGAAAACATGCTGAATCATAACCCTCCTAGGAAAAGAGAGCGCAAGCTTAAACCTTGCATGTTTGCCCCACATCTTATTTGGTCATACATGGTTAGATTAATGTTAGTAAGGTGAAGTTTGATTTTTATTTGCGCAGGCATGTAAATGGGGGCTCATCTGTTGCCCATTTTGGGGTAATGGGTTACATTACAGCACTTCCATTGGGAAACAACACAGTGGGAATTTTTTTAGCAAGATGCCACCTTACGGAGATTTGTAACGCATTCAAGAAAGACATGGGAGTGAGGGGGAAACTTTCATGGCTGTCATAGAAGGAACTTCAGTTAGGTGGAGGACTTCTCTTATTTGCCTCTTTTTTTTCTTTTTTTTTTTTTTCAGGGTAGGAGAGAATAAGAAGGGGAAGGAGGAGATTTGAGTATCATTTCTGCTTTAAGGCAGTGACAAAGCATGGAAACTCATTGTAAAACTATGCATTAGTGTTTGGAGTCAGGGTGTTGTGGATGCTGCCTAGTCCATGACAAGCCTTCTTAAGCATGAAGAAAAACCTAATAAAACCCAAGAAAGCTACAGTATCAGTAGTGGCAGAGAGCATGAGCTGGCCAGATAGAAGAGTGATGAACCTCTGTTGAGGTAGAAGCCTACCCAGCTTTGAGCTAGGGTCTTTGTTTGCTGAGCAAGAAGTGAGAGGACTGTTTCCAGGCTTACCTGGCTGGGATAATTAGCCGTTGATCTTTCTATGCAAAAGACTGAAACACTTATCTTTTTTTTGGTGATGCCTTTTGGTAGTTTCATGGCCTTCAGTCTTGACAGCTCATCAGTCTGGTAGTCTCTCTCTTGCAGCTGCTGTACTAAAGCAAGCCAATAAAGGTGTAATGCATCTCGTTATCCACCGGACATTTTTTACATCCTCCTTGCATCACTGTGTGCCTTGAGGATGGCCTGTGAGATTAATTTGTGTGTTGGGTTTGCGTGGCAAGGTTTTGGTAGCGGGGGGGGGGCTACAGGGGGGGCTTCTGTGAGAAGCTGCTAGAAGCTTCCCCTGTGTCTGATAGAGCCAATGCCAGCCTGCTCCAAGACAGACCCACCACTGGCCAAGGCCAAGGCAATCAGCGCTTCTGTGATAACATATTTAAGAAGGAAAAAAACAGTTAGGGAGAGCTTTTGCAGCCGGAGAGAGGAGTGAGAAGATGTAAGAAACTCTGCAGACACCAAGGTCAGTGCAGAAGGAGGGGCAGGAGTGCTCCAGGCGCCAGAGCAGAGATCCCCCTGCAGCCCGTGGTGAAGACCATGGTGAAGCAGGCTGTCCCCCTGCAGCCCATGGAGGAAGGATGAGGGGGTGTAGAGATTCCACCTGCAGCCCGTGGAGCCACCTGAAGGAGGCTGTGGCCCGTGGGAAGCCCATGCTAGAGCAAGCTCCTGGCAGGACCTGTGGACCCATGAAGAGAGGAGCCCACACCAGAGCAGGTTTGCTGGCAGGACTTGTGACCCTGTGGGGGACCCATGCTGGAGCAGTCTGTTCCTGAAGGTCTGCACCCCATGGAAGACACCACACTGGAGCAGTTCATGAAGGACTGTCTCCCATGAGAGGGACTCCATGCTGGAGCAGGGGAACGATGAGAGGAGTCCTCCCCCTGAGGATGAAGAAGCGGCAGAAACACCGTGTGATGAACTGACCGCAACCCCGATTCCCCGTCCCCCTGTGCCCCTGAGGGGGGTGAAGGTTGAAGCCGGGAGTGAAGTTGAGCCCAGGAAGATGGGAGGGGTGGAGGGAGGTGTTTTAAGATTTGATTTTATTTCTCATTCCTCTACTCTGTTTTGCTTGTGACGATAATTAGTGAGTGATCTCTCCCGGTCCTTATCTCGACCCATAAGCTTTTCGTTATACTTTTTCTCCCCTGTCTAGTGAACGAGGGGAGCGATGGAGCGGTTCTGGTGGGCACCTGGCCCTCAGCCAGGGTCAACCCACCACAATTTGGTAAAACAACCTGACAGTTAATCTAAGTATTTGTACTGTGCTGTGGGTATGGCTTCTGGAAAATGGCAATGTAGCACTCTGCTGGGTGCCTGTTTCAGTGACTGCTAGATTTCCCTCCCCCTATGGATTTTAGGCAAGAGGAGGTTACCACAGACCTTTGCAAATCTCATCTTTGGCTTAAAACTGAGTTTTGTTCTCTCTGGATAGAATGTTGCAGCAGTAGTAGTAATCTTCCATGTCAAACTTTGCCTTCACTTAAACTCAATCATCTGGCTTTTTTTCCTAAGTTTAGGGTGTTGAAAAGTATTGCCAGCGACAGGGCAGACTGAGTGTGACCAGAGCGTTACTCACACAACAAACCTATACTCACAAAGGGTTTGAAATTTGTTTTTAAATAGTAGTTTAAATATTTGTTTAAATATTAGTTTCTTTACATGGATGCCCCACTCCTGGGGTGAGTCTCCCTTCGTGTGTGTATGTGTGTTGACCATAGTAGAAGAGCCACATAGAGTTTGCACCATTTCCATTTTTAATCTAAATCAATTTCCAAACCAATTTAGATAAATTGCGAGGAGTTCTTCAGAGGCAAGGCCTGAGAATGGAGCTTGACACAGATAAGAGTGACATCATTCATCATCCGCACAGGCTTTGGCACAATACTTGGCTGAAAAGTCCCTCAATAAGCAAACAGTGCATTAGCACCGGCTCTGCAACACCTTCCCCATTGCATAATGGTGTTTGCGCTGGGGTGTTATTAAAAACCCAGGCAGCGATTCCACCCTGCGTCAGCCTCTGCTACCAGCAAAGCGTTGCAGGCGCATGTTGTTGCAATGCACTTTGTTGTGCCTTGTGCAGCCTGGGAAACGGGGCGCTAATTAACCAAGGGTGTCAACATGGATAGGAGAGCCCTGCTCGCACCCATCAGCCGGTGGTTGCGGCAGTATTGTGGGCACCCGTGCAGTTACCCCTGCTCTGTGTGACTGTGGGCTGCGAGGAGCCAATAATGATAAAATCAAGATTACTGTCTTCAGAAAAGCCTGTGGGGTTAAGAGTTTCCAGATACGGCAACAGACCTGTTGGTTCAGGAGCAAGTCCTAGCCCGATCCAACAAGAAAGGGCATTTTAATGAAACTTTAATTCTTTGCAGCTGAAGCAAAGTAGGATCATGGTTTTAAAAGGTATGTTGGTCTTCAACTTGGAGACCATAAAGAATAAAATAAACCTCTCTTAGACATGCATTCCCAACACGCAGTAGCTGATACCGGCCAGTCCTCAGGCCAGCGGTAGCTGGTGTAGCTCTCCGTAGCAAGCTGTTCAGGCTCTGTTTCCCTCCTTGATGCCTGGTTGCTAGATGCCTCTGCAGCTCCCTGTGCCATTGTTTGGTGGGTGAAAATAAAAATGAGCATTTTTATTATTCTTTTGTCCAGTGCTACTTGATTGTCTCCTGATTTGTTATCTGACGTTAACATTTGGGGCGTTGTCCCTGCTCTGTCAACACTGAGGCAGGCAGAGGGCAGACTGTTAGGATCACAGGTAATGCAGCAAAGAGGAGAGTGGAAACCAAGCACCCTGACTCAGTCACAAACCTGTGCTGGGCAAAAGTCATCTTCTCCTTTTAATTTTTTTAACTTGTTGCATTTCACATGCATGCTTTCTTTTAATCCCTGTGTGTCTCCCTCTCTGTTGCATATGATCTCTTGTCTTTCACTTGCACGTCTCCTACAGAGCTGTTTTTCTCTGTATTTTTAAATGTTATTTAACAATTGTTATTTAATGTTGTTTAAAATTTGGCAAAGATTCACACTTTGGAGCCATCAGAACTCACAAGGTGCCGCCTCTGTGCCCTTTCTTTGTAGCCTCAAAAAAGAAAATAAAGGAGGACACACAGTCAAGAGGCCCCGATATTATCAGTAACAGCAGTGGTCTGCCTCTGCTCCCAGCAGCATGTGGTGATCTGCTGTTTGTGCCAAATTGCCCTGTTGGGGTGGGCAGGAGGAAGTGATGTTGAATGGGGAGAGCATGAGGAGGTTTCATCTATGGCTGTAGGCATGGAGTGGCACAAAGACGGGTGGCCTAGGGTCTTTCAAGGCTTCAGCTTTGTTTCAAGGGCATCCAGTGTGTCAGGTGTTTCCTGTTGATCATATATAGTGGTAAAATTGTGCAAACTGTTCCCACCTACAAAGGTGTACTTCCACCTCATGGTCTTAACCTGTGAGAAGAGGCCTAGGGCTAGGTTTGACAAGACACTCAAGTATCTAAAGATGAAGGTGGATGGCCACAGGGGTTTCTGAACACACTAAGGTGAACATAGTTAAATTTCACTTGTCTTGGAGCATCATGTAAAGTGGTCTTGGAGGTCAGGCCATTTATGCACCAGCTGAGCAAGACCCTCTTGCCCTTGTGTTTGCAAGGCCCACGACTCCCAGTTTTCCTAGAAGAGGGAGGGAGGCAGACAACTGACCCTGCAGCTCCACAACAGTCCGACCTCACAGGAGTTGGTCCTGTTTCTTCCTTGCTCTAACACTGGCAGATCTGGGGAACTAAACCAGCATTTTTCACTGGGCTGGGTTTTCCAGTAGATCAGCTCAGACCATGGTGGAACCACTTTCCATACTCTGGCCTCTTTGCTCCCTTGAGGCATAGACCTGGGGCCACTGAAGGTGGAAAGGACCTTGGTGTGCTGTAAACACGTGCTAGAGCTCCCTGCGCTGTAGCCTGCAGGCAGGACCATACATTGTGGAGTCGACAGTCGACGTCCCTAAAATTCCTGAAGGCATACCCGCCTGCATCAGGCACAGGCTTTGATTTGTGCATAACACCTCAGGGAGCAGTTGTAATTCCTGCTCCATGAACTCCTCTTGTGCTGTCAGAAACATGCAAAACCCTTCTTGGTTTGTTTTGTTTCAAAACACAAAATCTGGTTTATTTTGAATAGTTTTCTCGTTGACTTCTCTGAAAGAATTATTACTCACAGATTTTTTTTGTTGTTCTGGCTTCCATTCACCTTACTGCATACTTTCACCTTTCATAGCTGACTCGCAACTTTTTATTTTAAATGAACGGGTGAGATTATGCTTAATTAAACTCTTGGAGTGGAGGTGGTGATGATCATTAAAGGGTGATGATGTAGAGGGTGAACTCCTCTGTTTATCCATAGAACTAATCGGGCTTGAGAGGTGGGTGTTATGCCACTGTCCTACCCAGAGAAGCCGCCTCTGAAGCACAAGAGGTTAATTTGTTTTCTGCTCCTTGGTCTCTCTTCTGTGACTGCCAACAAAGGTAGCAATTACCAGTGATATCTCAGGGGATGTTCCCTGATGTGGATAATTGCGAACTGGGAAACCACACAGATAACACTTAGCGAATTTCTTACAGGCCAGAGAACACCCCTGGCCTGGTCAGTAGTACAAGACAGTTGCTACCCAGACTAAATTTGTACTAATACCTTAGGGCAAAAGGTTCCGTATCCATTACAGGTCCCTTGAAGCATCCGGTTGTTTGAAGGATCAGCTCTACCCAGCCGCAGTCAAGAATGTGGAACGTGCCTTAAAGGGCAAGTCAGTTTGTGCCTGTCTTTTTTTTAGCTTTTTTTTTTAGGCAACTTCTGTAGCATAGTTTCTGCTTCACATAACAAGTATGTATGCTGTCATATTTGTTGTGTAAAAATAAAAAAAAATCATAGCAACACATTTGTTCCTGTGGAAGCTGCCTGAATCAAAAGAGATAGTTAAGGAATGACTTTCACAATTTGCAAATGCCTAGGGGGAGTTAAGATAGCTGGTTCTTTACCCTAACATTCAAGGGTACCAAACGATCCAGCGTTTGAGCACTGAAACACAGCAATCTGAGATTTCAAAAAAAAAAAAAAGTGTAAAATAATTGACTACTTGAAACAATTTAACAAGGGCTGTAGTGGATTTAACAGGAGTTGTAGTGGGTTTTTCATTGCTGGTACTTTTAAATGAAAATCAAATGTTTTGTTCATGCAGACAGTAATTTTAGGAAAATCTTATGACCACATGAGTTCAGGCTAGAAGATTGCAATGGTTGTTTTTGGCCTGATAATCTTTAAGTGCATTGCCCAGAACAATATAGTAGTTTCTGTGTTCGAGCCAGAAAAGTCCGGGAAAAGAACAGTGCAGCCAACTATCTCTGTACACCCTCAAATACTCTGGTGTCAGGGAAAGTGTTAGCAAGATCGGGGACAGTTTGACTGCCTAGTAAAATAAGTGAGCGTCTCTTTTTTTGGCTTCAGTAGGCTCTGGGTCAGGAAACTTTGCAAATTAATCTTCAGCCGTTGAGTTGGTTGTGTTGCAGAAGTCCCCAAATGAGATTCTCCTTTTTTCAATGTGCTGTGCAGACGCGGTGAGCCCTCGCTGCGGGGAACTACTAAGAAAAGGTCAGGCACCCCTGGAAAAGGAGTAGACAATATATGCAAATTGTTGGTATTTAATTCAGTCGTGTAGTGGGGAAGAATAAACATTATTCCTGACATTTCCATTTTTGATTAATGATGAATGGAGTTGGCAGATGTTCAGCTGGCCACCAGATGGGGTCTGCTCAGTCCAACAAACAGAATAGAAACAGTCTGGGTCTTGTAAAGCCAGCACTGACAAAAGCTCTGACAAAATCTCTAGTTCATCCAAGTAATACGCCAACTTTGACCTCAAAACAACTTAGCAGTTTAAGAATGGAGGTAGTACAACCAGCGAAACTGCTTATGGAAGTGAAATGGGGTGTGGAAGGACTGGAGCTGGTTAATTTGCTGGAGTTTCAGCAGTTTTGTTCCGCTGCAGGAGCCACAGACTGCGGCTTTGATGTCATGGGGCTGGATCCGTGTGGGACGTCCGTCATCCACCTACACGTATCACTGTAAGGTCTCTGGGCACATCTCATGGCACAGCCGGTTTGTGATGGGGATGGGCTGTAATGGACGGGCTGTTTTTAACGTCGTTAACCCAGGATAGGCTTTGCGACTTGAGATCAGATAGCCCAGTATTGGTCCCGATCCATCAGCCTGCCTTTCCGTCTGGCTGCGTCTGGCGATAGTTAATCAGCACACGGGAGGGGGGGGTGAGGGCTCTGCCCGGTCCGCCTCGGAACTCGCGTGTGCCCGGCTGAGCGCCGGGTGGGTCGGGCCGGAGGGGCGCAGCCCATGGGGACGGGGACGCTTCTCGGAGCGCCTCTGCCCGCGGCACTCGCCGCGCCTTTACCCGTCAGGGCCGGGCTCCCCTTAGCACCCTGCGGGCAGAGTCATTCAAATTTAGAAGAGTGAATTTAAATTCATGCAAATTCGGTTCCTGGGGGAAGCGATAAGTGTCTGCGAAGTGCCCCGTCGCCCTCCCGCACGGCGGGCCCGGGCAGATAAGGCGCCCTAGGCCGCCGGACCTCGGGTGGGTGGGTGGGGGGCGGCCGGGGGTTTGGGTCGCTGCTGCCCGCTGCTGCCCGCTGCTGCCCGCTGCTGCCCGCTGCTGCCCGCTGCTGCCCGCTGCTGCCCGCTGCTGCCCGCTGCTGCCCGCTGCCCCTCGCAGCGGGGGCCGGTGGGGGGGGTGGTGTTGCCGCTTTGACCCCGAGATGCAGCGCGAATAAATTCCCTTTGATAATGACTTCCCAAGGGAGACAAAGAGCGGGAGGGAAGAGGAAAGAGGAAATTTGACCGCGGTGTTCACGGTTACATTCACGGTGCCGGAGGGGAAGCTGCCCGCCAGCCTTTGAAGCCAAACCACCCGCCTCTCGGGGCTTTTTATGCCCACGCGGCGGGGAGGTAAAAGTGAGGGCTGGCAGTTGTTTGTCCAAGGACGTTTAGAGAATGCCCCCGTAGCCCTGGGTGTTACTTTTTTGTGCATGAGCTGGGGCTCGGACGCCTCTCTCGAGATGTGCCAAGGGAGGCAGTGATGGACATAATGTCGTTGTGGTCCTCGGCTCCGGATTGATTTTTATTATTTTTATTTATATGCAGCGATCTAGAACAAACGTTTCCCCGTCCTTATCCGAGTCATTAATTGCTCCGTGCACTTCGATGCCCGGGCAGGGTCAGCCCGGGGCGGCCCGGAGCACGGCGGAGGGTGGGGTGGGAAATCTATTTCGGGCGTAAACAAGAACAAAAGCGTTGTCGCTAAACCACATTGTCCGCATTGCTTCTGCAAAAGCTTGGTCCCCTGGGTGGGCAGGCGGCGGGGCCAGCGACCCTTCCTGCCTCCAGGTCGGTGGCAGAAGCAGCTTCCCCCCTTCTCTCCGTCCCTCCCCTGCCTTGGGCAGCACTTTGAAGGGACGATCGCTAGTGGGACAAATTTCTCCCGCCGCCTGACTGAGGAGCGGTGAGGGGCGCACTGCGCTGGGGTCGCACTCCTGCCCCGGCGGGGGACGCCGGGGATCGGGGGTAGCCCCCCGGGGGGCGGCGGGCGGGAGGTGGGAGGCGCTGCCGGTGCCGTTCCGGGGTGCGTTTGGGGAGGAGTGCTCGGGAGGGAGCTCCTACTCCCGCTTGCAGCCCCAGGGGAGGGGAGGGGAGGGAGGAGGGCGGGGGGCGGTGCAGGTAGCTGTCCCGCCGCGCTCCCAGCAGGCGGGACGAGGAGGGGAAGCGGCGGCGCCGCCCGGCAGGGACAGGGCAGGAGGAGCCCCCCCCCCCCCCCCTCCCGCGTCGCCGCCGACGCCCCTTTCCTCGGCGGGTCTGTGACTGGCGCTGGCCGCTCCTCCGGACCTGCCCTGGGAGGGGAGACAGCTCCGGCCCGAGGTGAGCAGCGCGCCGGGGATGCTGCGCCCTGCGCCCCTCCCGCCGCCGGGGAGCTGCGGACGCCTCGCCGGGTCTGTTGGTCTTTACGGCCCCGGGGACAGCGGAGAAAGGGGCTCGGTTTAAACAGCGAGTGCAGCGGGGGGGCTCGGGGTCGGGTCTGCAGCGGGCATCGCCTCTCCTGCGCCTCCTCTCCCGGCTCCGCCAGCAGCCTTGCCACTCTGTCGGTGCTGTAAAGAGGTAATTTGCGGTTACTCGTATCCGCTCTCCCTCGCGGCTCATCCGCCGGACAGGCTGGGTGGGGGCCGGTGCCTTTATGCAGCCGGTGGGAGGCCGGAGCGGGGGGACGCGGGGGGCTGGGGGCTCCTCCGACCCGCCCCAACGTCCTTGAAACTTGGGCAGGACGGGAAAACCTCCACCTATCCTTTAGAGAGCTCTGCCTGCTGAAGAAGGCATCGTCCCGGCTCCTCCGAGATGAGCGCGTATGGCTCAACGTGTCTGTCAGAATAAACCGGGCTATGCGCGGAATTTTGTTTTTAGAACTCCAGTCTTGTGACTTAGTGAACACTTTCTTGAAGTGTTTTCTCTGGAAACTTGTCTCAAATGAGGGCTGTGAGCCCTAACAAAGAAGGGTGTTGTTCGGGAGCCAACAGGTGACGGGGTGAAACCTGAGTATATGTGTACATTGGAGTAAAGTCTGACTGCTGTTTAAAATAGAATTTAAAAAATCAATGGGAGACTGTAAAAGGCAAGATTTCTTTCTTTCTAAATCTGTACACCCTCTTAAGGAGAGGGGGAAGCATCCGTGAGAATGCCGCTTCCTCGGCTAGAGGTTTGGTTCTTGCCTAACTGCAGCGTGCGCTTGTATTTCCATCTGCGCTACGCAGCGCCAAGCATAATACATCCAAATCAGATGTGTTGGCATGGGGCGATGCTTTGTCACAGTGCTTCCTCCTTTTGTTAATGCAGGTAGCCTGTCTTTGCAGTATGGCTCATCAAAAGAACATACCCTGAGACAGATCATCTGATTTCCAGTTGGAAAATTGATCTTTGTGCTAGCATGCTAGAGGAGGAAAGCAGTTAACTCTTCTGTCAGTCCTTGTATATTGGCTAACAAAAGGCAAAAAAGTTCTTACTTATAGGGTCCATCTAAATGTGTGTTGAATGAACAAGTATACAGGCTTCATTCCTTCCCCACTGCTCTGAATAGTAGAGTTACTCAAAGGACCCGAAAGAAGTTGCTGTGTCCTAGTGCTGATACAAATTCTGCTCATCAGCTCTGGATCCAGATTTCCCAAGTACAGAGCTATAGAGTTGACTGTAAACGTGTTACTTGTCCTGTAGCTAGGGAATGATCATTTGTGTAATACGTAATAGTTATTTTATTGTGGCTTATTGCTGCTGTATTACACCCTTCCTCTTCTAATGTAGTTATCGTGCACTAGGGATTAAATAAGCAGGTGAATGGGCTGGCCATGCTAATCTTAACTCGTTGAGCCTTCATTGTGAATGGATGCATGTGATATGCATCTTGTATCCCCTATAGCCTTGTTAACAAGCCTTCTAACAAAAAAGTTGTTAAACAATTTGCCCTGCAGGACAGAGTAAAACAGCAGGGGATGGGCAAGGAGATGTTTGTCTAACTGTGCTCACAAATCATGACCTCTTCTATCTGGTCAGGGGTGAACATAATCAGTGAGCTGGAAATCCTAGCAAAGGGATAACCTTCATACAGGGTTCAGCAATAGCTTTGCTCTAAGTTTGATATCCTAATATTTTATGTACTCATGGGTTTGTAATTAGGAGTGTAGTTTGTCTTCACTTCTAAGAACTTTGTCATAATACGGTTGTTTTAATACATCCGTGGAAAAAAAAAAAAAACAATTGCTTTTCTTTTTGAATCAAATTTAGCTGTTTAATTCAATTATGTTATTCAGAGTTGTCAAGCTGCCAGTGAAATACCTCCTTGGAGGCTATAAAGCTTTTTGAAAAGAACTGAAACCTCAAAATGTTCCGCAAACTTTAAGAAAGCAAAACAAAACATCCTTGCTGTGTTTTGTAGATGTCATGGCAGGAGTAGAAAGACCACCTTTCTACTCATCCCTTGGAAAGCATTTATTTTTTCAGCTGTTGTTTATATTCATTTGAATCCTCCTTAGGATGTAATCATTTTAAACAGATCACTTTGAAGGATGAGTGCGGTTGGGGGGTGGGGAGGAAGAACCCTGTCGTTTTAAAATGCAAACCAAATTACACTTGAGCAGGAGAGGAAGGAGAACTCCTAAACAAGCAATTGCTAAAATAGTTCTGCGGATAGCCTGCTGTTAAGCTGGGCTGGTTTAGAAACCTCACTCTCAGCAACAGCACGGTATTTGTGACATGGCCATATTGATATATGGTGTACTGTCAGTCATTTTATAGCTGGCTTAACATTAGCTCTACGGTAGTGTTTTTCTTTTAAAGTGAATGCTGTCCTTTGAGTGATCTCTGTTCATTGAGATTTATGAACCCTGCTTTAAACATTTCCAATTGCCTTATCTGGGGAGGAGCACTCTGACTGTAAAGTTGCGTTTTACAGTTGGAGGTGAGGTGTATTTTTCCTTTGTTCTCCACCAGCCATGCTTTCAATCTGTCCTGTATCATTAGGAAAATGGGCCTGTGGGTCTGTGGTTTTCTCTTGTTGGAGCTGGAGCGCATGCTGTCTGAAATGGATGGGTCAAGGGTGACCCAGGCAAGATCAGCCCCTGTGGAAAAGCAGCATGGTCTTTCTCGTACCCAATGCCTTGTCTTCCTTTGGAATTGGTACGCGCTTACGTACCTTTGCTATACTTGAAATCCCAGCATTACCCAGTGCTGCTTTTTGCCACATGGAAGTAGCATGTAGCTTTAGTGTTCAACAGTCCTCAGAAAAGTTAGCAAGTCTTCATGCATTCAGATTTTGGTTTGTTTCCTTGTCTTTCAAGAGAAGAAAGTAAGTCAGAGAAGTTAGGTTTTGATCTTAAGGGGAGGGGTTTTTGAACAATCAATATGAAGCAATTACTTAATTACCTGTGTGCTTAGGAGTGTTGGGCGTTGTGTGAACGAGCTGGGGTACACCCTGCTCCACTGCCCAGGGACTAGCAGAGCTGAACCTGTCTCTTCACCTAAATTACATTTCAGATCTGCTTCCTGCTGTGCGGTTGAGGTCAGGCTGCCTAATGAAATGTTGGCAAAGACGTTTCACCTAGTGACTCCTGTTCCTGGGTTATTGGGCAGGAGTCAGTTCTTGAAAAGTGATAATTTGACCAACATAGGTTCTCGTGTTGCAATGCCTTAAGAACTGGAAATAGCAGCTTAAGTGTCCGTGAGCGGTACATTATTGTAAACCAGATATCTACCCCTTTCTGAAGGGAAATTGTAAAACAGTTCATCTACTGCTAGGATCATCTTGGAAGGACTTGGGCTTCTCAATGATACTCATCGTAATCTTATATTTAAGAATTATTTGGGTATAGATGATGCAGGACACAAGCTGCCAGCTTGAGCATCCCTATCCGACTGCAACACTGTGCACTGTTGCCTTTTTTTGCTAGAATGAGTTCTTAACTGCATCACAGGTTTCTTCAGTCCCTCCTTCCTAGCACCCCAGTTTTATATGAGCAATAACAAAAACATACCTGATGCTTGACTTCATTTCCACTAGTATCTGGAGAGGGGAAATATATCACTTGTCTTACCATTTGTTTCTGAAGGAAATTAATTCAAGGGATGTAGCATGTATCAGGACGATCTTTCAATTTTAAATATATAGGATTATATGTCTTTCAATTTTAATTATATAGGATTGAGCTTTTAGGATTTAGTTTGGTTTTACTCACTTTCCTTGACGGAGGAAGGTGTAATATGGCGATGCTAAGCCCAGAAGCTGAGAGGACGGTGTAGTGTGGTGATGCTAAGCTCGGAAGCTGTTTTGCTAATCTTTTGTTGTTCAGCTAGAGTAAAAATTCAGAAACTTGCCTGACAGCTCACAAGCTTTGTAGAAATAGCCTGTTCTCAGAGGGGAGGTTGGCAGGTTTGCTTGCTCAATAAAATATTAAATGAATCTTTTTATAACAGTGCAGCTATGTGTTGGCATCTTAGCAGTGCACCAAAAATAGTGCATGTGTTTTCGAACCAGAAGTTTTTAGAGTAAAGTTAACAAACAAGTTAATTTTTTTGAGCGCTAGCCCAGAGGAAGAGTTAAATAATATCTCTCTTTATTGGGTGTGGGAATGTATAGATGTATTGAAAATGGGGGTAGATAGACTGTGTAATACTGAATATTGTCATTTCTCCGAGTTTGTAGCTTTGGATGCATGTGGCCACTTCTTATGGAGCTGGTTTGGGTTTACGTATTGAATCAACAGAGCCTGGCACTAACCAGTGCCTCACGCTTGAAGGAGGAGAAACTCCCGTTGAGTAACTAGCAGGATACTCAAGTACACGGTCTTAAATCTTTCTTCCACCTGTGATCTAGCAGCAACTTATTTTCTCAAATATGGTGGTCATGAGACTGGAAGTGTAATGTGGGACCCACCAGGAGATTTTAGATTGCTCTGTTTTTTTAGACGCACCAGAAATGTTATATGTCAAGGAGATGAAAATTTTTTATAGCTCAGATCTAGCACTGACAAAATCTCATCTATGTTTAGATGAATGGGTGAAAGAATTGCCTAAAACAGGGAAGGCACAACTCATGCGTAATGTTGTACTGTAAAAGCAAGCTTGTTTCTAACCCCAGCGGTCAGGATGTCTGTCATGGTAGGATACATCCTCTCTGCTTTTGGTTATCTGTATTTCACTGAAATTCCTGGCCTGAATTTCCTAAAAACTTCTGCTAGAATTAGTGTAAGATATTTATCTTAATAAGCTTTTTACTGCAGAATGCTATGGATGTTGGTGAGAGCTGCCTTTGCCAGTTTTAACCTAGAATGATCCCACTGATACTAAGCTTTGCAGGCTTCATGAATCAACAGAAGCATCTCCCTGTAGGGTTTTAAATTAACAGAATAATCATGATGTATTTTACAGAGTCTAATCTGGCATAATTGGATCTCAGATATTTAACTGGACCAACGCCCTTCCGCTCCGATACAGCTAAAACAAAGTTCTCGGAGGAATCCAGCAGACGCTCACTGCTCTGTGCCTACTTTGAGAAAAACAGGATGCTACTTGCACAACCCTCTTTCCCCAACAATTTCTTTAGTTTTTGACAAGTGGTCGTCATGTCTTTTGTGTTACTAGATTGGTGGTAGTGATGACTTCAGGAAGAGCTTGTGTCATTCCTTTTGTTAATATCTGCTCAGTGAGTCTCTCCTAGATACACCTACATATAACCTGTGATGTGAAACAAGCAGAAGTGTAAACGATGAGAAGTGTTAATATTGAAATACATTGTGGTTGGCAAACATGGTAGTGTGTGTCTAGTTTTCTTTTTCTTGAGTAATTTAATTTTCATAACTCTTAAGCACTTTTGAATTGCTTGTAGCGAATTGTAATGATGCTTCAATCATTTATTGTTCTGGGCAACACGAGGAATACTAAACTGTTGTAAGATCATTTACACTGATAATTAGTTATTGCATGTTCCAATTTATTAAAGCTCTGTTAATCTCTTCCTCCAGATCAATTGCTTGATGAGGTGCAGCTGAAATATTTAACGCTTCACACTTAGGCCATTGGAGATGGAGCCCAAAGCCAACAATCTTGTTTTCGGGTGTCAGCGAAGCTCAACGTCTGATGATGACTCTGGCTGTGCCTTGGAAGAATATGCCTGGGTCCCCCCAGGCCTCAGACCAGAGCAGGTACCAACTGTGCTTCTGCTTTTTTAAAATAAGCCTTGTAAGGACTGTGTAAGGGAGTGATAGGCTGCCTCTACAAGTCTAATTAAATTCTTACAATGTATAAAACTTAAATTTGTCTAGAACTCTTCACTTCTTGTTTTGTTTCCTATTCCAATGAGGCTGTGTTTAGGGGGCTTAAAATCCTCAACACCAAGGAGTTTTATGTTCCAAAAAAAAAGTTCCCAATCAAGATTTTTCAGTAAATATTTGCCATAGAGGTATGTATCGTAAAGTCTAAAAGCAGCACAGAATTTTGCTTTCTCTTTGAAATAAGTTATTAGGTTAAATTAAAGCTCATGGCATACCTCGTGGCATTGTGCGACTTGGCCAGTACTTCACTGCACTTGTACAACTCTTTAAATAATTGGGCATTTGACATCTAGAACGCATATGTTATTACAGCACACATAGAGAAAAGTGTTCTATCACTGTGACAAGAAGTAATGTATTTTACGCTTGTTTAAATAGTTGTATGCCTGCCATTTGTTCATGCCACAATTTCTCTTGTATGATCTCTGGAGCTGACATTTGTGGTTTGGTTGAGCTGTTCCTTCCCCTCTCTCCTTTATTCTTTATCTTTTATAACATCATGGTAGAGGAAATAAAAGTTAAATTATTGATGAGCAAGTTGCTACAGGAGATCAGAATGAACCTCTCATGGTATTCATTTACTTGATGATATTGCAGCTGTGCTGAAGCTGTGTACTTGGTAATACCCAGAACTCAGACTTGAGTGTGAAATGGGTAGAGTGGCTTTGTAATGTTTGTTCATGGAGGCAGAGCAACCCTCCTTCAGCTGGCAAGCTAATACACTCCATAGTTAAAAACGGTGCAAAAGATGTCTCCTTTCTGCTATGCAGAGATTTTCTTAATCATGAATAAAGCAGCAAGTCAGCAGGAATGGCAAATAATGGGCTATTTTTAGGGAAACTCTTTTTATCACTTAAGCATATATAAGAATTCTGATGAATCAGACCTTAAGGCAAACAGCAAGCTAACGTTCTGCCAGAACAATTAAATGCCCTAAAATATCCTCATAATCCAACTAGCTCAAACTCACTAAAGATTTTTTTTCCCAAGAAGAATGACTTATTTTGAGAACAGTGCAATAAACTTGAGAAAAGGGCATAAAGTATCTTTAAAGCTTCATTTCTTACTGCGTGTCGTTATCTTTTCTTGTAGTTTCTTGAAATACAGTCAGTAGTAAGTGGACTTACAGTAGACTTCTGATGTTTAAATTTTGGTTAAATGAAGACCAAGTCATGTTTTGTACAACCTTTCCCATATAATTTTGATTGCTTCCTGACTCAAGTGACTGATTACTGCTTCTTTTTCATCTGTCTTGCACTGTAATAAGCTGTTGACCTGAGCATTATTTAAATCTGGATGGCAAGTAATATTTTTGCCAATAGTCAGCTCTTATTTACAGCCCCAGGCCTCGTGACAAGCTGGAAACTGCATAGGAAAAACAATAAATCTGTAGCTGTTCCACAAAAATATTTTTTGCCATTGGGCTTTGTCATAGTGTTCATTACAGCTTTCCTGTCATAATTTTCTTCTGAAAAAAAGAAGAGGGAAAAAAAAAAAGGTGAAGATTGATAAGTGTGTACACCTAATATTGATTTCTTTATCAAAAACATGCAGCCCCTGAAAATTTTGTAGTTAATTTGCATCTGATTGAAATGTGTCTGGATCCAGCCTCCTCCCAAGGGAAGGATGTTTCCACTTTCTTACCAAAGCCCACATGGAAGCAATGAAAGCTGATGCTTTGGGGTGAACCTGATCAGCAGGAGACTAGAAAACAGCTTTTGTCTCAACAATGTGTAAAATGCAGAGAACAAATTAAATTTGTTTATATAGTGGCTGTTTTCTGGAAAGCTTCATGCCTTGTGTGGTAAATTGCAGAGGGAAACTTGGAATTTCCACGGGGTTGTTGACCAGCCCTGAAGGGGGTGGGAATAATGAGAACATTAAATGTGCATAATTTATGATACCCCCCCTAATTGTCACTGCAAATTGCATTCCAGAAAAGCAATTCAGCAGCTGGGTGCTAGTTTTATCAGAGACAATTCAGGTTTGCTGAGCTGGTTCATCTGGGTCTCGTATTTTCAGCACAAACCCTGTCACAGGTCTAATGTAGCATAACCTCCTTCCTTTGTAAACGAGACCTGAGATAAAACAGTAGCTGAAGGACACTTGCAGTGCTCAGGTGATGTGTGTCCTTCGGTCTGAACTCTGCGTTCCTTCTGGTCAGGTCCAGCTGTATTTTGCCTGCTTGCCGGAGGAGAAGGTCCCTTACGTTAACAGCCCTGGAGAGAAACACCGAATTAAACAACTTCTCTATCAGCTGCCACCCCACGACAATGAGGTAAATACAGAACTTAAGATGCACCATCAGGGTTTACGTCTCCCTGGCAGCTTTTACGTGGAGAATTACCTACCTGTGTATTTATTACCAGCCTAAACTGTGGCCTGCAGTGGCGTCTGACCTATAGAGCAGCACGGTGTGTACACTGAGTCCATTGTTTAGCTGTCCGGTTGGCTTGTGTGCAGATAAGAGCTGTCTGGAAGGACACTGCCTTTCCTTGTTAGGGAGGTTGGTGTCACTGCAATAAACTTCACACAAGTTGGTTTTATAGTGTTTGCAGCCACCCACCAATTACCAGGAACCTACAAATTCCTGGAATTGCATTGTAGTGCACAAAAAGGATGCTTTGTGATAGTAAATGGTTTGCATCTCAGATATGCAGTGTAATTTGGAGTAGAAGTGGAAATAACAAACAAGCCCTTTGTAAGGAAAGGGGGCGGGGGGTGTCAATACTTAAGATCTTGTGTATACTGCAATACTTAGTTGTGGACACTTAACCATAAATCTAAAGGACAATGTTATGGCTGATTTAGGTTCATTCCATTATTTTAGGATAGCAGCAGGTTTGGGTTTGGCTTGTTTTAATCTTATTTCTTGCCTAGACAGCTTCTCAGTTTAGTATGGTGGGGTTTTTTCCTGTAACGCAAAAATCTGCACTAGTTTTGTGTTATGCCATATTAGCTAAATATTAAGATTGTAGAGAAGACAAGTTGGAAAAATTTAATGATGATTGCCAGCATGCCTGATGAATTTCTTGCATATGGGCACTTACTTACTAATCTGTTACTTTAAAAGCTCAGTATTTAAAATAAGTTCTCCTGTGTTTTCACTGGAAGGTGAGATACTGCCAGTCTTTAAGTGAAGAAGAAAAGAAGGAACTGCAGATGTTCAGTTCTCAGCGCAAAAAGGAGGCACTCGGCCGGGGCACTATTAAACTACTCTCAAGAGCAGTGATGCACGCAGTTTGTGAACAGGTACTACTACTGGTGCCACAAGCCAACTAGCAGGCTGAATAATATAAAACTACAGTATCTCAATACTACGTGTTAGTTTCTCTCTCTGAACACAAAGAAAATATTTTTTTTGAAACTGCATGTAAATAGGAAGAAAGTAGTGCTTGCTTAAGCAAAACACAACCTTTGATACTAGGAATAAACTGAATCTTTGATATATTTTCTACTCAAAAAACTCTATTGCTGATTCATACTGAAGTAATGACAAATGCAAAACAGGCATATGTTTAAAAATATTATTATGTATAAAATAAAATTCTAGTCGCAAAAGTTTTGTTGATGCACAGAGTTTGTCTGGACCAAAATTGAGAATATTTTTTCCCTCTTGTCAGAATTTTGGAATAAACCCTGCATATTGGATTTGGTGTTTTAACTTAGTTTAAATGCTAGAAGCTTAGTAGTTTGGAATGGGAAGCGTGTTCACTTTCTGGTTTTGTTCCTAGTGTGGTACAAAAGTGAATGGCGGTGAAGTTGCAGTTTTTGCCTCAAGAGCTGGGCCTGGTGTGTGCTGGCATCCCTCATGTTTTGTGTGCTTCACGTGTAACGAGCTGCTCGTTGACCTTATTTACTTCTACCAAGATGGAAAAATTCACTGTGGCAGACACCACGCTGAACTTCTCAAACCTCGATGTTCAGCCTGTGATGAGGTAAATAATTCACATTTTACAGCCAATCTACATAACTGCTGTTGTTGAGTTAACAAACTGCATCACTCACTTGGGCAATTACTAACTTCACATGCGTTCATTTAAGAAGTAAGGACTCTGGTGCATAGGTGTGTTTGAAAGCTGAGGGATGTTTAATTTCTTGTCAAACTGGCGATATTACAAGCAACGTGATGGTATTTAGAAAGCACATACCTGGTTGTATTTAGAATTGAAGCTTGTAGATTGAATTAGAAAAGGATCTGTACAAATATTCCAAAATATCATCTTGAAAGCAGCTTCTTTAATTGTTGAGTTTTTATGTTCTTGTTCAGTGTTTTGCTTTAAAAAGTATGTTTTTTCTTAATTCTTTCCTCTTTAAAGAAAGATTAGAATGCCGCAGTTGCTATGGGAGATTATTGTCTCTATTTTTGTATTCAAAAGGCAGCTAAATAAAAAAATAAATTCAGTATGTGAACTGCACCAATAGGATGTTTTGCTTGTTCTGAGTTGCAAGGTGAGCTTTTGGCTGCTTTAACTAAAAGTTTACTTTTTATCTCTGAAAAGATAATTTTTGCTGATGAGTGTACAGAAGCTGAAGGTCGCCACTGGCACATGAAGCACTTCTGTTGCCTTGAGTGTGAAACAATCCTGGGTGGACAGAGATACATCATGAAGGATGGGCGACCATTCTGCTGTAACTGTTTTGAATCTCTTTACGCAGAATACTGTGAGACCTGTGGGGAACACATTGGTAAGTATGTCCTTTTTAAGCATTAAACTTACTAATTAAGGGAAAGCCAAGTTATGAAATAATTTCACATTCCAGAAGTGTGGATTGTGCAAGTGAAATTTTTAGAGAAACCCAAAGCATTGCCTTTTCTCCCATTCTAGGTGTTGACCATGCTCAGATGACCTATGATGGACAGCACTGGCATGCTACAGAGACTTGCTTTTCTTGTGCCCAGTGCAAGACCTCTTTGCTTGGCTGCCCTTTCCTCCCAAAGCAAGGGCAGATTTACTGTTCCAAAACCTGCAGCTTGGGAGAGGATGTTCATGCCTCCGACTCTTCTGATTCTGCATTTCAGTCCGCTCGATCCAGAGATTCCAGGAGGAGTATTCGCATGGGAAAAAGCAGCCGGTCAGCCGACCAGTGCCGCCAGTCTCTCCTCCTGTCACCGGCCCTCAATTACAAATTTCCGGGCCTTTCAGGCAATGCCGATGATACTCTCTCTCGTAAGCTGGATGACTTAAGCCTTTCAAGGGAAGAGGCAAGTTTTGTTAACGAAGACTTCTGGAAAGGAAGAGTAGAGCAAGAAATGCCTGAAGACCCTGAAGAATGGGCTGAGCATGAAGACTACATGACTCAACTTCTTCTGAAGTTTGGTGATAAAAGCCTCTTCCAGCAGCCTGCTGAAGTAGATATTAGATCAAGCGAACACTGGATTTCTGATAGCATGGTTAAGAGCAAGTTGGACTTGAAAAAAAATAATCCAAGCCTAGCAAGTAAGAAGTATCAATCAGATATGTACTGGGCCCAGTCACAAGATGGCTTGGGTGACTCTGCATATGGCAGCCACCCAGGCCCTGCCAGCAGCAGGAAAATCCAGGAGCTAGACATGGAACACGGGGCATCAGGATACAAACATGACCAAACACCATGGTATGGAGGTTCACTTGAATGTTTGTCTGACCTGAAACAGCAAGAACAAAGTGTTCGAGACTCAATGGATTCTTTGGCTTTGTCGAATATCACAGGTAATGGGGGAAAAATGAATGGTTTTGATGGAGAGGTCAACCAAAGCATGCATGTTGGTGTATTTTGAACTAAGGCTTCATATCTCTGGTTTCTAAAAAGCTTTAGTAGTGAGATATGCGTGTAAAGTACGCAATAGCTTTTATCAAGCACGCATTCTTCCACAAGATACGTTTCTGCTTCTTAAATTCTATTTAAATTCTTCTCCTTTCCTTTGCTTATAACAAAAAAATCCATAATGTTAAAAAGAGTAAGAATGATCTTGAACTATGCATTTGTTACATACAAACCACCACTTTAAGTAAATGAAGATTTATTTTTTTCCATACCTCAAGTACAAGAAGTTGCATTATATACTAGGATAATATTAAAAATAATCTGCAAAATACTTTAGGTAATTTCCTGATTTGCTTGTAAAAATATGTAGAAAATCTGAAAGGATGGTAACCTTCTTAGCCTTAGGAAATGAGGTTTATGAGATTATCTTTCTCCATTGACTAAAGAGAAACTGATAATCCACTTTTGTGAACCTCCTTGTCAAACGTGATTGAAATTAGCCACAGGGATAAAAGTCAGATATGCGAGACAGAGGGTGTGTGTGTTACTGTGTATTGTCCTATCCTCTTCTCCATTCCTTTCCTTCTGTAATCCGAATTATCGTAGCTACTCAGGTAGCTCAGGCCCAACCACATGCTGCATAGCCCAAGCAGTAATGAAGGAACTGAGGAGGGGAGCTTGGTTCAGGGGGCACGGGAGGAAGAGGAACTAGAGGTATTGTACCTGGGAACATCACAGGGCAGATGACGCTGCTATTGTGGGAATGAAGGGTCATTGGACACAAACCAGGCCAGCTTACTGCTGCTGATTTTTGGAGCGTAAGGGTCCTTCTCTGCGAGGCAGTAAGCCTGGCTTTCCTGTAGCAACAGCTGGAATGTTGAATGTAGCAACAGTGGAAACATGAAATATTTTAGCTTTAAAAGTGGCAAGCATGGACTGCAGAATAATCTTAACTAACTCTTTTTTCTTAGAGGCTTAGCTGTATGCATGTTAGAGCTGTTTAAAAATTTTAAACTCATTAAACTACTTCAGCTCTTGATGTTCTATTGTTAGCTAATTCTCTGGTAATCAGAGCTAATACTTAAATGTTTTAAGTCAAACAAAGCTTATTCTTCTATGAAGCTAGTCCTTTTGGCGGTAGTTCCAAAAAACACTAATAAGTTCTGCTTTACTGAAAAGAAATGTTTAATATTTTGTTACAACACTTATGTCTTCGATAGTCCTCTCATTTTCCTTCGCCTCCTTTCTCCACTCCCACCACAGGGGCTTCGATGGATGGAGAAGGCAAGCCACGGCCATCTCTCTACTCTTTGCAAACTTTCCAAGAACTGGAGGTAGAGGACTGTGAGAAAATGAGCAATATGGGAACTCTGAATTCTTCAATGCTCCACCGGAGCACAGAGTCCTTGAAGAGTCTGAGCTCAGAGTTGTGTCAGGAGAAGGTCTTGCCAGAGGAAAAGCCGGTGCATATGCCTGTGCTGAGAAGATCTAAGTCCCAGTCTAGACCACAGCAAGTGAAGTTCTCAGATGATGTTATTGATAATGGAAGTTACGAGAATGTTGAAATCCGTCAGCCTCCAATGAGTGAAAGGACTCGTAGGCGTGTTTACCATTTTGAAGAGCGTGGAAATCGGCCATCTCATCATCGTAGAAGAAGTAGGAAGTCTCGTTCAGATAATGCACTTAACTTGGCCGCGGAAAGAAGATGTTCTCCAAGAGAGAGGTTTCGTTATTACTCCCCTCAGGATCACGAAAAATTTATTCAGAATAGAAGCTCACGTGAGATTCGGGCATATATTCAAAATGCAGAGCTGTACGGACAATATGCCCATACTAGGTCTGATTATGCACTGCGGAATCAGGTGGTTGATAAATTTTTTGGATTGTATGGTGAGGAAGATGATTCCTGGTGTTCAACTTCATCTTCATCATCTGATTCTGAAGAGGAAGGGTATTTTCTAGGACAGCCAATTCCACAGCCACGATCACTGAGATATCCATACTATACGGATGACCTTTCTGGTCCAACTACTGCGTTATCTAGTTCTCAGTTTGGACAAAGGACAACCAAATCAAAGAAGAAGAGAGGACACAAAGGAAAAAATTGCATCATTTCTTAACTTGTTTTACCAGTTGGAAAGACCAATCAACTCTGTAGCTACAGTTTGAACCACATCTTTTTATATTAGTAATTGTACTTAGGGAAGTTGCTAAGGTTCTTAATGCTTTGCCAGTGTAAATTATAACCCTGCCAGAGTTTACATTGTACAAGTAACATTCAGAAATGTCACCATGCCAAACGATGATCTGCTCAGATATTGCTAGGTTTACATATTATGTTTCAGCTGTCAAAATACGGTTACTGCAGTTCTTGATACAGACTTTTTGTAGACATTTTATTTTATGCTCACTGTTCACCTGCGTTGAATTTTCTGAGAGAGGCGATTCAAAAAAGATCAATAAATAAAATCATCAGTCCTGTGCTGTAGCTATATACACACAGGGTGATCTTTGACTTTTTCCTCTCACCGCCAAGAAAAAGAAGGCTCTATACTGTGCCCTTTCTTAATTGATAAAGCTCACTCTTCCTCCTCCAAGTTTCCCTACAAAAACTGGAATTTTTTTCTTTTTTTTTTTAATTTCGAAAATACTCCTTCTCCAGAGAGTCCACTGTTAAGGAGGCAAAAATCAGAACTGAAATGTTTGAGGCCTTGATATATCCTAAAGCAGTGGTAAATGGTTAATACATTTAACTTTCATGTTTTTCCCTCCACTTTTTTTTTTTAAGAATTCCATCCCTTTGTAAGGGTTTTCTTGGTGCCTGTTTAAAGGAAGATATTAATTCAGCTGCTGGAATTGGACTTAGCTGCCAATGAGTGGTGATGTCTTCTATGCTGTGCTCCCTGTTCCCCAGCAGTGAGAGAGAGAGGTGCAACTGCTGGAGTCCTTTGCTCGGGCATGTAACCCCATTTAAGTCAATGAATCTACTTACGTAAGAAATACTTTCATAAGGGCTTAAAGGATTAGGCTCCAGAATTGTGTCTTTTCAAATGCATTATCCAGGTTTTAAAATGTATTAGCTGCGATTCTAAATCAAAAAGCATTGATATTTATAATGTAGTATTTCATAGGCTTAAAGGTATTCATAATTTAACAGTGCAAATACTAATGTACATATTGTACAGTTGAAATTTTAAAAGCTGAATATTTTTATATCCCTGAATTTGAAGAAGTTTGTTACAATATCAAACTAGATTTGTTAGGGGTTTAACAGCAGCATTATGGATGAAATATTGCTTGTACTTTAGTCAGGGGTTTTAAGTTGAAAAATATTGAGAAATGTTTAGTGCAAAACAGCTTAATTTTGTCTACTAGGTATTAAAAGCTCTGTATGCATGGTGGGGCTATGTAAATACTCTCTAAACTATGGCCCTCTTAATCTTGCAAGTGTTATTTATGGGTCAAGCAAAATGTAAACTATATAAATGTAAAAACCACACAAGCCTGGAATATATCAGTACAACAAATATGCAACTCCTGTGGATGTGGTTTGTTTTGTTTTTATTATCATTGTTCCCCTCCTTTTCCAAAAATAGTTTCTGAAGTTCGCCTGCATCAGGGAAGAGAGATGCTGGGTGGTTCTAGAAGGCAAGCTGGCAAAAAGCTGTGAAAGAGTGGGTAATCTTGAAAGTTGCCTTGATCTCATATGTGGAGCAGGAGCTATTTTAAGTTATAATAAACTTCCAATGTTTTAAATGATAGGCAGAAATTTTTTACTTGAATTAACCCATCAATTGGCACCCACCAATTAAGATAGGAAATGCTAAAGCCATTGGCTTTCTGACCACCTGAAGAAAGGTACTTAATGAAACAACAGGTGCCGCTTACCAAAAAAGCCTGGCAACTTGAACTAAAGCTCATCATGCTTGAGGATGTAGAAGTTTTGGAACAAAAGCAGCTAGAAGTAAGGGATGGAATGGACACATGAGTATTGGCTTACACTGAAGAAAATGAAGCTATTGCTAAGGCTAAATCAAACTAGCAGTTACTTGCTTGTATTTTTCAGGGTAAAATAAGCAAAAGATCATTTACTCCCAGAGGTGGTATTCACCATATAAGTCACTTTTCTAGTACAAACAAGTCCTGTGTACACGAAAGCTGATCAAAGTAGTATCGTGCTACATCGCATGGGCCAATGGGCGGCTCGTGGGATGCTTCCAGCTGGCGGGCTGCCGTGGTGGCTTAGCCAGCGTTTGCTTTCCTAGCAGCCAAATGCCTGTTGTGCTTAAGTGTATTCCAACAGCCAGACTGCCAGGACTTACAGGACGTGAGGAGAGATGCTGACTTGCTCAAACAATGATTGGCACCTTCCATTCTTACCTGCATTTCCAACTACGGGGAACCGGGAGCCTCAGAAATGCAACGCTCTGCTGTGTCCTTTTTGGAGCAAGTAACTGTCCCATGGAGAGATGTCTCCACCAGTAGTTCTTCTGATCTTACACCATCTTCTGAGATACAGCCTATGTATGCTCCCAAAGCGCAATGTCTTACAGAGTATTCAATGATAAAAGTTCTCCACAGATTGAGCTGCTTATTTTTTAAAAAACCCCCACTCTTCATAGATCTCTAAAGCATGTCATTTACAAACTATCTTCAGAGTTAACATCTGCGTCACCTCCCTCTAAACCTCAAAATAAATGAGCTGATTGCTGCGTCTCTTCTCCATGCCCTTACACAAAACCCAAGGATAACTTGGGCTACAGGTGTCATTGCTGGGGCACTGTGAACTCTGCTCCTCCAATGGCTGTGGGTACTTCAACATGAGTGATGTAAATAATGACCCTTCCTCCTCCCACCACCAATTTTTTTTATACTGTTATTTTTCAACTGGAAGCTTTGGCTGTGGGTAGAGGCCTTTCCTTGTCCTCAGGTTTACTCAGAAAAAAAACCTGAGAGGCATGTTTGCCTGTGCAAGGGGGTGATGAACCTCCTGTACGTAATGCTGCTCTCCGGCAGAACAGCAGCAAGTCTTCCAGCCCCAGGCAGGAGCTCCGACCTGTCTTCCCTCAAGAGCAGGCTCAGCCAAGGAAGAAACGATGGCGCAGGAGCAGTGCTCTGGTGGTGTGGCCTTCCAGTGGTGAAGCAGCTCGTTCAGAACTGGTTTAGGTACCTCTGCTCTGGGGCACGGGCATCTCCCTTACCTGTGTGGGGCTGCAGGACCAGAAGTAAGAGCATCAGAAAACCATTTAAAAAGCTGTGTTTTGCTGAGGAATGGACTGCACACTTCATGAAAAGGGCTAACTCATATTTTTAATCCACTTTAAAAATTACTAAGTTTAAAAATGGCTATACAACTTTGTCTAGTTTTTTTCAGCTTGGCATAAAAGATTTCTAATTCATTATTTTTGATCACGTCTTATGAGAAATGTTTTTAAGTGATTCTTCTACCTTTATATATAAAGAGAACAGTATGGGATATAGTGTCTGTTACCACCACAAGACTCAGCTACAGTCACCAAAGCCATGAATTCTGTTTTGTGTTACTGGAAGGTGCACCTACATTCCAAGTGGAGCTTATACCCTGGTAGGCACCAAAGCACCACACAGCTCACACCCCCTGGTGGGATGGGGGAGAGAATCAGAAGGGTAGAAGTGAGAAAACTGGTGGGTTGAGATAAAGACAGTTTAATAGGTAAAGCAAAACAAAACAAAACAAAAATCCTGAGTGATACAAAAAAAAACCCAGTTGCTCTCCACTAGCCAACCCATACCCCTGAGCAATAGCAGCCCCAGCAAACTCTCCCAATTTCATTGCTGAGCATGACGTCATATGGTATGGAATATCCCCTCGGTCCTTGGTCAGCTGGGGTCAGCTGTCCCAGCTGTGTCCCCTCCCAACTCCTCGTGCACCCCCAGCCTCCTCGCTGGTGGGGTGAGAAGCAGAAAAGGCCTTGGCTCTGTGTCAGCACTGCTCAGCAGGAACAAAACCATCCCTGGGTTACCAGCACTGTTTCCAGCACAAATCCCAAACACAGCCCCATGCCAGCTGCTATGAAGAAAATTAACTCTGTCCCAGCCAAAACCAGCACAACCTTCATGCTAGTGAGACACATCAGAGCATTACAGTATCCTCATCCAAAGAGAAAACCTTGCACAGACAACAGGGTCGCAAGGAACCGGTCCTTCTCTGATAGGTGGCATTAGCTCCTTTCATATCCACAGTGGTTTTATTGCTGCTTTTCACCCTAACTGCTTACGTTGCCACGCAGAGCCGCCAGCTCACCCAGTGAGGGTACAGAGCCATTCAGAACCGCTCCAGCCTCAGCAGGCGGCACTGAATTTCCACACTCCTTTCCTTCCTTTTCCTCTTCCGTTTTTATTCTTCTAAGGGTATCTGCACGTTAGTGAGGAGTGCGACGAGTAAGTTTTGTTTTCAGGAGCTCTTACGATGATGAACAAAATAAATTTCTCCAACACAGCATCTGGTTCCTTCCACCAATGCTCTTTCCAGGAGCCCCATCTGGGCTGTCCACGAGAGCAAGGACAACTTTTTACATTGATATGAAATAAATCCAAAGTATATGTCTGTTTCTACAGGAAGCAAGACTAAAAGTCACGTTTCTTGCTTAAGTGATTGGCATAGTAATTTACTTACATCCACAGAAAGCATACATCACAAAAGGTTAAATGTGAACATTCAACATGATGATGAAGACAGAAAACCAGTTACCTATCAGACATGAATGTGAATTAAACCTTTCACAGAAATAGCACTCAGAAAAAAAAAAATCAAAAGGCTCCTTAGTTCATGAGTAAAATTTAATCCATTTTTTTAAAAACAAAAATCAGATTAAGCTAAGGACAACCTAACAAACTTTTGAGCTATTAGCTAATCTAAAAACCCCAAGAATATTGGCTGTCGGGTCAGGCTCAAAGGGGTATAGTAAATGAGGTTACATCAGGCTGGCGGCCAGTCACCAGTGGGGTTCCCACGGCTCAATTTTAGGGTTACTGCTCTTCAGTATTTTTATAAATGATATAGACACAGGAGTTGAATGTACGTTAAGTAAAAGTTTGCCAACGATACTAAACTAGGAGGAGCTGTGGATAGGGTAGAGAGGCCTTACAGAGATCTGGACAGACTGGGGAGCTAGGCAATCACCAACCGTATGAAATTTAACAAGAGCAAGTGCTGGATTCTCCACCCGGGCCGCGGTAATCCTGGTTATACGTACAAATTGGGGGACGAGAGGCTGGGAGCAGCCCCACAGAAAGAGATCTGGGGGTTTGGGTTGATGACAAGTTGAATGTGAGTCAACAGTGTGCCCTGGCAGCCAAAAGGGCCAACCGTGTCCTGGGTGCATCAAGCACAGCATCACTGGCCAGTCGAGGGAGGTGACTATCCCACTCCACACTGGTGTGACCCCACCTCGAGTGCCGAGTGCAGTTTTGGGCGCCTCAGTATAGGAAGGACATCAAACGATTAGAGTGTGTCCAGAGGAGGGCAACCAGGATGGTGAAAGGCCTCGAGGGCAGCCTTACAAGGAGCAGCTGAGATCACTTGGCTTGTTCAGCCTGGAGAAGGCTGAGGGGTGACCTCATGGCAGTCTACACCTTCCTCAAGGAGGGCAGCAGAGGGAGGGGGTGCTGATCTCTCTCTGGTGACCGCTGACAGGATATGAGGAGATGGAATGAAGCTGTGCCAGGCGAAGTTCAGGTTGGACATTGGGAAAAGGTTCTTCACTGAGAGGGTGGTCAGTCCCTGGAACAGGCTCCCCAGGGAAGCGGTCAGGGCACCAGGCCTGGCAGAGTTCAAGGAGCATCTGGACGACGGTCTTAGCCATATGGTTTCATTTTAGCTGTTCCTGCGAGGAGCAGGGAGTTAGACTCGATGATCCTTATGGGTGCCTTCCAACTCAAGATATTCTATGATTCTATGATTGTAAGCTTAAGTCTTACTTTACAGAAAAACACTTGAAAAATCAGATACTTTTATCATAGTAAATTTAATCAGGCTTCTAACAAAGGAGGCTCCTAACAAACTGTACAGTAATAATGGACATTTTTAATCAAAAATATATTCAACATGATTTCAGTATATTTTTCATTAGTGTTTCTAACCCAAGGCAGAAACTGATGTAACACCCTAAAGGCTCTCTCGGTCCTGTAGGCAGCTAGCGAAGCACTGTAGTTACGCTTCTGCCTCAGAGAAGACTTTGCCTGTGGTTTAATGGCTGCTCTCTGTAAATCAGGTTGGTGCCAGAAGGGGCGGGTCAGGTCTAAGGACCGTGCCACAACAGCTTCCCTCTCTTCCCCTCTCTCCCTCCCCAAATTAGCATCCCGTAGGATCTGTGAGCTGATTCCCACTCACTGTGCAGCCCACACAATCCCAGGTAACAGCAAGGTAAGTTGCAGGTCATCTCCTTTGAGTCATGTGAACTCTCATAAACCAACAAAAGCCAACTGCAAAACCACACCCTACTGACATGAAAACTAATCAGGCATCTCAGGAATCTGATGTAATACGTATTTAATACACCATATCAAGATGTGCATGTGTAAGATGCTGTGATACATACAGTACCTTGTACATGCAAAATTATTGCTATTTCATTTACTTTTCTGCAGCCCATTCTGATGAAATCTGAGAAGCTATCTTGATAAGGGGGCTGAATTCACTGACTTTTTCATTTAAAAATACTGTGGACTTTGGAAACAGCTTTAGTCATCAGTCCTTTTATGGAGTTTCACGTGTTTCTAAATGTAAACGTATACAAAATAATCGTGCTTATACTTACCTCTTTGTGATTATGACTCAATTATCCCTTTCCTAAAACATTCTTAGAAGCCAGTGCCTTATCAAATGTAAAGCTGTACACAATCCAACAGTCAGGATACCACCAATGAGTCCTAAATATTTTTCATCTCTGAAAAGTAATCACGTAGCACTGGCAGCCTCTTGACTCTCCTCAAGCACTGTTCCCCAACTACAAGTCGCTCTATCAAGTCAAAAGTGGCTCGAGACATTACACAGAATCACCTTGGTTTGAAATGATGATGAATTTGGGGCCTTAGGGTTCAACTTCACCTTACACCTAATCCAAAGCAACTTGGAGTTACTAAGGAGATGGTCCTGCTTGCTTTCCTTGCCCCACCTTGCCACCCCAAATTCCCGCTCCTTCTTGATGTCAGAAATAAAGATCACACGCAGCCTGCTCCTTGTTACAACCAATGGATGAAAAGTGATGAGGAGGTGTAAGGGGGGAGAGGGCGAGAGAGGAGAAGGGACCTTTCCCTGCTCAGTGGCTGCCTGCAGTTACACTCTGTAAGGTGTAGTCAAAAACGTAACAAAGGAAATGTTTAGTAGCAAATAGTAACAAAAAAATTGAATTAATCCTACATAATACTGTTTACTATTAATGACTCGTGATATGGATAACACCAAAATTTAAAAGGCATTTGCAGAACCTGCAATTAGAGCGAAAATACAGCACTTCTTGTATCAAGTAGTTAGAGTTGCTCTGGCAGTCAGAGACTAGAGATAACCCCTAGTGTAATTTTACGGAATGAATCTGAAGTTTAAAATTAAACTACAATAAATAATTTAAATCATAGCTGCGAACAATTTTGCAAGTCTTCCCTTCCTACAGTATATATGAAAACGAGACATATTTCTGCATAAGTTGAGGAATGAAGAGATGCTTCTTGTTATTTTAATAAAAAATACAGTGTTTGAAGTTACACTTACAAACATCAAAACATAAGTGTACATTCATCGGACTGAACATTTTTTCCTAGGTAACTGTGTAAAGGTTTCAAAAATAGTTTGTCACTTTACAGCATTTTTTAAAAGAACATCCTTTCAAAGGAATATATGTCGACAAGTACAGGTAGGAAGAATGCAATTGTGGAGACCACAGTGAACGAGATTGAGCCACCTGAGCTATACGGAGGAGCGCAGGCCTTGGGTTCAAATCTCCAACAAAATCTCCTCTTTCCCCACAAAAAGCAGATTTATGTATTATGGCATACACAACGCAGAGGATCTAAAAGCACTTTTTTGTCCTTAGTATGAGCCCTCTTTGAAGGATTCTGATAGATCTTGATTGGCAGCATCATACTGAGCAATGAAATGTTTGAGTTCTTCAATGCACCGCTCACCTATTTCATGCAAATTCTGCCTCAGGGCAAACTGAATGGACTTCTCTAACGATGGATCTTTATCGATCAGCATCTTCACTACCATGCCAAAGGTTTCACAGTCTTGTCTGTAGACCTAGAAACAACACATTTTAGAAAACGATTAAATGCAAGACTCTTCACATTAGCAAACCAACAGCCCTCATTGAGTTTGGTGCTACTGCAGATCCAAACCAAACAAAGAATATTGGATTTAACACAAGTTTCAACTGTAAGATGTATTTGCCTTTTCCCCTCTTCTGACCTGCGCTAATACAAATGTCACTAGTTCAGAACTATCTGGATGCAAGAAATAACTCTTACTGGAAGAAATGCCTTAAAAGGAGAGATTAAGTTCCTCTTGCAGCAATATTTAATAAATAATGGGAGAGCAAAGTACAAATGCTAAACCAGATTTTCATTGCAAATATATGTAAAATTAATTTAACTGCGGCATGTCTAGCAATCTCAATCTTTACACAAAACATCAGTAACTTTGTAATCTTTCCTAACACTTTAAATACAAATTGTGCTTAAATAATTTCACCAAATTATGTTTGTTTGTTGGATATCTATTTCTCGTAGAAGTCCTTGACAAATATGACTTTAATTAGTTTGACTGCATTGGTGATTCAAGCACTAAGGATAAGAAAAATCCTGGCTGTGGTTTACGTGAACCCGTCTGATCTTGTACTGCAGGGAGTGTAGAGTTTGCAAGTCAGTTATGGACCGCAGTTGAGGAGAAGTAATTGCTCATCGTCACTGCAACTGTTTTTCAAACAAACATCTGACTACAGTCTCAGGCGGTTTTCAAAGTGAGTCAGTGGCCTTTCAAAAAAAAATTTTTTCCCCAGATTCCAGCTAAGGTTATTAATCTAAACACCCACCAAAAAATGAACTTGTCAAAGTCTTCCAACTGCCAGATGCAGTTCATTTTCACATCTCTTTGGCCAATTTCCGTTTAGAAAATACAGTGGCTTTTTGAATAAAGATAAGTTTTATATCTCTGTACATTTTTAGGAGGAAAAAAAAAGCTAAAATGTTGATATTTCTCAATGTATGATTATCTTTTAGTACTGTGTGCTTGTGTTACAACTTGTTTTTTACAGAGATGTGTGACCCTTTCCTCCCACATTTACCTATATTGTGGACACAAATGATACAACTGTATATAAGCAATTTCCCATTAGTAAAAAAGAAAGGAAAAAAACCCAAGAAAACCCCACAACCAAACACCACCACATTGCTTTATTCATCAGGACCAGTCCAAAGGCAGCACAAGCATATTCATGTTGAAGGAGCAGTAAAAAAAAATACATTCTGCACAGAAATTAAACTATTCTCAGAAATACAATGACTTAACATGATACCTATAATAAAGACAGTTCTCAAATGTTTGATAATATAATCTATAAAAATAGTTTAAAATGGGACCCACTTTTCAAATGCTGGTTGGTAAATTAAAGAAAACCTTTTGGAAGAAACTCATTTTCAATGGAGATTAAGAAATCAAAAAGAAGACTGTAGCCCAAAAAAACTGGAGCTAAACGTCTGAAGTGTGGAAACGGTGTGCACATGGCATTTGTTCTGCAAGGGGGTTTGTTTCCTGCTTTGTACGGGTAGTTCTTTGGTAGGAAAATATCAGCACGAAACCCAGGCTCTCAGAGTTCACATTCCACAGCAAGTAAAACACGGTACTCGCTAAGAGAACTTCAAACAGAATAAATTTGGGTTACTTGTTTTCTGACTCCTTCCAAGGAAAAAGCTTAGGAAGAATCGCTGTCTCCGATTAGCCATCTGACAGACAGATGGTATTTCACTTTGGATAACTCGTGCCTTTCAAGTACTTGCTAGCACCTTCACAGAATGATTTCTGAAAGATCCTTTCTCCCCAGAGCCATTAAGTTTTGGGGGAAATAGTTCAAAACTTTTTTTTTTTCCTTATTGCATGTCTATTTGTCCTATTTTATCACCTTTGAAGTGGTCAGACCAAGGATGTGCGAATGATCTTCCACAGGTAAATGAACTTGGTAACTGTCAGGCTTCAGAGGACGCCGTGCAACACCGGCACGAGTGAAACCCTGACACTAATGGAGAACAGAGACACGTCGCCCCGTCTTCTGCACGGGAAGGCACCCAAAGCTACAACTGAAGGAAATGCTCTACTTTTAATTGGTCTTCAAATTAATGGCAAATAGTGCTATCTGCTATTTCTCTCACACGCCACAAAGAACTAACGCAGATGAAATTCTCTACCCCTTAGCATAGAAATACTAGCTCGCTCTAAGCACATTTTTCTTCAAAACTTTCACAAAAGAAGACTTCAAGGAGAATCGAGGGACCCATCATCACTGCGTCTGGAGTCAAAAGTCACTTTGCTGTCACAACAATCTGGAAACTAAACACCTTCATACATGAGGTGAAGGTTTTCAATGCTTTGTGACAAAAGGCTTTTAAAAAAATAGAATTGACCTAAAATAGGGGAAGAGGGCGAAGGTGGAGCAGGAAGGCAGTTCTAACAACAGAAAACAAAGGAAACAGCTCAGCTCCTCTAACAATAATTGAGCAATTTTCCCTCAACAAGCTTTCTACCCCAGCTGCTAATTCTGATCCTCCTGGTGCAATCCGCCTCCTTCTCAATTGTGCTGATAAACCTATTTGTATAGCTGCGACGTAAATTGCATCACCGAGATGATCCCTTTTAAAATTACTTCCCCCCAATTAATGTGATTCAGTCATTCAATTCTAAAACCAGATGCATCAGCACAACTGAAAGAACTGTGAGCCACAAATGTGAAGTGGAAATAACTTCATAAACCAGTTTGTATCTGAAGCCAGTACGCAACCACCAACCCTCACAGAGAAGTTACTATGCTTTGCAGAAGCGAGTATAGATTATCAATTACAAGAATATCAAGTACAGAAGGTATTAATTAGAGCTTAATAGTACAATCAACTATTTGAAAAAATTGTGAAAGCGCTCAAAGCTCTTGAAAAAGATGCTGGTGGCATGGCATATTAAAATCCATCTTCTCCACAGAAGAGAAGGAGGCTATTTCTGGAAAATAAGCCAAGAATGTGATGCTTGCGGAAGAAAGAAAACTGCAGAAAAGAATCCAAACAAGCAAAAAAGCTCTCTGTTGGAGAATAATACTGGAAGAACTTGTGACCCAACAAGGTTTGAAAATAACCCTATCTTTAAAATTCCAGCTGATACTGATTTTGAGCTCAGACCATGGAAAGCTCATCTGTAAACATCTGGAACTAAAACCTGAAAATGATTCCATGTGTGGGGAAAGCAGAAATAACGTTTTTATATTGAAAAACAAGAAAGGAAACAATACCAATGACATGATTATTCTGTCTGATATATACGTCAGGTAATCCTGAAAACAGCTAAAGCCATAGGGTGATCATTTACCAAGGCCACAGCATACTTTTATTCTCTGACCTTAGCTATAGCACCAGCATAATGGAAAGAACATGTAACACCTTAGTAAGCAGATGAAGGAGAAGCAGAAACAGCTGTTCTATTCCCAAATATATAAATATATTTATTTTATATACACACACACATAAAATATATATATATAGTCTTGATTTTCTTGTGAATGAGAAGTATATAAGCTGAATTCAAGCTCTCTTTGAAGAGCTTTCCAAAATCAGCACATCTGGCATCTGTGAGGTTGGAGGATCACAAATATGCCTACTTTTACATTACTCTCATGGCATTTTAGCTCTTTTTATTCTTACGTGATAATAGCACAGACGGTCTGGCTGAGATCAGCCCTTCACTGTGCTAGTCTCTCTGTATAAGCACTTGGGCTTTGTCTAGATGCAAATCTAAAGGTGTGATGCACCTGCAACATGTTAGTGAACACTCCTCATGTATTTGAGAAAACTAAACCAAAATTTGCACTTAGAACTGTTTAAATATAGCTAAATGACATGTACTTCCAGATCTAGCTAGAGCAATAGAGATGTTAGTCCCCAGGTTGGAGGTGATCAAGCCCCAGAACTCACCAGGCAGAATGAAACTTTCGAGAACTCCCTAATCTGTGTCCGTGCAAAGTTTTCACAGTTAACCTCAAAGCACCATCAACAATGACTTACATTAATGCGTATGACACTGACATGAAAGGATACCACACATTCTCTTCTTCCAGCTCAGCTCTGGGATGTTAACCTCTGATGGGGAAGAAAGAGGGGCAGAAGCAAGCACATGAGGACTGCTCATGTCTTAGACTGCTACATCCCTCCTGCAATGATAATCTAAAAATGGTGTTGGCTTAAACCGTAGAAAACATACTGAATGGCTCAGCTCATGAGTGGAAAACACCATCACGAAAACTTTACTGTAAATCTGAACTCTGGGCATGGATGAAATTATACCTAGCTAGGGAATACTTTGATGACATGTCTACTACTCACTGACAAAGTCCACATCATTTCCTTTCTCTGCCTAGCACAGCACCATGTTCTTCTCCTAAACTGTCCCGAAGCTGCCTGTGTATTTTGTGCAACAGGAGGAGCTGCTGGATAACACAACTAGTAATGAGAACAAAAACTAGAACTTAAGATGTCATAGAATCATAGAATGGCCTGGGTTGGGAGGGATCATCTAATTCCAACCCATGGGCCATGGGCAGGGACACCCTCCACTAGACCAGGTTGCCCAAAGCCCCATCCAACCTGGCCTTGAACACTTCCAGGGAGGGGGCATCCACAACTTCTCTGGACAATCTGTTCCAGTGTCTCATTACCCTCACAGTGAAGAATTTCTTCCTAATATCTAATCTAAATCTACCCTTTTACAGTTTAAAGCCATTACCATGTCCTCCCCTGCAAATGACTACAGTCTGCAGAAGAGTCAGAAACTTTATCATCTTGGTCTCAAAGTCTTGCATACCTGGCCAAAAAGCAGCTTCATTTCAACAGTGAGAGTACTCACAATATTCAAAGGGGATGAGGCCAGGAAAAACAAATTAAAATGGAGATATTCACAACCCTTATTTCAAACCATGCACCAAGTTTTCCCAGCTTAGGTCTACAGTCTGTGCAAAGAAAGGCTTTTTAACTTCTCAAGGTGATTCAGAACAGCTAAAACTACAGCTTCTGCTCAAAGCAGCCTTTGAAGAAGAGGGAAGCAAGAGAGAAGTTCCCTGAAAATTGGAAAGACCCTCAGGAAGACTGGTCCCACCAGGCTACAAGTTAGCCTCTGCATCTCCCATGACCACAGCTGGTAGAAAGTACAACTGAGTAGCAAATGTGAGATGCAAACTTCTCCTCTCCATCTCAGAAAGGATTCCACTGAATCTTCCCTTCTCATTTCTGGGAGAATTGTTCTATTGAATGTGCTTTGTTTTATATAAAGGTAGACAACATTAACAACATTCTCCAGCTATGGTTTTGAATGAATATGACAGTGGCACTTTTTTTTTTTTGAATGCTCTTGGTTTTACGCACATTAAAAGCCTCTTGAATAGGAATCATCACAAGATTTGGGCATGCAAAGCTCAAGCAGCTTTATGCAAGAGATGGGCAAATTCATTTCAATGCAGAAGGTGGTACTTCTGCTCACAAACACAAGCGGGACCACCAGGCATGAGGAGGACCACATCCATTAAGTGGATGTGATGATTTAGCAAGTGAAATTGATGCCCACGATTTAATCTGTAATTTCCAATCTCTTGCTCATTTCCACCACAATCTTTCCTGCATTTTGCGTATTCTTATCATTCCATACATACACAGATTCATTGAACACTCCCTCACCTCCACTAGGACTCCTTCTTCACAGCAGCACGATGCAACTCTGAGCAGCTCTGCACCATATGTATACAGCCCACCATCAGTGCTTGTGAGTCAGCGCTCATCTGCAGAGATGCCTTTTCTCAGCTCCTCATCCAGAAGGGCAAAGACCCTCAAGGCTCAGTTCACACGGGGGAAGGAGTTAGGGTTGTGGCTCAGAAACCACGGTAAACAGCCTGCAACCCTTAGATACTAACTCACCCTTGAGAAGACCCAACATGCCCAGCAATCACGATCTTGTATCTGTGATTCATTCAAGTATTCATTTAATATATTATCTTCCAGAAGACAGAAACTTTTCACTTACTAAGGGCAGATTTCCCACAGCTATCAAATACCCCATGCAAGGAGGAAAGCAGCAACATGCTCACTGCTAGTTGTTTGATTACTGACAAAGGCAGAGCTTGAACTTGCAGAGCACAAGTATAGCACAAGTTTGAAAGCCGTACCACATCCCCTCCAGACACCCCATTAATGAAAGAACCAACTGCCTGAAATTTCTTTTGCTTCAGTGATGCCCCAGGGCTCCTCTACACCAAAGAGAGTTAGCAGCTTTTGTTCCCCCAGCTAAACCAGGACAGCTGGGTTGGTATAGCCCTCTGGTGGCATAAACCAGCTTCTTGTTTCCCCTCCTCAGCAGACCTAAAATAAGTCTGACAAAGTACTCTTCTGTTAACACAGCCACATCTATCCCAGGTTTTCCTGGCGTGGGTAGACAAACTAAGAGGCATAATTTTTCTTGTGCTCCTAACTAAAAGCAATACTAAAAGATTTTGTAATGTAGACCTAGCTCTAAGCTGACTGCATACGCAGTGAGATTTTGCATTATAACTGTGCAAATAAGCTCTAGCAAATTGGGAAATTACTATACATTGAAAGACTCGCTGGTATCGCAGTATTTTCTTTGTCAAAGACATCTTTTAAAAGGAATTATTACCTCTCCCCAAATCACTTCTTTTTAATTTATTTACATACCATACATCTTGGATTTTTCTCAACCATGCAAATTAGACTTTATTAACTTACCCAAAATTTACTCTCCTCGAGTACAATAAGCTAATCCTCTACTGAAAGAGTACAGAGAAATTTTCATTACTGCAGCGGCAATGTAATTGTACTGTTATGTTTATGAGTATAATATATATAAATTTATAGCTCCACAGTGCAAAGAATGCTCAGAACTGTCATTAAACCACTTGCAGACAATTCTCATGATCGAGACGTTGAAAATTGGTTTTCAACCAAGATGAATTACTTTTCGTGGTTACAAAAAGCTAAACAACAAATTTAATACTTGGTTATAATAGTGGTATACAATTTTTAATTATAAAATATCAACAAGTCTACTCTATTCCTTTCTTAAAAACACACCAACAAATTTGCCTTGAATCTATGTAATAATTTCTGCACCCATTAATCAATGTGTTTATAGACCAATTAGATATTCATTGAAATGCAAATGGGGGAAACAAGTTATTTAATCTACTATGTAATAATGAACAATTTCATGTTAATTTGCTACTTATTGAAGATACGCAGAATATTAAAGTTATTTGCACTTAAATGCAATTCTGCCTCCCTTTCCATTGAAAGTTTCAAGCACTTGGTTTAATAGATTTAATCAGCTTTCAGAATGTAAGCCTATCATTTTTGGCATCTAAATACCTGACTGAAAGGTCTGCTGGAAGTCCCTCATGTGGAATAGATGCTGATACAGCCATCATTTTAACAGCAGCGTGAATTCCGATTTGAGCCCTGCTTTGCCCTCAAGGACCGGGACTGGCAACGTGGGGGGCAGCGCGTGAGCACAGCGCAGCAGGGACGGGTGCTGGGGGGGCCCCTGGGAGAAGCAGCTGAGGCCACCCAGCTCCAAACTCCCCAGGAGCTGGTCGCTGCTCCCTGCATGGGGCCACAGTGTTTCTGTTCAGCTGGTCTACAGCATCTTGCTTCTAGGACGCAGCATCTCCTGACTGCATTTTTATTTATTCCTTTGATTAAACTAATTTGAAAGAGGAAGATGCGGTCTAAAACAATGCCACTGCAAGGCTTCCATTTTACAGTAGAATTCTAGCATGAAAAGAGATGAAAAGTGCTCCATAAAATTGGGGAGGGGTGGGTGTCTTATGTCTACTGTAACAAACTCTCTGCTGAGTTTACACTGAAATCCCTGAAGAGTTGGCTTGGGTCCCAAGACACAACTCCGGTCTTTTCCACACTGTGTCATACACTGGGAAGAAAACATGCAGGCCAAATTATTCACTTGCATGAAACCATTATCTCCAGTTTAAGCTCAAGACGTCATCTGGATACTCCCTTGCTTCATATCATGCCCCTGGTGACACCTCTGCAATGACAGTGAAGTCATGGGGTTTGCCCAGGGTGGAGAGCGTTGCAGCTCAGGAGAAGCCTGTGGCTGGCTGAGGTGTGCAACGACTGGGCGAGCGCCCCAACGCTGCCTTGTCTTCCCCACGTCAGCTCATCTTCCTGTGACTTCTGCTCTGCCCCTCAGCACTAATACTTCTAACCATCATCTCTGTAGAGAAGCACCATCCCTCCTCAGCTCCTTCCTTCTTCCCTTCACCGTCCAAACTAAAATTTACACCTTGTTGTGCTTATAAAGCAAAGATGGAACATACAGCTTTTGTATGACACTGTTGAGCAGAGCCAAAAAATAATAAAAATAAAAAGCAATTAAAAAGACAAATCCTCAACAACTAGTAATGTTTACAGCTCCAGTCGCACAACAAGGCCAAATCTGTAAAGCAAGTTCTGAACATAGTTCTGAACAATCACAGCAAAAGCCAACCAAGTTGGTACTCTTCAGAAAACCGTTCATACAAACTACTGAACTGTCTCAGCTCTCTTGTAAGTCAAAGTGAACAGGGAAAGCATCACATACAAAGTATTCAGCACACTGCAAGAAAAACCTTAAACTGCCATGACTTGTACTGCCTGGCAATTAAATTAGTATCTGGAAAGTTCAGCAACAGAGTTTTCATTTATGAAAATGTACATTTTCCAAATAGTTCACCATTACTTTAAAATCACTACAAACAAGTTTTCCATAAGAAGCAAGAAGTTTACTTTAAATATATTGCTAGGAAATCCATATATTTACTTTAATAATTTTTAATACCACAGTGGAGGACTTTAAGGGAATGTTTAAATGAGCAAGAATTGATACACAACAAAAATGTACATGACGATACCCTTCATTTAATGTTACATTTTGGCAAAGGCAAGTGCTTTATTACTTCTTCAAGAAATGTCTCGCTCAGTCAAGCAGAAGTAGCTCCCATGTGGGAGAGCAAGGACTATTATGTTACATGGTTTTACTGGAGATAATTCTTTACTAAACCAATCAGACCACATAATAACAGCATTCTAACACCAACTACAGGCCCTTGGAGACCAGTTTGTGTGTGGCCAAGATTTCATAGGCTTCTTTACAACAGATGTGTTGGATGAGGGTAGTGTTACTTCATATATTAACTTGTGTGTTCCTTCAGTAAAACAGCAGTATTAGTGTAAGTTCTACCTCTTACGTATTCTTCTTATAGAAAGTGTGTGCCTCTGCAAGCAGATGATAAATCTGAATTCAAATAATCCATAGCAATTACAATTCATCAGTTTCTAAACCTCACTAGAAGTACTGACAATCTCTTCGACATCTATCAATGACATCTTTTCAGCTCACGTATAAGAATACCTAGCCATATGTTTAAGAACGCCTAGCTACGAACACCCATGCAGCTAAGTCCACAAATTGTCTGAAAGAGCAACAATTTCTATATCTATTCATTCCTCTGTGTTCTATAATGATCTTCAAGTCTAGAAACTGCATTTTCATAGGACCATAAATGAAAACAAAATCCTAAAAGCTCTCCTTTCTGACAGATGCTAAAAAATCCCATTACTTGAAACGCACCAGTTCAGGATTAAACAGGAAATAATCAGCTTTATGCCAAAGGAAGGACCTCGCCCTGCAACTTTTTATTTATAAAATACTGAATTGATGGAAAGCTATTTCCTAAATCTGCTCCATGGTAAACTTATTGCTCCATCCAAAACAGGAAGGGTGAAGTTTATCTACAAAAGACTCTGTATATGTTAATTCTCTTGTTAAAAATGCTTTAATAGCTTTCAGTTATGTCCACTGACCACAAAGGAAAGTGATATTCATTTAAGTTTCATCAGAATGGGCTGTATATTAATGGCAACAATTACATGACAAACCAATCTTCCTTGTCATAAAAACACACAAATATTTTTGCATGGAAAGTACAGCAGCTTCAAATCCACATATATGGACTGTGTTTCAGCTTGTGATGATTTAGTTTTCCCTTAACAAAAGTCTTCACACTTTCAATTTCTACAAATATCCTCAGCTACAAATATTCTCAGATTCAACATTCCGCATTGAAAGAGCTCTTTTTTGTTAGTGGGCAAGACAGAATTTTATGCTGAGGTGTGGATCAACTCTATTTTCTTCAATGGCACAATGTGAACGAGCAGCAAGAGAAGAAAACAAAACAAAACAAAAATCTTCCTTTTCCAATTAAGAGCAACTCCCAGCAGATCAGTTGCACAATTAACTGCAGCAGCATTGTTATTATAAACTCAAAGCTAGTGGATCGATGAGTTTAAGAACCAGCCCTTAAATAAAAAGACTTTCTCACCATCACTGTCTAAAGAGCAGCTTCTTTCTTTTTTTTTTCTTCTTTAATGGTTAAAAAAAATATGCTAAAGCAGGTTTGGATATGCATGCCAAAGGCTAGGTTTTTTAATCACATGTGCAGCATAAAGAAAACATTACACAAAATAAGTAAACTACTGTATGTAACGGACAATTCAGAAAGGAAAAGCAACAGCTGCAAGAAGAAATACAATTACTTAGATTACCAACATTTTATTACTTAGTTTATGTTAAACCTTAAGGTTTCTGAAAGTTTAGAATTACTTCACACATTATATTAGCCTCACAAATCAGTTTTATTAGTGCCTCAATAACGGATCAAATTTTTTTCATGTCCAACTCATGGTCCTGTCTCTACCCTCTAAATAGTCGCTCTCGTCACTTACTTTAAGGACTCATTTCAAATATAAAATTAAATAAAGGAAAAAGTAAATTAAGGGCATGTTCATGAAGACTTCTGTAAGCTGTCCCTAGCTTGTGGATGGGTATCTTTTTCAATATGCAGTTGTGACGGCTGAAAAGACTATTCCCCCTTCCCAGCTGTCACCGTATCCATGCCAGAAATCATCACCCCACTTGTTTGCGTGAGCCAGCGATATGCAAGGTTCCTCCTAAAATTCATTTTTAGGCAAAATCAGCGTGATTAGGTCACATGCTAGCACATCAGTTGGGCTGCAGGAAGGAATTGCCTATTCTGGGGTGAGAGGGCAACGAGCAGTTGTAGATGACATCTAGAAAGGACGTTTATCTATAGCCTTACTAGTGAGTCCAATCTCCTTGAGGTCATCCAGGACCGCTCATAGAACAAACCTAGGCAGACAAAGCACACAGGATCTCTGCTGAAACACCCACATATCTTAGCATGTATCTTCAGTCGAATACAAAATATATAAAGAAACAGAACATAAAGCTAGCATAATGGCTGGGGGAGGAGCAGGTCAGAAAAGCTGTATGATGAAGCCTCATTTCTCATTGCAAATGTATTCATTCCTTCCATATTTTTAGCATTCAACACCCAAACTATCTCTCCTTCTGAATATGTTCCCACAATTCTAGCTATGTCCACTTCAATTTGGAAGGAGAAATCCAATCCAAAAATTGGTAAAAAATAGAAAACATGTCTCTCCCCAAAGAGAAAGCCACAAGGAGTAGAGATTGTCTTTTATGGTTAGTAAATCATATGTCTTAGGGCACTGATTACCAATTGTGGTTCCAAGGGAACATAGTAGGAGTTCTGCATTTACTCAGTGGATACATCACTGACTCTATCCCACAGTACTTGGAATTAGTTATTTGATAAGTTTGGGTTACAGCTCCTAAGTAATATTGAAAAATCACAGCAATTAGGCTGGTTCAAAAAAGCTTGGGCATCATTGATTTTTAAATTGTGAACTTTTTTTCCGTGTGAAAAACAAGCCTATTTTGTACTTAAGATCTTTTGAGACTAAGAACACTGGCTTTCTATTTCCTCATTACAAGCCTTTCCTAATGAGATAGTTAAGCAATGCTGCAGCATTTCAGCACAAGAACTGTTACCTATCAAACTCATTAAAGGAATGTCTGCCCTGTTCCATGCAGTGTCACTGAACATTTTCCAGAAGTTGTCTGATGGGGTGAAATGACAGAGGACAGATTTGGAACAAACTTGGCAAGATATGTGAACGCACTCATGGCTTTTTGAAGTGTTCACTTGTCTTCAGATTCTGGCATCCACTGAAAAGCTTTGATTCTTTTTGACTCTGGCTTCAGTCAGTCCTTATGAAAAGTATTATGACCAACAGAAGAAAACTGGGATCATCAAATACTGGTTTGTGTTGGGTTTTTTTGAGAAAGAGTTTTTGAGAGTGTTACCTCTGTATTCTTCAGATAGCTTAGAGCAGTTTTCTGTGATCCCTGACATCTATAAATTGTGATAACAGCATGATGCAAAAAATCCACTAAGTCAAAAAATAACAGAGATATTTCTAGTACTCGAGACAAAACTTAGAATCATAGAATCATTCAGGTTGGAAAAGACCTTGAAGATCACCAAGTCCAACTACTAAACCATGTCCCTGAGCACCACATCTACATGTCTTTTAAATACCTCCAGGGGTGGTGACTCAACCACCTCCCTGGGCAGCCTGTTCCAATGACTGACAACCCTTGCGGTGAAGAAGTTTTTCCTAATATCCAATCTAAACCTCCCCTGGTGCAACTTGAGGCCATTTCCTCTTGTCCTATCACTTGTTCCTTGGGAGAAGAGACCAACACCCACCTCACTACAACCTCCTTTCAGGTAGCTGTAGAGAGCTCCTCTGAGCCTCCTCTTTGCCTCCTCTTCTCCAGGCTAAACAACCTCAGCCGCTCCTCATAAGACTTGTGCTCCGGACCCTTCACCAGCTTCGTTGCCCTTCTTTGGACACACTCCAGCACCTCAATGTCTTTCTCGTAGTGAGTGGCCCAAAACTAAACACAGCACTTGTGGCGCGGCCTCACCAGTGCTGAGTACTGGGGGACAATCACTTCCCTAGTCCTGCTGGCCACACTAGTTTTGATACAAGGATACTAGAGGTCTAGACTCAGTCCTCTGGAATTTACTTCATGAAATATCTTATTTACTCTAACTGTAAAACAGGGAGGCTGAATATGGTACCAGTATTTGTTTACTAGTAACAATAGTAAAACATCATGCAAATTAACAAGTCAAGGAAAAAAAAAATAGAGCTAGAACAAATTAGCAGCTGCCCAGCAACTCTGTCAACTTCCTGCAGGTTAAAGATTTGTTGAGCATCACCAGCAGCATTATGAATTGTGGTCACTTCAGAGACACAGCAACTTCTGTCTCTGGCCAGCGCATAGAGCTTCACTCTGGCAAATCACACAGACAACTTGAAGGTATGAATGAGTTGGCCCCTCAACTAAACACTTTATAAAATTTTAAATTACCACCAACACCTTGATGATTTGAAGATATACTCAAATAATTAGAAAATCTGTTAATATCTGCAAACATATTACTCTGCCATATTTATCTTATCTTGAGAGATACTGGTTTTCAGCTGGGATGGAGTTAATTTTCACAAGCAGCTCGGAGGGGACACAGCCAGGACAGCTGACCCAAACTAGCCAAAGGGGTATTCCATACCCTGATGTCATGTTCCATATTTAAAGGGGGCTGGCCTGGGAGGATGGGGACAGGGTGGGCATCGGGTTCCAGGCAGTGAGCAAACTGCATTGTGTATCGCTCACTTTGTATATTCTAAGTACTGTTGTTATTTACCTCTTCCTTTGCTGTCCCAGGAAACTGTCCTTATCCCAATCCATGAGTTTAACCTTTTTCTTCCAATTCTCCTCCCCATCCCACCGGGTGCAGGGGGGTCCTTAGCTCCGGCTGGGACTGAACCACTACAGTCCTTTTTGGCACCCAACGGGGGGCTCAGAGGGTTGAGATAACGACAGATCTGACCAGAGTGTGTTCAAAGTTGTTAGAAGCATTTATTATATTAGTTAAATAGTCACTGGTCACAACGGTGTTTTGTTTGTTCACATGGCTGTGGTAAGTAAACCTGTACTTGCTGTGTGTATTCCCTGCAGCACTGTTTATCACCTCTGAGAGAGGGGTCTGGATTCTCATTTTGCTGTACTGTGTGATATCAACTTATGATATGATAACATCACTGGTCATGAGGTTAAGCTGGTATTTGTATGTGGCATTGCTGTCATGCCCATACCTCGCACAACATTTCTCAGAATTTATTAATAATCACACCCAATCTATGGGGAAGGTGGAGGTGATACTTTCTCTCACTCTTTCACCTCCCCTTTTCCCTTCAGGCTAGTTATAACAGCTTCTGAGAATTTTGAATACCCTTGGGATGTTCAAGCCAGCATGCTCCTAGTGCTTTGTCTCCTGAATGTGTTCCAGGTCTTGTTTAGGGTTACAAAAATTGTTTTAAGAATACCACACAGGGACCTGCCCTGAGGCTGAATAGTCAGGGCTGGCATGGCACGTAGGAGAATATGGGCAGGTATCTAGAGACCTTCTCACCCCCAATGGTTTGCAACTTCACTCCTGAACAACTACAGGACCCTGATAAAATGATAGAATATTTGAAAGAAAAATGCTATGGCTATTCCGAGGAGGCACAACTTACTGCACTGTGGTGGGCCCTGGCCACGATCTACCAAACACTGCTCGATAGTAGGCAGCACCATCGGGGGGAAGAGAGGGAAAACAGACCAACAGGCACTGCAGCTACACCAACCCCCGTGACAGGCACTGTGGCTGAACCAGCCCATGCCGGTATGTCACTCCTATACAGAAGAAGAAATACACAAAGAAATCAGTTTGCTTAGTAAGGGATGACGATGAACTAGGACCATCATGAGACCAGGAGGAAGAGGCAGAACCAGAGGTAATCACCTGATCCCTGTCTCTGAGTGAGCTGCAAGATATGCAAAAAGATTTCAGCCTTCATCCAGGTAAGCATATGATTACCTGGCTGCTCTGATGCTGGGATAACAGGGCCAGTAGCCTGGAATTAGATGGTAGGGAGGCCAAGCGGCTGGGATCCCTGTCCAGGGAAGGGGTCATTGACAAGGTGATTGGGAAAAAGACACAAGCCGTCAGCCTCTAGAGGCGACTTCTTTCAAGTGTGAGGGAAAGGTATCCCTTCAGTGAAGATGTTGTATGTCATCCAGAGAGGTATCCAGTACCTGAGGGAATTAGCTGTGCAGGAGATGGTTTATTATGACCCAGACAATGAGCAGTTACCCACAGATCCTGATGAAGTCCAACAGACCTAACCCTTGTAGCAGAAGTTTGTATGGAGTGCACCATCATCGTACGCCAACTCATTGGCAGTAATGTACTGGAAAAGCGAAGGGGCACCAATGGTGGATGATGTGGCTGGCTGACTCTGGCAATACAACAAAGTCTCTTGTCCGATGGCCTGGCACATCAGATACACAAGAGTACAAGGCTCTAGTGGACACTGGTGCACAGTGTACTCTAATGCCTTCGAGCCATGAAGGGGCAGAACCCATCTCTATTTCTGGAGTGACAGGGGGATCTCAACAGTCCCCAAAAATCCCCATAGTGCGTATGAAGAATACGTTAGGGAAGACAGTCTGGGTTAGCCCTGCTTCAGGCAAAGGCAAACCCATCCGTGTGATTGCTTTTGCTCAAGTATGTGGGTGCACTTGGTGGGTGATGCAGAAAGATGAGGAATTCCAATGTGTACCTCAAGGGGATTTGATTTTGGGTGAGAATAGACAATAAATTAAATTATACGATGTTAATTGCTAAATAACCCTGCCATTGTATGTCATCACTACTACAATTACTATATGACCTATCGATGGTATTACAGTAAGAATCACCCAAATTAATGAAGGATGAACTTTGATGAAACCAAGCAGAACGCAGCGATGATGGAACGACAACTGGCTTCAACTGGCAACCTTCTCAAAATTGACATCTTCAACCCGCAGACTGCTAGCATGGACCACACCAGATACACCAGCCACGAGCTCCAGATGCAGCATGCAACAATCCAACAGCACACACCATTGCTCCTGCCCTGAGAGACTGTTATGACAGATGGAGCCCAAAGTCATAGACTAAATGAACTCAACAGACATTTTAGAGGGATGGCCCACAGAGTAAGGGAATGATATCTGCATGTCTCTCTCTGTGTGTGTGTATATATATCTCTCTCAAAGACAGGAAATGTGATGTTGATTAAGTGTTGGATCTGGACATGACATAGATGGTATAGAATAAGGGGTGGATAATGTCCTGGTTTTCAGCTGGGATAGAGTTAATTCTCACAAGAAGCTGGGAGGGGACACAGCCAGGATAGCTGACCCAAACTAGCAAAAGGGCTATTTGATACCATGAAGTCATGCTCATGGGGGCTGGCTAGGGAGGAGGAGTCACTGCTAAACCATGACAGACACACAGGCTATTGTTTGAATAGTCTAAAATAATTCACTTTAGGGCAGACACCAAAACAAATAATTTCAAGTCAAACAGCTAAAATCGAAGGAAAGAATAAACTAATAAGGAGGTAATACAAAGGAAGATCTAAACTAGATAATGAAACTGGAAACCACAGAACTATATATGAAAGTATTTATTGAATAAAATGTACTGTTACAATATAAATAAACTTTTATGCTGTATCTCTAAGCAGAATAGCTGTTGCTGATATAGTCTACTGATGCTGGACTGATACAGTGTGTTTTGGATAAGAACAGCATGGAAAGAGAGCAGTGAAGTCTCTTTTGATAAGCAGAACTAAACAGTTTACTGCCTAAGATAAAAATAGGTTGCTAAAGGTCAAACACTTTAATGCAACAGCCAAAAGAAACAGTACCAAGCCATTTACCTTTTAACCTTACTTCATACAAGATTACCATGTGCTCTCAAAGATACAGAATAGACAGGGGTTATTCGTACAAACATATCCTGAAAAATAAGGCATTCCTCCTTTCATGCAGCCTTCCAGAACTTTTTCTTTTAACAAAAAAGTTCATGCTAATAAAGATCTGGCTGAACTACACTGTCTGGAAACAGAATTAAATGAGGAAAAAAGATTTAATTATTTAGAATAGAGCAAGCCAAATTAAATAAAAAACTGACAGTGAAAATTAATGACATTTTTTAATTTCATTTAGAAATTCCAGTGGGCTTTTTGTTTTTTAAAATCACAAAAGGATATAAACATTGCTAACTTTCTATTTTCAAATAAGCAGGTAAAACATATTGCTATGTCAAGGATTAGTATCCACAAAGAATTGGTTTACATGCTAAACAAAGGATAAGGATTATTTATTTAAGAGTACCATGGACTGTGTAGAATGATAACAGTAACTGTTTCATTAAAACAAAAAAAAAAAGTTGCCTTCTACAGGGTAAGTCAGTAGCTAGCTAACAGTCAACAGAAACACTTAGTCAAACAACAACAGACTGAAAATAAACTGAAGTCCAAGATAAAGACGACACGAGTCCTGTTACTATGAAGTCACTAGACTTTCAAAAATACCCAGTATAATTTTTTAACAAAAGCGTTCTAAGTGATCGAATCCTTCTTTTCCTAAAGTAGAAAGGATCATTTTTATGATAAATGAAATGATTAAAAAAGTGAACAAACTGGTCCATGTGCAGAGTAAAGAAAGAGGATTGTGCTGCAAAGCTGAGGTTACATTCTTGGAAGTCCCCAATGTATAGCAGAGGTTTAAGAGAAGCAAGGAGTTACCTTACATTTTCACCGCACTGTCAGAAATACCTAGATGCAAGAATTATGTTTCTCCCATCAATAAAAAAAAATTATTTGGATCAATATAAATGAACAAGGAGGGAATAATCTTTACAGTAGATGAGATACTTCTCTCTGGAATCACAGCTCTGGCTGCTTACTGTGACACCTACACAAATTAAAAGGCTCCAGAGCCAACTCATTATAATGATACATGCTTTTCTTGGTAGCAAAAAGCCCATCCTGCTTAAAATAGAAAGGAATACTCCTAGAGCAGATTTTCTTTGGTAACTTATCTGGGTCATGAGAGACCATATAATTACTTTAAACTTAAGATTTTTTTTGACCATCCCCCATTCCCCAAATACTGGCTGACAAATGATGTAGAAAATTCACACACCGGGAATGCACACTGTATTTAAGTGATTTTTTTAAAAGTCTGTCTTATCAAATCACATAGAAATTCACAATTTTAGATAAATCACATCTGGATGAGGTATGGTAATGATTTAATACTACAACCATTTCACTGTATATTTACTAGTGTACAGGTGAGAATTGTCACATTTGGAATACAGATGTAATTCCCAAACCAAAAGAGATTGCAAGAATAACAAGACCAGTAATTTTGCTGTATGTATTATGAAACATTTCACTTAGTTATTAAAAGCACCAGTTACTTATACATGGTCTCAAGAAACCAATAGCCTAAAACAAATCAAGGGTGAGTCAGAGAGCTTTCCAGAGCTCCGAGTTAAACATTTAGGCATCCTGTTACTAGAAAATCAAAGGGAAAAAAAAGTATTAACTGACCTCAGTGAAATAGGAAACAGAATCTTAGAGTTTATCTTTGCTTCTGATTTTAGCAAAAACATAGTTGCAAGAAAACATCCTTCAACAGCAACATAAGAAAAAGGAAAATTGTACAGTAAGCTGTAGTTATGCCTAACAGTAAATTTGAGAAAAACTATGAAAAGTATTCAAAAAATTAATCAGAGCATTTCTGAGTTATGGCTAGACCTACACTTGGGTAAACAGGTTAATAATTTCAATAAAAACTCACGAATAATTTCTTAATGTAAAAATATCATCTTTATTTGTAGTTGATGAGAAATACAGTAAACTGAACCACGCAGACAACAGAAGGATCATCAGTGACTATGTTTATCAAATTCTTCAGTAAGCAATTTCAGATACTTGATGCAGGAACGCTGCATTTCCTGCCTTATGATTGTAGCTTCCTGCAGATACCTCGAGGGCATCCAGAGGGGAAGACACCAAGCTGGAAGCACCTGACTGCTCCCCACTTCTTTCTGGCACCAGAAATAGCAACGAGTTTTCTTGCATGATGTAGCGTCTCCACCCTCCAGCCAGGGAGAAACTCCACTGCATTTGCCCATGGGCTTTAGAGCTTCTGTGGAATTAATTCCCATCTCCACCCATGTTCCTCTTGTTCCCCATCTCATTCTTTTCCCCACCCTCTTGGCTGCAGTTCCTGATCTTGGCAGAAATTTATTATTTTTTTTTCAACCGCAAGTCCCACCCTCATTCACTGCTTCTCACACTCCCAATTCCCAACCCTACCTCTCCTGTCACCACAAATCCTTTCATCTCTTCCAGATTTCCTCCACCCTCTAATTCAGAGGTCACCTCATTCCTCAGCTAGACATAGTTCCACTCCACCTCTTCCTCAGAAACTCTTGCATCCTTTTACCCTGCCTTCTGGATGCTCTCCTGCATCCAGTTCTCCTCCTATCTCCTCTCTGGCATGGTCCACCTCTGTCCACAGAGAAGGAACTTTGACAGGAAAATTCCTACCTTGACATTCACATGCCTTCCTACACCAGTTTCTCTCCTTTCAACTGTGTGAAAAAAGCTGAACTTTTGTTGGGGGTGAAGGGGTCCACCAGTCATTGCCAAGAGCTGGTGAAGGTACAGTCTCCATCCCCTTGCTGGGACAGCTATGGGCGAGACTGCCCCACCAGTAGAAGTCATCTAATTACAGGTGTCAAGGAAGCTGCATCCAGCTCACAGGTCCCCCCAAATGAAAAAGAGAGACATATTTCAAACCGTGACAGAGTCTTTGTTGCAACTTTCCCATTCAGTGGCAGGTAACAGACATTCAAAAGGGCATTCAGCTTTACTTCACAGTGAGTTGTGCCTTGGTGTGGGAACATTTCTCTATAATTGCACGCTTCCAGTTCTTCATCACATTAGCTGACAGGCAATAAATACATAAAACGTTCAGAAATCTTTTGTTCTTCATTTTCCTAAAGTTTGAATTAAAAGGGACCATGTAGTTTACAAAACTGAGATCTCTCACTACCAAAAGTACCGGTTATTGTGACTGCCCTTTCCTCTCAAGATCTACTCAAGAACTTTAGGGGCTAGAGCAGCTGGGTACCAGCTTGGTTCACAACTAGATCCAAGTTTGAATCCAGGCCAGCTGGAAGAAGCTGTTATGAGGGTGTCTAGTGATGCACTAGTGCTCCCAAATGAGTAAATTCTCCAAAATATGTAGAACCAAGGCTACTGAAGTTAGAAGATGGTGAGGTATCTTAAAGAAGAGAGTTCTGGTCATGGCAACTTTAGACAGAAATTAAACAGAAATATTTTTAAAAGTCTTATCTTCCCTATGACAAAAGTAAACAGTTACTACGCAAATACCACCAAAGACTATAGCTTTCTATAGATTTCTGTCTGATGACTGAGTAACTTTGAGTGTCTAAGGCAGTGCTTTCAAGATACTGAACGTTCAGAGACAGCAGTGGCTCAATACACAATACAGCGTGGGTACTCACTTGTGGCAGCAGGCGCATGTAAGGAACCACACTGTGAAGAAGAGAACTTGTTAAAGAAATATCTGCAAAATTTTCATTCTTTTTCCCAATCTGATTCATAGCCAGGCCCCACAAAGACTACTGAGCCAGTACAGGGATGAAATTTCTTGAATTATGGTTGCCACCGAACTCTTTGTAATGTGCAGCTGAGGTCTGCAATGGTACAAGTTGGGGTTTTTTTTGTTTTTCTAAAACAACTGCATCACTTGCTTAAGGGGACTTTCTGGTGTCTAATGAGATGCAATCATATTATGGTCTTTCTCCACCGGAACTCATACAGTTTCTGCTACTGTCTATTTTCATAAAGCTTCTAACAACTAATCATCTTGAATTATGCCTAAATTGAATTTAGTTGAAACCTGACAACAGAGTCAAAAGATACACAGCACAGATACTCTGCAATTGCATAAACTAGTTTCTCCAGACAGCAAAATTAAAAAAAAAAAATGTAATAAAATGGGCCAATTTCCAGTTGAAGATGATCACTGAAAAGCTTGTGTCAGCATACCCTAAACTATTTTTGATTTTGTGTTTAAAAATGCTTACGTGGAGATTTTTTTATTTAGGTAGCACACGACCAAAAAAGTTTATGTATAAATTATCTACTATACTAAGGTGGTGAACTGCTTGTGGGGAGTAATTATGGTCAAGTAAGTACACACAGTACCCACAGAAGCACAACATTTCGTGTTGTAATGAAACCAAGTATTTAAGCTATCTGGGGGGCAGGAGAGGGGGAAAGATTGCTAGCAAGCCAATTAAACCATGAAGAAACAGCATCAAACGCCCCTATTAAAGGTTATTAGTGTCATTCAGAGCAATACTCAAAGTTCAATAGTTCAGAACATTAATGTATAAACAGTCCTTCTCAAGAAGCATGAGAAGCTAAAGAACCATGAAAATATGACCCACTTGATTTTGTCAGTATTCAACTTCTATGATTTTATAAGTCAGGTGGACTCTATTAGCCTTTCAGAGTCAAAGTACCAAAGTAAAACAGGCACACTCTAACCATTGTCCTGCGGGGAATCTTGGCCCTTGTTTTTCTGCCATATTTTGTGAAGCATGCCATTGTGATACCTACACTAGTGTATGTCCAAACAATCACTGAGGACTGAAACTCACAACGTTAGTGCAAATAAGAGTCAAACAAAACACGAAAGTGATTCTTGTGGGTTGGTGATAAATGACAGTGTGCATTAGTCATTTACACCCCAAGATAAAAATCTAATGTTTTTTATAATCTTAACTTACAGAAGAAGCACATGCATAAGCAACTTATGCAACAAAAGATTTCTTCTCCATATAATTTAGGAAAGTAAGTTCCCAATTCTGATGTCTTTTGGAACTATCTTTCTAAAAATAAAAAAAAATGAAAATTAACTATAAGATTACCTTATATTTTAAAGGTCAGAGCAAATGAATACTTTCTATGCCAAACTTTTAAGATATATACCTATATAAATACTATATGCACTCAAAACAATTTGAGCAAAACCCATGTAACAGTCCTCTGTAAATTGTGGCTTTTTCATTTTAAATAATTTGCTTGCTTTCCAAACACGACCCAATTAATGGCTGTCAAATCACTAATGTTCACAGAAAAGAACAAGCTATTAAAAAAGTGTAGCCCGATCCGTCTTTACAACGTACTGACTTTACCCTGCTCAGTGAAACAACTGCCAGAAGAAAGAAGACATCAGGCTAGGCACTGAGATACAAAATATAACAAAAAATAGAAATGTAAGAACCAGGTGACAAATACCACCTGTCACCAAAGTGTATTTGGTCACAGATGCTCCTGTATTTATACATGAATCAGTGCCGCATACAAATCAGATTACAGACAGATTAGAGGATTAAACTACATGCACTGGCAAAACTGTATCTGCAAGTTTCTGTTATATTAAGATCAGCCCCATAGTCTGTAAAAGACACACGGAAAAACATAAAACTGTAGATTCACACTTCAGCAGATTTTTCCTACCTACAGGTTGTCTGTGTGACAGTCTTCTGTCTGTCTACGCCAACCTCCTGAGGTCTGAAAGCTCTTGTCAGTGCAGGAGAAATGGAAACCAGCTTCCATGCCAAACATCCAGTCCCTCCTGTCACCTACCTTCCTGCCGCATTTCATTTGCCACTCACCAGGGGTTTTTGCATGTTCACTCAGTTACCACCTTCCCATCATCACATATGGTTTTATGAAACCTTTCCTTTCTGACACTGTTCTCCATTTGCCCTACATACCTCCTGTTTTAAGCACCACTTGGATTCCTGTTTCACCTTTAAGTCTTTCAGAAGATCAATGCTCAGACTGTATCAGGAATACTGACACAGCTGATGTGAAATCAGTGTTGGGAGTGGGGGAGTAGATGCTAGACAGTAGTTCTTTGAGCTAGGGCTATTTCCAAGTAATTTAAATTTCTGGATCTAATTATTAGGTACATGGGACTGTTCCTATTTTCATTCTGTTTCACACCAGGAAGCAGCAGGTTTCCCCAGTAGCAATACTGAAATATTCCTCTGAAATTCAAAAGATGCCTTGTTCAAGAGACAGTAGGTTGTAAGAAAGAAAAACACTAAAAAGTTAAAACTTTAAGCCTCAGTGCATTGAGACAACTGAGAGAGAATTTCAACTTCCATCCTTAAAACAGTTCAAAAAGAATCAAACACCACTGCTAAAACCACCTCTCAAGTCCACCAATGCACTTCAGTTAAAGCAAGAATAAGCTGGAGACAAAGTTGGAAAGGAGGTTCTCTCTATTTTGTAAATTAAATCCAAGTTATTAAAACTGACAACAACAAAAGCCCACAACCAACAACACCCCCCCACCCCTAAAAAAACCAATAACCCTCACTCCCACAGAAACTACTGCCTTTATCAAGGCTCAGATTATTCATCATTTCTGGTTTTGTCCTTCAGCTTTCTCAGGAGGTTCGCCAGTGTCAGTTCTGCTTATCTTTCCAAGCATCTTCACTTCTGACAGTTTTTTCAGTAGGCAATTTCTCATAATTAGTTCCTAATTATATATCAAGGCCCACAGGTTTTTAGAGAGTTTCTTCTCCTCCTAATGCCTTTTCCAATCCTGTTTAGACTCATCATCTTTTGAAACTAATCTTTCTTCTTCCTAGTCTACTCAGTATTATAGTTTCCAAGTCTTCCTTCACTCCGTTGTTAAGTTGTTCTGGTTTCTCACGACAGAACAAGAAATTTTAGATCAAACAATCACTGCTAGCAGTTGATTGAAAAAAATAACTATTTAACGGACAACTCCTTCCATTTTCACTTCATCTGACCAAGAAGTGGATCTCGTCTTTAAGTTTAGAACAGCTGGGCACTGAGTGAAACGGGTACAACCTTTTTTCACATTTTCTTTGGTTTCAACAAAGTCCAGTAATTTTACCAAGTACCTAACTACTAACCTTCTCTCATTTAAGTCTTCCAGTCTTCTTGCCATCAAATTGTAACACCTGTAAACAATCCCCTTTTAGACTGTCTGTAAGCAAACAGTCCTTTTAGAGATCTTGCAAACTGCAACACTGCTTGATCACAAATGAAGCGCCACTACATCAAGAACTGTATGAAAGACTCCATTTATCAACGGGTTGAGTCCCCAGCATTCACCAACTTCAAAACAATATGCTCAGCACAGGCCAAAACCTATTTACATTAAAAAGCGTAAGACAAAAATTCTCAAACACAAAATCTTCCACAGATAGGTAGTGATAGAAAGCTAAAGGTAAATACTATCTAATGCATTCAAGTCACTCTAAGAAATACTGTACTGTTACTGGATACATGTGTACATTTCTGGTGTTAAGTTCTGCTAAATTATTGCCCTATGAGTGTTGCATATTAAATAACATTCACTTTTAATCAGCTTTTCAATGAAAAAAGCTGCCGGCAAAAAGCTGAAATGTGGTAACACACTTCCTTATTAAACTATACCTTTAGGTGCTGAAGTAAAATGAGTGAGTTGCACTGGTTTTGCATATGCAGCAGTTTGTAATTACGAACACTGCAGTGCATACCAAATAACCCATTAATGTCCATGGAAAGGGAAGAGAACATAGCTAAACAAATGGAAAGCAAAGGAGTGCAACTCCTAAAGCATGGTGACCCAAACACAAGAAAAGGAAAGTAGCTACAATTTTCACATCCTTTTACAAGTGTCCTGCTTTAAATCAATGTATTTGTCAGGAGAATCAATGATACTATGAAGATATTGACTAAAAGTTTTTATGTTCTCCATCTTGAAGTTTCATAAACACGAAGATGCAGATTTCTAACAAACAGCTCAGATCCAGAAAATTGAAAGATCCCAGCACAAAAAAAGAGGTAAGGCAAGTATGAACTATACAGATGCAAATAAGCATAAAACAGCTTAACTGATTTGATTTTGCAATGGTAAAAATTAAGGAGGTCTAGAATAAATATTAAAAGATAAAGGAAAAATCAGCAAGTCAGAATTAATATTGAAGAAAAAGTGCCTAAGAATTTGTAAAAAGTAATAAATGACTTGCCTTGTATTTCCTGATACAAGGAAACTAATAAACCACAAAAAGATGAAACAAGATCATAGGCAGATGATATCATTAAGTAAAGGGATTGTCATCAATTTTTCTGAGAAGCCTAAGGCAAAATACCAAAATGTTTTCTTGATTAGGAAAAAATAAAATTAGAACACTTAATTACATCTTACATTTAAATAAAATAAACATAAGCTCAGAGGAGGCATGATACATACTATGCTACCAACCAAATTAGACCGATGATGAGTCCATCATTAAGGCCTTGCGACTGCGTATTAAGTACACAAGGTTTGAAGGACAACAGAAAAGCTAGGAGGGAACCAAAATCTACAGCTTCTCCATCTTTTACTCTCATCTGGCCTGTTACTCTTGTCTGGTCTACTCCTGTCAGAAACAAAGCATGTCTGACCTCATCCATAATCAGAAATAATCCTTTAATGTGTTTTCTAGCTACTGTTCCAGTTCCTTCAGCTTCACTTAACTTACCTACCTCTTAACTCATATTTTAATTAGGGGATTTTTTCTAACCTGAAATGAGAAACAGCACACACAGACCAACAAGCTAATCTAAGGAAACGGTAACCCCTTTCCCTGGCTCAGCTAAAGCCAAAAGAAAAGGTACATCCAAGGCCAGCTTCAACAGTCTCCTTTGTTCCTGCCTGGATTCCCATTAGTCCAATTTATTCATTTATTTTACTACAACTGCTAAAACATCAACGTTTAATCTAACATATCCAGAACTTATAAAACTTTTCTGATGTACTTACCACAGTTTCTCATTAGCTTATTCCTAGCCAAGATGTGGAGGCTACCTCATACTTACATCCTCTTTCACCTTTACACTGTTGAAGCACTGTAAAACAATTTTGTTTGAAGCAAAACAACACTAGCAATGGACACAGAGGGGTTGTGGCAGGGAGGAAGGCATGCGGTATACTTCCATACATGACAGAAAATGTAACTATTTTATCATGACAGAAATGCCTGTATATTTTGTATGGTCTGATATTAAAACAAAAAATTAATCTTAACTAAGTCCTTGCAACATACAAGAGATCTGACAAAGCAGGAGAACAAGAAACAGTTCTTCTGAAACTACACACACTACAACTGCTAAAACCTAACTGTTTTTCTTACTTAACTGCAACTTCTAGGCCAGAGATTTAATTAACCTAAAAAAGAAAAGCATTTAGCAGATGTGAAAACAACATCTGGACAGCCTGTTGACCCAGTCACACGCCCATTTTTACTTCTCTCTATGCACTTTCTACGAGGTTTCAAACGCAAGCTTTAGAAAAATTACTGATTTTCAGCATCTTCTAGCAAGAAGGCTGTCCAATTAGGGTAATAGTTCATTAATACTACTGAGGGCTGCTAACAAGTGATATTAATTTAGAAAGTCAAGTAAACAAACAATTAATCCAAATGTTTGAACACTTAAAAATATTATTCTGCTGAACATTTTAAAAGTATTGTTGAATTGAAAGCATCCAGTCAGCCAGTAATTCCATTAAGTAAAAAAACCATTCATGAATGCATTCACTCCTATGCTTCCTTCTTAGATGCCAGAGCTCTGTGGTAATAGACACATTGAAGCCTGAGTGTCAAATCTCATTCAGAAACTTGGAGATTTGATTTTTTGCCAAAATCAAGGAAGGTACTTGGCTCAGTTTGTCTTCAGAAAATGATAGATTTTCAGAGGTAACTGGTGTCACTTCAGCTTGCATACGCAACATTTAAGAAACTGGACACATAATAATGGACTAATTAATACAGTGTTGCAGACTTGATGTCTAGACAAGATAAGACATTTCAAGAATCCCTGCTACTCATGCTCATAAAGGAACAACAAAGAGATAGCCTTTTGTGTAACACCAACGCTGAATTGCTCCAATTGTGAATTTAACACCAGGGACATATTTGTCATCACTCTTGGAAAAATACACACTTCAGCACATTATGTGCTAAAAGCATAAGCTGATCTTTAACTATATAAAAACAGAAACTAAACAAATCCAAAACAATACTTTAATGTGTATTGCATGTTATTAAATGCAAAAATATAAGTGCATGAAAGTGTTATATCAGCAACCTATGAATATTCATTGACCTTGACATACCAATGCAAAATTCTCCGCTACACTATTCCAAAGTACCCAGATCAGTTTTTAAACACCTATTTAATGGGCTTCTACCCCACCATGCTCAGACAACGTATAAAACCAAATTTCATAATTACAACTGTGGAGGAAAGAGGGAAAGGCATGGTCAAAGGCATAAAGAAACACCTAGTTCCAAACCCCCTCCACCAAAACAACCAAAAAACCAAAAACAACCAAGCCAAAACAAAAAAACTCCCCAGAAAGCTAATTACCTCACTATTTTTGTTTTTAAAAACTCTCCAAAGTTTCTGATTGCTTACAAATAGAACATCAAAAGCCACATCATGGGTCTAGACCCTACTTCACAGAACATATTAAAATGAGACACATATTAACGCTGCAGAATTTTCATTCAGTGGAAAAATGCACAAAGATGGAAAAGAAGATACACCAGGATGGAAGGATCAGATTTCCCCAGTACCTGCCGTGCGGAAGCACCAGGAAAGATGTGTTCTACCAACCACAAAGTGGCACAGCCAGAGGGTCCCAGGAACTCAAGCCTTCCCTGAGAGCAGCTGAGCCCATTCCAGGCAGAGCAGGTCCCCACAGGCAGGTGAGGCCAGCCAAAAGCAGGGGACCGCAGCAAGGAGCTGGGACTCCGCAGTTCAAGGATGGGGACAGGAAACTGCCAAGAGGAACAGGGAGCAGAAACATTGTCCTTGGTGGAAAGAAAGCATGTTCTGGATGGAGAACAGCAAATGCAGGACTGTGACAGCAGCTGAGCTCAGAGAAAGAGCAGTGAAACACTGAAATAGGCTGTCCAGAGAAACAGCGGAGTCTCCACCACTGGAAATATTCAGGACTTGATGGAACCCTGAATGACCTGATCTAAGGTCCTGTTTCAAGAGAAGATTGGCCCAGGTGAGGTCTCATCCAACCTGGACATTTCTATGATACTGTCACTATGCCTGTCATTTCAGGGATAGGACCAGAGATCTCCAGGACCTGCGGTCCCAGTTCTGCAGTGTTCTCAAGTGCCTGTGCATCTTCAACCATGTTCTTCCTTCCCAAGTAATATTGGCAGACTTCAACTGCAACATATGCTTTGGAGTTTTTCTAGTTTGGGAGTCACACAGATAATTCTTGGCTCTGTTCAAACACTGTCCAGATTTTTCCAAGTCTTTACCCATGAGCACAACTTCTGTTCTCTCTTTATGTCAGCTTTAGTTAAAATTTGAAAAGCAACTGTAGGCTCTTAAACCATGGTCACTAAATAGCAACCAGCAACTAGCACTTGTTTGACAAATTTTGTCCTGTCATAGTCAGCATATAAGGAATTTTATTTTTCTTCAAATTACATGCTTTTACATGAATGCTTGCAGTTCCCCATCAAACAAGTAATATACAAATATTTTGTTGATGAGCCAGAGTGACCATGTACAATCATGTTCCATTTCAAATTCTGAATTTGGTGATTGTGTTATTGTAACTTAGAGGAAAGGTAGAGGGAACTTTACAGAAGAGTGATATAAGTCATATATAAGATATGGAGATGGCCTTACTTAAACAGAACACCTGTATGAATATTTCATTCAATTGCTTAAGGGATTTTTTTCATTATTGTTTTTTCTTAAGAGAAATAACAGACTACATCACAAGCTGCTGCCCCCCCTTCTTCTGCCCAGGGCATCAGGCTGCCTGTTTCTCTGCTGTACAGCAATGAATTTGCTCATTGCAACACACTGTACATGTTCTGTCAGCACCGTTTTTTGCCTCTGGGTTTACCTGAAATAATACCATACTATGAAGTAAAAGTACATATTTGGAAATTTTTGCTCTTTTTCCTGGTTGCAGCTTTGGAGTCAGATAGATATGGAGAGAACAAAGCAAAGAGAGCTTTATCAGGAGTATGGAACAGCAAGAATACCTGAGAATCAGCATGAGAATAAATATGAAAAGCAACCATCACTAGATCTGCTGCTCCAAGAGAGAGCAGAAAACCTTTGCAGACAGAAGCAGAAGAGGTCTGATGGGTCAAGCCTTACAATCAAGCCTCACTTTCTCAAACACTACCTGGACCCTCACCAATTCTTAAACACATACCCAGTGGCACAAGAAGTTATTACTACCTTGTCTGATTTATTTATTTATTTGAAATACTTTAATAGCTGTCCAGTGAAGACTGAAAACCAATCTGTCAGGAATCTTGCTTTGCAGAAGGATTACAGCTTCACCATTTTTGCAGCATCTCTTTGCAATAAGTATTTTATTTTAGTAATCCTTCCACAAAATTACATTCTGGAAATACATTAGAACTAGGTATTCAGAAGCTATTTTAAACACTGAATGAAATTCAACTGGAAAAGAGTCCACAGAACAAAAAATTTTTCTGCTGCTATTTGAGTCTTCAAGACAAATAATCAGAAACGAATTATATATAAGCTTTTTAAAAATGTATGCTATATTTCATTATCAAGTCAGTCTTCCTATTCTTAAAGTATTATAGCCTACAGTTCACTTTTAAAACTTAAATGTCACATCTATATAAACAATACAGCATGACTAGCAATAGTATTACATTTGCATGTTAAGGACTAATTTTACTGTGCAAAAACCAGACACATACTTTCAGTTAAACAGTAGTAAAACCTGTATAAATTATATTGAGAAGTTCATCCAAAGAACCTTTAGTGAGCAGTTCACCACAGGACTGCAAATTTAGTTTCCATTCCATTCTTTGCTCCCTCTCTCATTCCTTGTCTTTCACAAGGCTGAGAATTCAAGCCACATAGAATTAAACCAAATTTACTTTTAGATGCTGACAACTCAAAGTCAACAGAACAGTGTACAAAGTTCTACAGAGAGACTGCTTCCTCATACAGTAGGAAGGTTCACAGTGTTTTACAATTACGAAAATCATCGGTATTATCATAACAATAAGTTCTCTGGATTTTTAATTGCTGAAGCAGAAGTTACTTTTAAACATTTATCTGAAAAACACACAGGTCATTTTACAGTCTTACGTTTAAATGATAAAATAAATATCTTGTCTAGCTCTCAAAAAGTTCACAGTACCTGATTTTAAAAAAAAAATCTTGTTCAGTTTAATAAAATGTACTGAAGATGCTTCCAGTATCATTCTAAAATCTTATTTTAATTCTACAGAAGCTGACAGCTTCAATATTCAAATCAACCACAGGAAAAACTGGTTCTATGAAATCCCAATCTTTTAAAGTTATTCCTCAGACTCTTCTGAGCTAAGTTCCTAAAAGTATTCTGTTTTACAGAACATAATCTAGATTTCCTTAGAGATAAGGGCAAACTCTACCAAACATAAGATTAGATCTTATCGAAAACAACATTTGGATTTTATGCCCAAATTTTCATCTGTCTTCACTATAAGCCTGTCCCTAGGACTGAGTGGTAGATCTTCGTGGGAAATAAACCAGTCACAGATTCACCAGCATCAGGCTAAATAATCACAATTGCTATTTTTTTTTTAGAATATGCGCTTTATTTTTTTTTTTTTTCAGTTTTTCATTTTTAAATAGTCACAAGTTTATGCATTTGCTAGTAGCTGATTTAGGCCAAGTACAACCTGGTGATCAGACACAGAGGGAGAAAAACTGCATCGTGACCCTCATAGCTACAGCATGCTCTGGTTAACTCCAGCCAGACCCAGCAGACATGCAAAGCCATGTTCACCAAGAACATGATTATGCAAAGTCAACATTTAAAAAAAATAATAAAAAGAAACAAAAATAATTGAGTAGAAAGTTGTTTTTCAAGTGTCAAGAAAAAAGGAACAACAGCATTACAGTACAGGAAATGGGCTCACAGGCAACAGAACAAAGGCCACTAGAATTAAGATGGAAAACGAAGACTTAGAATAAGCTTATCTTGAACAAGACCAGAGACTTATTTTCTTGAAGATGCTATTATGAGATAATCATGATGGGGAAAGTGATCTATATTTCCTTTCCACCCATGCCAGGCATACACTGAAAACACTGTAAATCAGAGCAAGTTTGAAGAAAGTCATCTCTTTCTCCCACCCAAATTATAATCTTTAAATGCAATTTCCAGACTTGGGCACAGCTGCATTTACGTCAGAAAAATTTCCAAACTCTCCATTTAAAGTAACAAAAAATACAGTAATAAAGCACTGATTGTTTATCGCAAATGAAATAGAAGGTTATTGCAGGTAATTTCCTCACTGTGAAGTGACATATTAAAGACTAATACACGAATAAACTTCCATTGAACTTCCTCAGAAACTCAATGTTACAAGAGTAATAGAAATCTTGTTTTGTATTAAATTAATTCCCAAGCACTCAACATAAAAAAGAACACCAATTTTGAACACAATATCCCTCACTCATCCAGATATAAAACACTGTAGTCAAAGCAAAACTTAAAGATTCTTAATCTTCAGAGAATGACAAAGGCACAGATTCAAAGCTGCTTTAAAAAAACCAAACAAAAACCCAACAAAACACCACCACCACCAAAAAACCCCACCAAAAAAAAAAAAAAAAGGACAAAACCCCCCCAAACAAAACCAACGGGCAGCTTCCAGTGTTCAATCCCAAACTGTACATATTTAAGGAAATTACAGTGTAAAAATAATTTTTGATAATTTGATCTCACATAAAATCTTAGTTTTTAATTACAAGCAAAATTATCTGTATTATATTTGATTTTAAAACAATTATTCATACTCATTTTCTTGACTTGCAAAATAGCAGGTGTTGCACGTAAGTTAAAGAAAACTACCACTAATTCCCATGTGCAGATCAATGCCATGCTTCTCCAGTAAAGTACAGAATTAAATAGTGATGTTATCATCGCATCATCTCAAGAAATTCAATTACATTCATACTGTGCTCCAAGAAGGAGGAAGAAAATAAATCAACATATTTCTAGCAAATCAAGCCATTATGCAGGTACTGTATCAACGACAAGATTCCAAGAGGACTCACCTGTTCAATCTCCTTCGTCTTAGTTGCAATTGCTTTCGAGCGGCCAAGAAGCTGGCCATCCTCATACAATTCTGTACTATCCATTATATTTGTTTCTGTTTCCTCTGTTTGTTCAGTGTATAATGCAGCTGAGGAGCCAGCCTTAAAAAAAAAAAATAATTCAGAGTTTTGAGAGCAAAATAAGAACCTCAAAATGTGAGAGCAAAAATAAAAACCCTAATACAGTCATTCAGATATGACTTTGCTTATCAAGATGATTAGTGAAGTATTATTGCTACAATCTAATAGATATAAAAATACAGATTTTAAACATGTAGAAAACATGGCATGATAAAAACCCTGTAACACAGTCTTAACTGTGTAAAGACAACATCAGATAACCTTTACTTGCCCTTCTGCTGAGAAGGAACTTCTATATGTGATATTTGTAACACTAGCTAGCAAGAAATACACAATGAAAGTGGGATTAGTTTTCTGGGAAAGGATAAAAGTAACAAATCAAAGGTAAATAGGCATTCACAATATCAAAATGCTGACAGAAAGAACTCTTCCAGCATTCAGGGTCACAGTTTTAATATTAAAGGAAGAGAGATACCTATTTCTAGCAAAAGCAAACACCTGCTTAGAGGATTCCTGATAATGTGAGAAATCTTACTGAAGTACCAAAATTGTATAAGCTTCCCTCTAAAACAGAAATTATTATCCCTGCCCCAAAGAAAACAAATTCCCAGTCCAAGGAGTCTATATAGAAGATGTAAAAAGAGAAGAAAGTACTACTGCATATTGAAATCCAATATTATGGAAAAGATTTGTAGAGTACTAAAATATTTCTTTAAAAATAAGATTTGACGATTGAAGAAATATTTTATACTATTCAAAAATAGAGGCGGAGAATCTTAAGACTTAACTAATGTGAAATAGAAAAGCATTAGACAAAAAAAAAGTGTAAATGATCCTACAAGCATCTGCTCAAAACTTAGCAACAATATAAACCATTAAGATTGCATCCCAAATCTTGTTACTAAAGTAAATCATGAAATGCCTGAGAGGGAGTAAAGGCTGCTAAGAAGTTTAGTGCAACATGAAGTTCAACTATTAAACACTATGTAAGATAAATCGGAAAAAGTTAAAGATATTGGAATTCATACACAACAGCCTACTAATCAAGGTGACAAATATCCTTTCTTCTAGGACACAGAATGAGATGCCTCACCTCCTTCATTAGCATTCCTCTAGCACACTTTCTTAGTCAATAAATCATCTCTGGCTCTGCCATAATCAACTGCCGTTGTTTCATTTTGAATCTTTCTTTATTTTTAATTTTTTTTTCACACTGCAATTTTCTCTGAGGCACAGAGGAAGCTTTAAACAACTCGTCCCACTCTGTTCTTTCCTCCCTTGCATTACCTTCCCCTCATCAAGAACAGGAGTGACATTTCTCTTCACTGTCACTCTCCCGAACCTCTCAGAAATGTCCATCCATATGTTCTCCTCCGTATGGCATTCATGCTTGGATCAGTTTGCTCCTTCTTCCTCACTCTACGCCTCCTCCCTTTTTTTTTTAAATTTCTTTTTCCTGGAGGGAAATGAACGGTGTATTTATCCAATTGGATCTTCCTGTCCAGCACCCCGAAGCTGTTGATGCACTTGGCCACTGCACCAATAGACATGACTTAAGAGTTCAGATAAATACGGATCCAGTGAGTTTATTTCTCTAATCTAGCCCTTCAGCTCCACAAATGTGAAATACAAGGAGGAAATTCGATGGTTTGTTTTCCCTCAAATTATTTACAAACAAATATAAAATAAACCCACATTAATTATAAAGTTTAAGACCCATGACTCTGTAAAGTAGGTACTATTTTGGTTCTGTAAGAGTGCCTCTAAAGCTGAAGAGAAGGACTGCTGAAATGATCACAGGATTAAACTAGACTATTTTACAAGAATGTTACATGACATTTGGTTTGTTTTAAATGACAAAAGATGTCACCTTGTGCAGCAAAAGGTGCTAGGTAAAAGACAACATCTTTACTAGAGTATTTCTGCCTTCTCTTTGCCAGAAATCACTGCCTACCAATCTTATCAGCCTCGGTTAATTGAATTTGAAAACCTTACGAATCATGTATTGTCAGTCTTTATGTAACTAAAAAGACACGTAATACACCTGTCAATCCGATCATGACAGAAAGGCAGGGAAGTTGCAAAAGTAGTTCAGGTGTGTAAGATGACAAGGGGTCTCCCAGAAGCCCAGTACTTTCTGGAATGGTGCTGGGCTGAACGCTGAGGTGGTCTGAGAGCACCTAGAAACATTCACATCAGCAATCCCTACTAACTTGCATTCTCTCTCAGTCGGGGATTCAGGTTATCAACCAGGTCCCATATTTGCACTAACACATGATCCACAGCTGAGCTGTCCAAGAACAAGAGGTCTGACAGTCCCTCGCCCATCTCGCTGCACAAACACTTACCAGATTAACTTCAGTAATGAATACTAAACTACTTACCTTTCTCTAGAGGGTATTAATGAATGCTTGCAGAGCCTGCTCTGCTAGCAGATCAGTAAAAAATTATTACATCTGAAAGACTGGCAGCAACAAATGCATCTTCTACTAACATAACAGAATCCAAAAAGACCACCTATCCAAGGGCAACATAACAAAACAAAGACCGAGAAGGGCTACAATCACACTTCAGTGTAGCAAAGGGTAGAAGACAAGGAGGGGCAAGAACAGATGGGTGTAAACTGACAACTAATGTTGAGTATTTATGAAATAAAAGTTCTGGAAAAAAGATAAATCTACCAACTGCAGTAGCAAGGCAAAAGCTTAATTTCTAAGATAAAGAAGGAATGCTTTCTGAAACGGAATGCATGCTGTGGCAGGCTGCCATGGCATGGAACTGAACTCAATAAACCAGAGTTTCTCTTTTAGTCTTATGTTTTATCTGTAAACTCACATTTTGACTCAGAAGTCCCTTCCTAATTTTAGGGAGCTCAGTAGGCATACAAACTTACACCAGTGAGAGAGTTCCTTGGAGAATCCGGAGCTCCCCCCAGCCCCAGCCCTGGGAGAGCTGGAGCCTTGTTTTGTCAGTTGTAGCTCAACATCAATTTAAATCATACTAACAAAATCTACTATGTTTTTCTGTATTTTTTTAAATAACAAAAAATAAAAAAGGAAAAAAAGAATCACAAAACACAAGGCTTTATCCTCCCTCCTGCTCTCTTTCAACAAGCATTTAATAGCACAGATACACAAATTCAGGGGTCAATTACAAAACGTGCCTTTCAGGAGAGTGCAGAAAAACAAAAGCCTACTGTTGTAACACTTTAAAATAAATTGATTAATACTCCTGTCTTACATCATATTCTGTTATTTCAGGTAAATTGCTTTCATCAGCCTTTTCTGACTTTTCAGCGGCCCACTTGCTTGCTGCTTCTGCAAGTTCCTTTTCCGACAGTCTGTTGCTCTTATCCAAGGCCTATACAAAAACATGAAGGTTTAACATGAAATATATTTACAGTTGGCAAAACATCTTCAAAACTAAAATAAACAGTTATTCAGATCCACAAAACATTTTAAAGTAGGAAATAAGGAATCTAATCTATTTCAGTTGCTGACTGATTTCTTTAAAAAGACAAATGGGTGGGGAGAGAACAAAAAGAGAAAAAAGAGAGAGAGAAGAAAAAAGATAAATCAATGAAGTTCAGTAAAATGTTTAAAAAAGCACCACGCTTTCAGAATCAGTTTTATTAAATTCACAGGACAGAGATAACAGAAAAATTATTTGAGACCAGTTGAGTTTAAAGAGACACAGATCAAATGGGAACTAAGAAGTCAGATACAAGTGTGGAGTGATCTAATAATTCAATGCGATTTTCAGAGATAAAAGGTTGTAACAATTTTAAACTAAACTACTAAATACTATGTACGGTATAAAACCTCAGCTAATTAGGGACAAAAAGTATTTTATACATACTTTAAATGATCAGACCTGCTTTCATTAATTTTTTTTTTTTTTTATTTGGGGGGGGGAACATTGATCATTTACAATAGAGTCAGTCATGGCTTTATGGCCTTTTCATCTGCCTTTTCAGATGGAAACACTCATATAAATAATATTTTAAAATAATTGATTTGTCTCTAAGAACATGACTTGGCTTGTACTAACAGAGCAACAAACAGACAACAACAAATACCCACCTACAAAAACCAGTTTAGGAATAGCTAGCTTTAGAAATCTTGTTACCACTATGTGGGTAACTCATTTGTATCAACTGTCTGTATAGAAGCATCCATTCAAGAATCTATACAACTCTAGTATTAAAAACTGCAACACTGAGATAAATACCTTAAAAAAAAAAAAAAAGGGGCAAAAATCCTACTGCCTGAAAAACATTGTCACAATTTTTACCCAATGCCTGTTCCATCCTGGCAAACAGATGGACAAAAAAAAAAAGCAAACAAAAAAACCCACAAGACTCCCCCCCCATTACCATTAATTCATTCCAAGTTACATAAATAGCCAGAGGAAGCAAATACCGTGACCTGTTATAAGACTGTTTCATCTTCAGACCTTTTGTGCTTACCTCAAGTAAAGTATTATCCAAACATCTCTTTGTGCTGTAGAGTGGCATAAGTATACACTTCACAGAACCCTTCCTGGATTCCGTGTCATAAAGACACCACCTTTATCTGAATCCAGAAGAGAATTGCAACACAATGTTCAAATAGGAATCCCTCTTTTCTATAATCGTAAATTACCAAATTATAACCAGCAAAGCCAGGAGGCGACAAAATTCGAGGTAAAAGGGTACAAAGATGGTTCTTAAAAGAAAGGGGTAATATAATTCACAGAACAATCAGCCCAGCTCACCTTTCCAAACTACACAATTATTCTTACGCTAGTCTCACTACAAACTGTCTGCTGCCAAGTTGTTGTTTTCCCCCCCGACGTTCTTATTCCCCACAGTATGCCTGACTTATCTTTAACCTAACTTTTCTCTAGGTGCCAAAAAATCTGTACTGCGGTTCTATTATGAATCTCTCCCTTTCCTCAAACGTAGCTCTGGCCAATACTAACAAAAAGAAAAGATCAGTATCTTTGTCATGGACAATCAGCTTTGCATAAAATGAAGATAAATAAAAGGTCACATGACCTCCAATATTTCCACACGCCATAAGCAGAAACTAATCACTCTAGTATCTACTGGAAGACAGCAAAAAAATCTGTTTAATTTAATCTCACTAAATTTAATTCTATAGGTCACATGTCAATAAATATGTATTAAAAAACCCTGAGTGCATTTTATGCAATAAAGTAATGGTATTTCCACACATACATTACAACTGAAGAGAAAGAACAGGAACATTTCTCAGAGGAAAATATCTGCAGCCACTTCGGCTGCAAACTTGCAAGAAATGAACCACCTAGTATATCTCTTAAAAAAACCTAACAACAAACTTCCCCCCGCCTCAAAAAAAGAGGTGTCTTTTTTTCTTTTTTTTACCTTATGCATAACATAAGAACAGCAAAAACCTGTCAGTTTTCTGCTATCTTTGCTGAGAAGCTTTCCCTATCTCACACATCTGCCTTTTGCTCTAATTATGTTGGATACAGCCTCCAAGGCTTGTACTCCAGACAGCTATTAAAGAAAAACACAAAAGATTTCATGCTGTAGTCAATTAAACAGGTGGTTAAGATCAGATAACACCAACATGTATTAATTCACAAGCATGAATATGTAAAAAAATGAATAAGATAGATAAGAATACCTTTTCAGATTTGCACATAGTTACTACAGTGAAAAGAGATATTGCTGCGGAAGCATATACCTTTGTAAGTATTTCAAAGCTAAGTTACAACTTACAGCACTGAAAATTATCTCCTTTAATCTATAAAATAAAGTATATAACTCATTTCTCAAGCCTAAGTAGATTGTAAGACCCTGGCCCTAGAGATGTTCATCATGTTTTGCAAAGACTTGTTCTGATGATATTTCTATGTCAGTGAAGCATTATTATAACTTAACTGGTCAGTCTAATCCAGCCATCACCCCAAGAGGCTCCGCTGACACAGGACAATACATTAAAAGCAGATTTTGGGACTTCAAGAGAAAAGCAACAAAAGGTCACTGAAGTATTTCCATTTCTGCAGCTGATGCATGCCCAATAAATATTTGTGTTGTCTGGGGAAATGATTTCCATCAAACAGAAAGTTTTGTTTTGTGTAGCTTATGTTAAGTGGCTGTCTGCTGCCAGCAGATATATGCAAACTGCTGGCAAAAAATCCAATGCAGACAGCATAGATCAGACCTGACTGAAGAAGAAAGCAAAACATTTAAAGAATACTTTATAGTTCAAGCTCACAATGCATATTAATACAAGAGCAAGAGATTTTGCAATGCTTCCTTGTTCTCAAAGGTTTGTATTAAGCAAGAATTTGGTATTAAGCTGTAGTGTTCTAAGTCTATAAGCAAAATAGGTGAACTAATTATGAAGTTTGTTTTATAATCCAAAGCAGCATAACTTGTGCGTAACAGCTTTTATCTGACTTTCCTTATTTACATTGCTGAAAATGTATCACTTGCCTCCCCCCTTAAGGACATTGGCATTTAGAACTGCTGTGCTAGGCATTAGCTAAAAGAGCTGCATAAGGGAAAAGTACTTAGAATGACGTAGCACAACCAAAGCCTGATTTTTTCCCCGCCTAATTATTTCCTTCAGTCTCACCTTCTCACAACAAAAAGCACCTTTCTTTCTGCCAATTTTTGTTTTTGTCTAAGCACTCCACCGCTTTTATTAAAAGGCCTCAAGAACCAGGCTAGTACACCATGCCACTTAGGGCAAATGCTACTTTTTAATAGGACCTTATTCACTTAGAACAATATAATACATTGTTTCTTTATTTCTCATTAAAGTACTTCTCAAAAATTTAGAGACAATACCCCTGTGGAAATGTTCATTTTAACCTCAAATATAATTTACAGGCAAGCAGACTGTGATGTGAAAATGTTTTTGCTGCCACAGGACAGCCAGAACAATATTGAATGCTGATTGTTCATTAGTGTTTATTAGCCTGTCCGTTTAACTAATTAGCAAGATTATGTAGTTGGTACTCAGCCCACAAGATTTTTTTTGAAAGGAAATTAAACACCATCATTTAGAACATAAAATGGCATTTACCAAACTATCTTGCAACGTGGCTCCCTTCCCAAGCAAACGCTATCATTCTTGCCACATCCTCGAGCAGCCCTGCTTCCAAGTCAACACTACTATTCACATTATCTTCCCAGTCAGTCACACACTTCACCACACTGTTTCCAAATCCAGTCCCAGCTTAGGAATCACTGTAGGATGGAGTTCAGTGCAAGTACAGGCTTGTCCAATTGATCTGATGCTCCTAAAAACTGCTTCCCCATTATTTTTTTCCTTGCCATTCCTTTTCTAACACACTCTGGACTTTGGAAAATTAATTTTAAATCCATATAAAACTCCCTTTCTCCTAAAATGAGACAGTGAATACAGAATAAAAAGGTTTGTTGGTGTCATCATTAGACACACAGCATCATCAGCACTTTCCTGCCAGATAAGGGAAATCTATCCTCTGCTGGTTTGCAGAGCAATTCCAGGTGCTCCTTTCCCTAAAAGCTGCATACTGTATCTCCTTCCAACTGAGGAAAAAAATCCAACAACAGCGAGCAATCTGAAACCATGGTGAGAAGTACTCAAAAAGTCACCTTTGATGAGGGTACTGCTGTGGAGCCTGAAGGTGATGCATCTCTTGATGTTTTCAGTGATTGAACTGACGTCCTCTCTTTACCTACAATTAAGAAAAAAATAATGACCGTAAAATTATATTAAAGATGTGTTGCAAATATATTTATTGGCTTCGAAAAATTGCAGTGACATTCACTCAAGTCAGACATGAAATGTACACGCTCCACTATCTCATAAATATTGGTAACACTTTCTTCTCTTTACAGAGAGAGATGTAGCTATATTATTTCACATATTTAGGAAAACCCATTGTCCTTTTTTTCAACATTAACTGCAAGGGCATATCAATATGATTTGGCAAGATGATGTGGGTTTACTTTTTAATATTCCTATAATAATAGAAACGGGTGAAATATTAGACACCAGCCAATCACTCCAGGAAACAAGGCAGTGTAGGAACTGGTTTAGCAGGCCACAGTATGTTGAAAAGCCCTGCCATGGGAAACAGTCCCGTACTGAATCAACCACAGGCTAGATAGATGCTCTTTGTATTATCAGCGGTTTTCTTGTAAGAGTTAAAATCGGCAAAACGACAATTCACCGTCTGCACAGAGCCTTGCCACAGACTGGTTACAGGCAGACCGCGGGAACAGAACTAGTTGCAGTGTAAACTACTAGCTTTCAACCTGTGATCCATGGATTACATCTAGGGGATCTGCAAAAGTAAATACGAAAAGCAGATGTGTTGTCAGTAGGCCTGAATTAACTAGGCTATTCACACTCACTGGGAAATGGCTGACTGTTCACAAATGGAAAACAATATAGGCTTATCCTGGCTTCCACTAAATTTGTATCAATACAATTAAGAACAGAATGAATTAAAAAGTCTATCAAATACTTATAAAATTGGGATATAAATTATTTTAGTAGCACTACAAACAAATATGGCTTTAATTTAATGAGTCAAAGCAATAAAGAGCAAGCATGGCATCTTACTCCTAATAGCTGAGCTATTTTCTTTTTTTACTCAATGCCATAAAATAAGACTGCATCATATTGTGCATTTTAAAATACCACTACCTACACAAAAATGTAAGGAAAAGTCTATGCAAAATCTATACTTTTAACAATAGGCAATATTTAAGGGGTATTTGAAAAGTTGGTCTTCTATTCTTTCCCCACATTTTCATACCATATGTATAGTGTAGACTTAATACAAAGCAAAGATCAAACACCTGCTCATCTCTGCACATTGGTAGAGACAAGTGAGTTACTGCTACGATGTTGAAGGCCTACTAATCCATGCCAAAATCTTCAGAGCTACTGATGGATCTTTCAAAAATGCTGCTGAAAATAGTTGGGGAAGTGACTCTGGCAAAAGCAAACATTCCTAATTGCACTTTAACCCTCAATTTGAGGACGATGCTAAATGGAGAGCATACTTAAAAACACAGCAAGCAACCTTATTTAAGAATTTCTAGTAGCCATAAAACAAAAGATGAATTATGAATTACCTTTGAAAAAAACCCCTATTTAACAATGAAAAGAAATAGCAAAGAGAAAAAACTATGAAAAATTAGAAGTTCCTATAAAGACAAAGTATATGACAAAACTAAAAACATGAAGATAGAAATAACCGTGCCTTTAGTCTGTCACACTCCCCAAAGCACAGAATGTCTCCCGTGATACCACCAAGTAACACAGGAGTTTTGATTTTCAGCCCCATGGAAATTTACAGACTACTCTTAACTCTGCCTCCTACATGCCTCCTCCTGGATTCTTTAAAGATTATCTCAGTTGAGTGGATTATATGTTTGCTCTTGAATAGATGAAATAAGCTGATACGAGTGGCAGTAAATTATTCAAAGCTAAACAGAGAGAGAAACCAACATTTAATTGGGAGCCACTATTAAGAGGCCATTTTTTCTGAATGCGTGTGGCTATTTTGAACCCACAAGTCCTACCTGTACAATCAAACATGATGCTTTCCAAGCACCATTACTTGCCTTCTTGTATCTCCTTGACATACCACTCTACAGACCCCCTACCCACTGGCTCGATGAAGGAATACCACCCTGCTCCTCTCCATGCTCTCTCAGCATGGCTGAATGCCTGTCCTTCCCTATGAGCCCTTTCCCTCCCTTTACCAAGCTTCTTAATGTCCCCTCAGTTTTCTTTGTTCAAATTCTATATTTATCCTATTTTATGAAGGGCTGGAGAACATAGGATATTCCTCCTTCAGTGGAAGTCATCAGGCCAAACTGATTCAGACAGCATGATTTTAAACAGTATTACGATATTTAAAAAGACGATGGATTATAAATTCCACGTGAAACAATATATACTTCACGTTGTAAATACATTTAAGTACAAAGTGTACTGCTGACGAATGTATGTCTCGCTTTATGTTCCTTTTAAATACATACTACATGAGCTTACCTAAGACAAATCGTATTCAAACACGGTTCTAAAAGTATTATTTAAGCCATTTATACCTTGCAAATAGACCGTTTTAATTCAATCATCTAGAGGAATGGTTTAGTAGTACTATTTTCTAGGCAACAAGCAGTTATAAAGAAATAGTTAAGTGTACAAGCCATCTGGTGTCTTAAAACTGATTTAAAGATGATGAGGAGAGGTGTTTAACCATGCAATTGGAAAAAAAAAATCCCAAAAGCCACAAACCTACGTGTAACCTCCTCCCTTGAACAGCATCTTTTCTGGTTTGTGAAGATGCCTGCTTCTGCTTTGCTACCTCCATTACCGTTTGAGTAATTCTGCCAGTATACTACAAATGTGATAGAAATCAGCTTAAAATTTTAGGAAAACCCTGAAACATTCCGAAATTTTATATGGTTTCTCACAACAATTTTTCCTGTTCTTGGTGATCTGCACATCTACAACCCTTTTACAAAATTAGTTGAATATCGTCTTTTTCTCTTCCTCTCCTACACTTACAGGAACTCATGTTCACTGAGTATTGCTACAAAGTGTTAAAAGAATTGCAATGATGAGCTAGAAAGATAATTTGTATTCTACAAGAAGTGAAATGATTCCTCAATATTTAAACAATTTTAACTAAACTCCACAAGATCTTTTTTGGCATGAAGTGCTACATAATGGTCCAGTGTGCCACTTTGGAAACACACAATATGCCTATCAGTGAATAAAAAAAAAAAATCTAATTAATTTTAAAAAAGCTGCCAAAATGAACAGTAGTTTTGTATAGTTCACTAGAAAGCATTTGCAGAAAGGGAAATCAAACAGGATTAATTTACATAAGCTGTACAAACAGCAGTGGCTAAGATTGTAATATATTAAAAAAGCAATGTTGCCCTTTTTTTTGTGAATTATTTAAATAGGAAAACCTTAAATATTTTCAAAACAGATGATTCATTAGATTTCTGGAAAGATTAACACCCAAGCTTTTAAAAGGCAGAACATACACAGTATAGACTTAACTGAGAATATGTTTCACATTTCTTTGAGGAAAGTAAGATTTGAGGGAATCTGACAATGAGGTGAAATCGCTAAAAACAACCAGCTTCAAATAGTACCTTATAATACAGTTCCAAGAATATTTTCAGAAAATGTAACAAGTAGCAGTATACACTTTAATTTCTCCAATTTTTTAAGCCCTCTTTTTCCCTGGTTGCAGGAAGAAAAGTCTTCATCTGCTATAGATGACAGCAAAGTTTCTCGTAAAGGAATCCAGTGAAGCACATAAAGAAGTAACAGAAGCAGTTGATGCTAAAAGGAAAGTAACATACGATACTAGAAAAAGCTGTGCAGCTGAAACTCCTACAGTCAGTCTAGACCTGCTACTGAAATAACACCTACAATCTCCCACATGAAATACATAAGGGAACAGAGAGTACAATGAAACAACCAAAGAGCAGACAATATGTAATTGGTACAAAATGTCTAGTTTCCTCATTGTAAAAGCATGTAAAGAAAAAGGGCTTATACAGTGAGTTGCAGTTTGACCTCACCAACCTGTTCTCATCATCAATCCAGCATTACCTTGCTGAGAAGAAATATTTCTTTTATGTAAAGATGACATACTTCTGCTATGCTGGGACTGGTGGAAAGGATAGGCTTTGCTTCTTTCAGGAGAGTAGCTCCTGCTGCTGACACTAGAGCCAGATCTGCTGTGCGGAGAATCCCTTCGGCTCCCTGGCGATTCCCTGAAGAAAGGAGAGTCCCTCTTATGAGGGGATCGCTCTCTCATATAATGAGAAGGATAGAAGCTTTTTCTTCTGAAGCCATCTCTGATGTCCCTTTGAAGACAACAGAAAAACAGAAGTTACTTGGTTATCCTTCCAATGTTTGTGGAACAGCAGCAGATAATACAACTGCAACATTTTATGTCTGGTAAATACAAATAGGTTAGCTGTCCTCTGCAGAGCACATCTGAAATCTTCAGCTTTGTTAGAGTGCTAAGCAATGAATGAAAAACAAGTAGAAAAATAGAAAAAAATATGTATATATAATTTTTTCCAGATTTCATTCAACTACTCCATCGCTAGAAGCTAATTCCTTTCTATTTCTTGATAATACAGCTAAAATATAAGAGAAAGATGCTCAAGAAATTGGGACTCTCACATTTTATTTCTTCAGATTCACTCCACTTCACCTGGAAATTAAACCTTAATTTAAAATAGCTAAAAATACACACGCAAATATAGCTCACACTATTTGGCTGATTTTCAACTCTATTTTTCTCTTACCCTTATTTTCAAGGGACTATGTCCCTCATTTGAGAGAGACACCCTGCTATGGGAAATATCATTGAGGGATTTCAGTTTATATCCAGCAAGGACAAAAAGTAAACTGCAGAATATCTATTCTCATGCCTATGTATCCACCCAAGGTCAAACCCTGAATGAAAATATGAAGATTTATACCTACTAAAATGTCTACGTCTTTCACAATACACAATATTAATTTTGAATTTTACTGTAAAATGCCACAGACACTCTCATGAAACCCAACTGATTTGAAACCATAACCTAGTAAATACCAAAACTTTCTATCACATTTATATATTGTTACTCCAGACCATACCCCAAATGTCCTGGTTACCTGCAAATTATATTAATATACATATGCATATAAAGTAAAAAAAACAGTATCAAATTGAACTTTTCCTAAAGAATCTCAAAGCTAACAAACATGCAAGCGAACACCTACTGAATCTAGACTTGCGACATCTGCCTTGCTCAGAAGACACATTGCTAACAGAAGCAAGTACTTCTCGGCTCCTCCACACCATTGCTAAGTAAAAATAAAGATTTCACAGCACTTATAGTAAGCCAGAATGTATCTTATTTCACTGCTTTTTCTGTCCTATTTTTCATCCTAGTCCTAGTCCTTAAATAAGGAAATGTCTCACAAAGACAAGCAAAGATCTGGTGGTCTCATTTAGCACAAAGTACCTATAGCTAATTTTATGTTGGTGGATAAAGGAAAAAAGCCCTCTAGTGTACAATTCCTATAGCTGTTACAGGCCCACATTTGTGACGGGTAACAAAGGACTTCAGTGTGCCAAAGATGTTTTGGACTACTGAAACTACACAGGTAGCACCACAGTAATACAAACTCTATTACACTGATGTGCTTTATACAGTGCTGATTTGCTTTTTGCATGGAAAGCACATCTGCATAAGTGGTTCTGCTTCAGAGCACAAACATCCCACAAGCAACACTGAGGTTATTCTGCAACAGTAAAGTCAGTGGGGCAGGGGCATAGCCAGTAAAAATTCACACAAACCTTCAGCTTATTTCTCCAATGCCAGATGGAATAAAGTATCAGGAAAATAAAAAAAAATCTTTATTTTGAAAACTTTCATATGAAACTTAAGTATGAATCAATAGCTGTCAGCCACCCTGGTTTTCAGTAAAGCACCAGTGAAGCAAAGCCAGGTTTTACAGTTAAATAATTGTTTCACTGCTATCAGACCACAGGCCTTTTATCGGTATCTTATCTTACAGAAAAGCATATTTTACAGATCTGCATACCAAAACTGATACAAGACAATGTTACACAGGTTCATATCTAACAGGTGTGCTAAAAATCAATATTCATTTCCTTTCTAAACATCTTTTCTTCTTCTATTTATTGTGACTCTTCTCCTCAAGTGAGCCAGCAAAAGAAACAGTTAAGGAATTGTTAAATAGTACTCTATTACAATAGCCTCTATACAGTAGCCATTGTATAGACTCTTACATCAAAGAATGAATCACCCCAGAATACACAGAAGGATAATCCTCCTGCTTTCTTCAAAGGCCTAAGAGCAACGTGCCCACCTTTGGACACTACTCTTTAGGAAAAGTGTAGATTAACGGGAGACTTTCCAGAAGGAAAAAACTGAAATTATCAGACTGAGAAAACACGTTTAATGAAGAAATACTCAAACCCCTTTGTCCACTTAAATTTAGCAAAAAGAAATCTAAAGAAGTCAGGTGAGTTCTCAAACCTAGGAGATGTAGCTGAAAAATAGAGAACTAATGCTTTTTCTACATTACATGCATGAACATTTCATGTAGCAATAGACTTAAAGCAAATATTCAGACCTTAAGAATACTAGAAAGATTAGCTCAACACTGAACTAGTTTGTCTAGTTAAGTGGGGGTTTTTTATTTATTAAAGAACATATTGATCAAATATTTATCAGGAATGAGTTCAGTACAGCACACTTTTTCTTCAGTTTCCTTCTAAATCTCTCTCTTTAAATAATCTTATTTATTTTTAAAGCACAAGCTTTCTGGCAGACCAGTCCACCACTTTTATGCCCAAAGCACGTTTTTATGAGCAAGTTATTAAGCTCTGGTATACAGAGAAGTTTATTATGGAAATGTTTACAAAGCCCCAGCTATTGCACACATATCATAAATGCTCTAATATCCACATAAGAATTTACAAACTATCATTGAAACACACTTTTAAACAGGAAAACACTTAAAAGCCTCATTCTACAATAATATTATGCACAAAAAAGTAGAATCTCACTTTCATTTTTTAAATTTTCATTTCATCACTCCATGTTAATTCTTAACTGGACCCTATCTCATGCTGAACACTCAAGCCATTAACTATATTAAAACCTGTTTCAGACAGCATAGCAACAGCACAGCATTTCTGATGTTTTCCATTAAAATAACAAACTACACTGAATAGAACAAAATAAGCATTGTTTCACTTTTTTTTTTCTCCTTAAATACTTAAGCTAACATACACCTGCAATTTGGTAATGAAGGCCCCAATTCAGCAAAGCAGTTAAGCACATGCTTCAGATTCCAACACATACTCAAAAGGTTTATTGAGCGGGTACAATATTTAATAGAGATGCAAAATTTTGTGCTCGGCTGTAACTTTAAAATAGAACTACTGCTCTTAATAACAAATACAGGATTAATCCTTTTTATACAGGATCCCTTTTATCTTTATACTTTGTATTCACATCTCACACTTAGTCCCAAAAGCACGAGTTAGTTCTCTCAGCAGAACTGCAACAGGAAGTATTATTTTTAACCTCTATGAAATTTGACCATTAAGTTCTCACTAGAGCTCATAATTTTGGATGAACTCCTGAAATTTTATAAGTAAACAGCTATATCCTGATATATCATTCACCAAGGGCAGCTGAGGGAAGAGCACAAGCCTGAGAGTTATTTCAGTTAACCATCAGTTCCCGTTTCCTGAAGGAAAAAAAACACAAATACAGAATAGCAAAGGTATGGCTTTCTGCATAGCGGGAGACCGAGAGAATACAACACAAGGGAGCTTTTCAGTTGCCAAAGGATCAGAGACACCATCTTTCCTAAGCTACCACTGCCACACCAAGTACTTCTGGTCTCATCCCTCCCTGCCATTTTAAGCCCTGCAAACCATTCAGCAGCAATGTTGTGGGAAACTGAGGGCTGCAGGAAGCCTTCTAGTTTACAAAAGAGAGTGGTACAGCATAAGCTATGTGAAACAAAGACTAACACAAACTGGTGTGTCAGTTTTATAACTTAAGAGTACATAAAGATAAAATTCAATCACTTGCCAGATATGACATGCCTGGAATGGAAGTGTACTTGGCTACATGCAAGCAGGTCACATGCAATACTGGAAAAAAAAGTTTTGTTTGTAAAAGGAATCTTAGTTCATCCTCATTGAATTCACGCTACCGGACAACTGTGTACAATACTTCATGCTTACTATTCTCTTGGACTTCTACATCCCAATACAGACATTTCATCTTTTCAACTAAAACATTAATCTACGATGTGGTCCAGCCATAGAGGACATTTCTCACACTTTTGGCACTGCACTGAAAAGACTGGCAATTACACAGTACATTGCTGCGGAGCAGAAACTGTAAGTTCTTTCAGTAACTCACAGGTGAGTAAAGTCTATTAGCTAGATAAAAAAGTCAGAGAAGTTTATGTGACCCCTTCCACCCGAGAAAGATTTTTGTTATTGTCATGGGGATCAAACATTCCATTTATAGGCTTGGGCTCAACTACTAACCTTGCCTAAAAGTAACTTTCACAATCTTATAAATAAATAGAGGAAATTATATGCATTTCCTAAGACATTAGACTTCAGTGCAAAAAGATAAAACAGACAAAATTTGAACCATGCTTCTTAATTCTATACACTTTCCCTGTAACAGGCAAGGGGAAGAGGGAGGAAGACTGAAACAAAAATTAAAAAATCCTCTTGCCTTCCTTGTCAGGACACTGCAGAAGCTAACAGAGCTACCAACATGATTCAGATGATGTGGAAGACATTTAATAAAATATACCACACCCCTGACCTCTAAGTTTCTTGAAAGATTTGCTACATTAAACATCCAAAAAGCAAACACGAAGAGTCACGAACACCTCTATTTTTATCATCTTCAAAGTAAGTGTAGGTGGTGGAAGATTCCAGCCACCATCCTCTCTCCCAGAACTCATTCCCTTTCTTTCCAAAGTACACAGTACATGTTTGTGCAACTAACCAACAATTTACTTCAGTTCTGCTTCAGAGACTTACTATAATCCCTTGTTACTATCCAAAGATCTTCATACCGATTTATCATAAGCTAAAAAAATACAGTGAATTACACCATTGTAGATATAAGTAATTGCATCTGGTTCCATCAGCTTTCATTTGAACATTTGAAATGATGACAGATTTCTTATGACAACTGGTTTTCAACATTTTGTGACTAAGCAAGTAACTGCAATACTTGGTGATATTTGCATTTGCTTTAAATGAAATTAATTAGGTCTAGACAATGTAATCTTATTAACAGCTTTTCACATGAAAGCATAAGGAAACGGGCATTGCAGAACAGTAGTAAATCTCATGAAGAGAAGGATAACTAGACATACCAAATGTACATTAAAAATATATAAATGCTTCATGATTTTTATGCTGCATGTGGTACTACAGAAGTCATCATATGCAAACAACAAAACTTGACACCGATGCCACTTGTCGACCTCACTCAATATGAAAGCTACTAAACTCATCTTCCCCCACACCTCAGGATGTCATGACAGATCAGGGAATAAGAATTAAGACTACTTGAATATTATAGCAGCATTAGAGAGAAATGCCTGCTATGTTCTTCCATTGAAGAGTAAAGCTACGCACTTCAGCTGAAGCTGGAAATCAGATTACACTCCTCTATCATTAGTAAAGAGTATCCTCTTTTCTATGGTCATTGATTATGTATTTTAATAAACTTGCTGGAAGATGAGCCAATACACTAAAATTATATTTAATCTCAAACTCTCTATTATCTGACAAACTATGGTCAAGCATACAGATCAGGAAATAAAGACTTTGAGTCCAAAAAACCCCACAGATTTAAGTTTCAAAGAATTAAGAGTAACCAGCTTTATACGACTGTATGCAGAATAAAGACAAAATACGTTAATTAGACAAATCATGAGCAAATTAGACAAAATAATTGCATTCAAATGCATGTGATCTTGGCTTCTTTTTGAAAACAAGGGCTTAGTAAGACCCTGCAATTCCTCTACAATAGAAAATAAATCATAGGTCTAAAGTTCCAGAGTGTGTATGTGCTTAAAGTGATGGACCAAGTTAAAAATTCGATTAACAGCTACAGCAATTACAACAGCACAGAATTCCACTGATAAAATATTTACTGATAGACACTACTGTTGGGCCAGATTGCATACTCTCGACTTTGAGCAGCGTATCATCCCAGAACAATGAAGCAGTTCAGGTAACTAGCTCAAGGAATAAACTTCTCAATATAGTAGCAACTGAATCAATTCCTACAAAGTCTTAATTCAAAATGGAAACCATTCGACTCCTGTATCTCAATATATAAGCTTAAAATTGGAAGACAGGAAACAAGATACAGTATCTTCACATACTCTTATTTTTTTTTTCCTGATACCATAATGGACCAGAGAAACCAGTCATCATTATTGCTTCTAGACAAAGTTCTAATGGGACAGACCTTCCCAAGTAGGTGCTCACACTACTGTTATCTTGCCTCAGGCACTGGGACCAGCACATGGGAAAGAACTTTAAAGTTCCCTGTGGTACCAAAGAGCCTGGGGTTGATGGGGTGGGAGATGGAAAAAATTCCCAATTACCACCCAAAGCAAGCATAAAGGTATTGAGAACAAGGGTTTGTGGACAGTGAGGTACTATGAAATGCAAGTAAATAGCTCTATGGAGATTTTAAAATAATTTTATTTTTTAAAGATCTTCTGAATAACGTGGGAAATTACAGGAGACTGGAAAGTACATGCTATTTAGAGTCACACAACTTTATACTGCCAAACTGATAAACAAAAGAAGGGGGTTTTGGGGGTTGGGGTGGGGTTTTTTGCTGGGTTTGGTGGGGTTGTTTTGTTCATTTGGGTGGACTGAGGAGTGGGTTTGTTGGGTTTGCTTTGATTTTTACTTCACAGTCAGCACTTGCCAAGCAATTCAACATAGGCAAGCATTTGTCTAATACACACATTACGTACCTAAAAGAAAGAAGGAAATATTTTTGCACTATATTTTTAGAGGCATAAGTGAATTTTATGTTTAGCAAGCTATTACTCTTTTTCCCAAAGGCCATCTTTAAAATTCTTCAATAGAGGAACCCAGAAGCCATGCAATATCAGCTAAAGGAGCTCTTAAGGCTTTTCATTGATATGCTGCAGAATGCCATTAGTTCATTGATACTTAAGAGAAAGCAACAAGTAGTGTACTATAGTAGTATACACTGATTTGATCAGCCCTTAGGGTTGACTTTCTAACACTACCAATAAAAAGCTGCAAAAGGAAAAAGCAAGATGTAGAACAGGTTTGTAAGCAGTAATACCCTACGTCAGCAATACAGACACACAATACCCTTACTATATTCAGTTTTCTTCTCTTTCCAAACACCTTAATGAGATGTATAAATCAGAAAAACACTCCATTTTTCTCTATATCAGAAAAAATACTCCACGAATCGCGATGGTTTTATTCTTAATTTAAAGTGAAATTTGAAGCAATTAGGTCAAATAGGTTTCATTTGCTTATGCCCCAAAGTTTTGTAATGGTGGTATGGACTTCTGCATAACAAATTTAAATAAAAGTTAGCAAAATACCTCTGCTTTTGGATTTATCGAAATAAAAAAACATTATATGTATATGAAGAAAAATTTAATTGTACATAATGGGCTTTTTCTTTATTTGATCTCACTCCTTCCTTCCAAGTATGCAGCTTGTTCAAAATCAGAAAGCCCTGAGTTAAGACAGACATTTCCTCTTCTAAATTATTCAGCCACGTAGCTTTATCTTTTTTTTTTTCCAGTTTGCCTTTTCCTTTCACTTTGCTTACAGTTTACAATCACTAAATATACATAATATATCTTTCCTTTTTTTTTTTTTTTTAGGCCATTTTCTATATATGATAAACAGCACTTACTCAAACATATTTAACAGAGACAAACTATGCTCCTTGGGTAAACTGCTTATTAAAAATCCTTTTGCAACTACTGTATGCCTTCAGTTATTTCAGTGATTTAATAACAGTTAACTTTATAGAGTGCACCTCCACAATAAGTCATACTGATTCAAAATGGTGTTGCTACAATCCTAATCTTCTCAACCTTCCTTGAGTCTATATTCCCGTTCCATGTCTAACCTGGCATTGATATTTTCCCTCAGGCAACCAAACTGGCAGAAAATCATTTAATTGATTGTGGTGGTTTAGCATGCAGGACCAGCTCCTTGAAGGACGCAAACACCTGAAACAGTACCAGGGAGAGGTAAGGACTGGAATGGCACCAGCTTAGATAGTTTTAAACTGCTGTGGAAATAGATTTTTACTGTAGAAAGATCAGTCTCCTTACTGCATTCATGACTTTATGACAAATAGGTCCCCTGGCAGAATTTTAGAGTAGTTAAAGTTAGCATCGGTAAGACTCGAAGAAGTAATACTACTTTTTTTTTTTGTAAAAATAATAGAGAAACAAATCTAAGCAACACTGAAAACACAATATTCTAGCTGTGAGTAATAAATATAGATTCAAAGATAAGTTTTTAAACAAAATACTGTTTAAAAGAGACAAGTTTTAGTAAGGGATAAAAGTAACAGTAGCTGAAAAGAGTTTTTGAAGACCAGTCATTGCTTGTCACTTCAGTCTCCTCTGTTAACATAATCCTGTGCCTTACTTAGATAATCCTTGTACAAAATTTTTCCAAAAAATGCGTCAAGATAAAAATTGTAGAACACATACTGAGTTTACTACCTCACCAAACCTGAACTGGTTTGCCCCTCTACTCCGCTCTGGTGAGACCCCACCAGAAGTACTGTGTCCAGCTCTGGGGGCACCAGTACCAGAAGGACATGGAGCTGTTGGAGCGAGTCCAGAGGAGGGCCACGAAGCTGATCAGAGGGATGGAGCACCTCTCCTATTAGGACAGGCTGAGAGAGTTGGGGTTGTTCAGCCTGGAGAAGAGAAAGCTCTGGGTAGATTTTATTGTGGCCTTTCCACACTTAAAGGAGGCCTATAAGAAAGATAAGGACAGACTTTTTAGTAGGGCTTGTAGCGACAGGACAAGGGGTAATGGTTTTAAACTAAGAGAGGGCAGATACAGACTAGATATACGGAAGAAATTTTTTATGATGAGGGATGTGAAACACTGGAACAGGTTGCCCAGAGAGGCAGTAGATGCCCCATCCCTGGAAACATTCAAGGTCAGGATGGACAGGGCTCCAAACAACCTGATCTAATTGAAGATGTCCCTGCATTGCAGGGCGGTTGGACTAGGTGACCTTTAAAGGTCCCTTCCAACTCAAACTATTCTATCATTCTATAAGTCAACACATTAAAATACCTTTTCCATTCTACTTCAAAATTGCATAAACATGCTCTCAAGCATAATTTCAAAAAATAATTAGGCATACTAGACTAGGTAAGATAGGACTTCATTTAACACAATGCAACTGTTAAAAGTCAGATTTCAGAAGAGAAAGACATTGCCAGAGCTGGCTGACACAACACAGCTGCGTGTCATGACATCAACATTCAGTTCCACTTAAACAAAAGCATTTGTTATCAAGTCACAAACTAATACTACAAAAGCTTCATATACAAGGGAAAGAACCTTGTATGGCCATGCAAATATATCTCATGAATAAAGGTCAAGACTAACATTAAGAATAATTTGTTAGCATGCAAAAATAGCATCACCTTTTAAAAATAGTACCAATGGCATGAGATCATGAAGTTGCTTTATTAATAAACTTTTCCTCAGATGTAGATCAAAATACACTCAAAAACAGCAGTAGGTGGAAATGGCATATCAAAAATCTTCTCTTTGCAGAAAAATACTTAACTTGCGTTCATATAAAGAAACAACATCTAAGAAAAGCTCATCCTGATATTCCCTCCCTCTCTCAATGGGAATTAAATTCCCTAAAATGTTTAGTATACTCAAAATATAACAAACAAGTCCTTGAAACCTAACAGATGAAGCATTTATCTTCCTCAGGGAAATTATGTGCAAGTCCTCTGTGACAATACTCCCCATCCTGAGAAAGCCATGACTACAGTCATTAAGCCAATTCATTGTCTGGTCGTTGAGATGATTTAGATAGATGCCATCTTAACAGTAGTTGTCTGGACTCAAAGGGAGACCCCCTTCTCTTTCCCTCCCCACTGTCGCTCAGTACCTAGCTGTTTTTCAACATATTTGTTAGGAAATCTTTCCAGAATAATCAAGTGCTATCCATTATTTCCCAATACAGCATTAACTTGCTAGTTTGATACCATCTACCACCCGACTATAATGCTAACTATAAAACTGGACCAGACAAGGTTGCTCTTTAAAGTCTTCTTTAAAGTGAAGTGTTAGTCAAGATCTTTACAGTGTACAGGTACGTAATCTTATCTTTAGGTATGCTGCCCTACCATACACTGTAAACAGAGGATGTCCTTACAGTTTATTAGCATTATGTAAACATCACTGATAAGAAGAAAATAATCATTTTTCCCAAAACGTGTCTCAGTTTTAACAAAAAAAAAATCAATGTTATTACAAAATTTAACTGAGTTTGCACACACTACTGAATTTTTCCTTATACATATATTATAACATACTAATAGCTGTAGTAAACAGTTCTCATGCAATAACTAATGTTAAAAAAATAATGATACACCAATTTCATATGACAATTTACAACCTTACAAAAACTGCAGTGATAAACAGTTATATACACAAAACACCACAGATATTTAAAACATAACATAGCTTTGGATCAAAAGCAAGTTGAATAAACCTGTGATAGCAGTTGAGAATGCCATGATGAGAACTTCTCATGGATTTTGTTACCAAATTCAGTGTGTTTACTCTAACTGTTGTCAAATAAACACTTACAAGTCAATTTACTTACTACCTAGCTGTTCTTTATTCAACAATAATTCAGGCTGGGTTTTTAAGAATATCAAAACATTCTTTGAGAAGATTATAACTATCTGTCTTTAGTCCAAAGACTACTTTGTCAATTCTTTAGAGTCACAACATAGAGATCATGTTCAAATGTAACTGAAACTATTCAAAGTATCAAAGTATAAGAAATACCATACACACAGAATCAGACTGAAATTACCGATTTGTAATTATGTTTTGAAAAACAAGCTTACCCAGTTTTCTTATGGCTCTCAGCAGGAGTTAAAACCAAGATTTAGAACCATTCTATGTTTCATATAAAGGGTAAGCTCTACTGCATAAGGCTTTATTTTTACAAGCTCAGCAAGGAAAAAAAATTAAAGTCAGGTAGTGGGAAGTTCTGCTAATTTGACAATTCCTATATATGAGAAAATTTGAAAAGTTTTGATAAGAAAAACAAAACTTCTGTGACATCATTCCAAAATGACTTAGAACAGCCAGACTCCTCTGTTACCAGTAACAGTCAAAGGATTCTCCCACCAGCTCGGAGGAAAAAATAAAAAAAATTAAAAAAAAAAAAAAATCACAGCTCAGACTCCTGTGGAACGTTCCAGGTCGAATGGCAGGAATACTGGCACTGACCTGAGAAGCTCATCAGGAGAAACAATTAAGAGAAAAAGAAATTAAATAATCAATACAGCATATATTATGATTTAAAAAATTAAACTCCTTATCCTCAATCTGAGATGGAAATTGTATAAGCAATTAAATCAGAGTTCTGCAAGATCCCCTAAAAGGAACAAAATTATCAGTAAGCAATTTTTGAAAGCAAACGTGTTTTTTAGAATTGGAATGAGAAATTCTGTAAAGAAATAAAATAAAATAGGCCTTCAATAAAAATCAGAGTCAACAGTTATGTAAATAAAAATATTTAAAAATTAAAAATATTTAAAAATATTTAAAAATTAAAAGCAATCACTCAACTACAACTAGCTGCCAGTGAAAGCAACATTCACCTTACAGAATAACCCCACAATTAGCTGAAATATGCAAAAAAATCCAGTTGAAAATAAGAGGAATTTTTACCTCCTCCCCATATTTTTACATTGTAGGGTCGGGGCAAAAAAATTCTACAAGTGAAACCCTGTCCACTCATCTCTCCTTTTCTCTCCATTCTCTCAAGTGACAAATATTTCTGAAGTGGAGTGACCGCAGTCTTGCTTTGAATGACATTTCTAGTATAACTTTAGATATAAACAAAGCAGGTCCCACCAACATAAATAACAGCAGAAACTCAGTTTGACACAATATTCTTAGCGAGAAAACAGCCAGTGTTCACATATATAGTTTCAAATCTCTGGCTTCTAAGTTAAATGGAGGTAAAAGATTCATTACAGCAACAAAACCAGACCCATCTGAGTTTTACTTTCAATTGCATTGACCTGCAATAGTGGACAGTCCTGAACTGTTCTTGATTATACACAGCCTTCAGTACAGGATAGTTTTAAAACATTAAGTGACACCTGCACAAGAAGGTTCGAGTTCTTAAAATCCATTCAAAACAAAACCCCATGGTGCATTAGTAATACAATTAGACATATCATTTTGGCCAAGTAACAAAAGTCAAATTATAAAACATAAATCTCAGTTTGCAAATAAATTGGTTGTCCAAAGCACAAAAGAGCTAAAGAGGCAGTGGAGAGGAAAACAACCCTCAGAGAAAATGTAGCAACTACTGAATCAATAAGACTGCTGCATAAAACATGAAGTATAATATGAAGTCATTAAATAATTAGTGTAAACCAGAATCTACTTTATCTATTACCTATTATCTTGTTCCAAAAAGTTCTAACCTCCCCCTCCACTCCCCCAAAATATCATAAGCCAAGGTAAACTAATTTAGCTAACAGCCTAATACAATGGGTCTTCTGAACTAAAGATTTCAACAGACAAGTCCTTGCCTGGAGTTGTAGACAGGTATAACGAATCTGTCACAATGACCTATTATAAGGAAACTGTAATTTCATATATGAATAAACAAGTTACTCTAGTAGTTCGTGTGAATACCTGAGAGGTTCAATGTTCTGGCAGAGATTGTATTTATTTATTAAAAGAAAAAAGGCATGCACTAATGAATATGATTAGAATTCTGCTTATCAATCTCTGTCAAAAGCAAGACCATTTTCTTTGGGTGACTGCCATATGTATTTCCCTCCACACATGTTCTTTAATAAAGAATGAGGTTCTTGTATGGTGTCCCTTAAGAGCTGTCAAATATTGCAACAGAACAGCAGACTTATGTACATTTTTAGCACCATCTTATAAATCCCTTTGGCCAAGTTTCTCTTCTATAAGCAAGACAAAGATCAGTTTACATTACAAGAAAGTTTCAACCCAAAGCCTAAAGACCTCCCACAATATAATACACTGTTTTAAATGATTATAAAATATTTGAACAGGTTCATTGTTTCATCCTCTGAAGAATACATACGGGGGGAATGGGAGGGGGAACAAGAAACAAGCTACCCCCTGTAATTCAAAGGTGATTGGACAGTGATAATGTAAAGGTAACTGCTTTGGCCTTGACACATCTGAACCCTCAATATTAAATCCTGCTTTATTGAGAGAAGAGTCAGTGACCCTCAACTGCTATCTGGAGACTCTCTCATCAACGGTTTTGGTTTAAAATAACCATTCTTGCCAAAGAACAATTTTCTTCTTCACGTAAAATCTTCAGACCACTCCTCTAGAACATCCTGTCTGTCACATACTGCACCTGCAAGGGATGAATCACCAAATGGAAGGGTAGTTCAAGCAGAGACCAGAAAGCCACAATTGCCAGGCTTCTATCCCCCGCTTTGCTACCAATTTTCTCCATGGACTTCGGTAAACAAAGTCTCACTGTGAAGGTTTATGCATCTACAAAAATGGGGGTATATTATGCTTTACCACCTTAAAAAGGCAACTGTAAGTTTAATGTTCAGAAAGTCACATAAAAATTTCAGAGGAAAGGCAGTGTGCCATTGATTTAAAAGACTTCCAAAACAAAATATAGAACTGACTGACGAATCTTAGTTGTTCACAAATCACTAATTGTTTAAAATTAAGTTTCAACATTTTGCCAGACAATTTTCTTTCATTTCTAGCATCAAAATTACTTTTTTATTATTTCTATTTATTACAAAATATTTCCTGTGCACTCCACAGATAAGCAGATCTGTTTTATATACACAAATGCATTAGTATTAAAGACTGGACTTCCTAATTTCACACAGGACATTAAAAAGCAACCAACCAACAACCAATAAACAAAAGAACACACGTAGTAGCAGCAAGTTTCCTTCATTAACAAAGGAGAACTTATTCATGTCAAGAACTTGAGAGGAGATATTCAAAATGTCCTACGTGAGCCACTTCTCAGGAGTCTATATTATGCGAACCAACATTACCACTGACGCAGAGTACTTTGTCTACAAATATGGCAATCCTTATTTTACAAAAATCTGTACCTCAGATAATTTTAAGGATCAAATTTAATGCATGTATAGCTGGGATTTACAAGGGCGTCATTTTGTAATTTCTCTTTGAAGATGAGTCTTACCCATCTTAAGTTGCCAAGTTTGACATATTTCACATCTTATGAACTCAGTTTGGCTGAAAAAAAAGAATGAAGTCATGCTCTGTGCACTCAAAAGGATTAAAATTTGGTATGACTAAACTGAACCGCAACTAACAACATTCTAAAGCATTTCACACTGAAAAGTTCATGTGACTTTATAAAAATGAACTTGTATGCAAAATCCATTGCTATGAGGCCCATACAGAAGCACTGTAAAATTGGAGTTCTTCACAATATAACAGCATAGATTCCTGCAACTTTTCAAAAAATCTGACATGCATAAAATCATTCAAGTGCTTTGAATAAATGAGTTTGATATATCACTAAAGACAAGTAATAACACAGCCCCAGAAGTGAGCAATATCAGTAAAAGATAAATGCACAAAGTCATGTATTACTTGATCTTTGCTCCTCTCATAATTTCCAAGTTTCACAATTCTCAGAGCATCAGCGACCAAGACATTAAAACTGTCATCATGTGTGTGGAAAATTCTCTGTTCTCCAAACTAAGAGATTCTGCTTTGATGCACAATTCTTTATACATGCCAACTAGGCTTGAACCAAGAGGCACTTCAAACCAAGCTATGACTGTAAGGTTACACAATTCACATCAGTTCCTGGAGTTCAGAAATCCATTAAGAAATCCTTAAGTCAGAACAAGAGAAAAAGGGCTGGAAACTAATTTTGAAATCTGTGCCCAGCACATCCTCTGAATTACTTTATTTTTTACATATAAAATATGATATTATCATGAAGAAGTCATGGTCAGTATGACAGCCATTCACTGAGCATATTAGAAAATAAGGCTGACAACTCTCAAGAATTGAGCGGTCTAGAAAAGAGCAGAAGGATCACTAATGCTCGGCTCAATGGTCAACTATCGGCAAATAACAGCGGCTTGGAAACTGGAGCATAATTCCACAAGAAGAAAGAAGGCAAGAAAAAAAAAAAAAGACAGCTAAGCCAAGTGGTAGAACCTCAGCAATCCTCTTGTCACTCATGGAGAATTGCTGCTGGTCAGCGGACACATCACAGCTCAAGCCACAGCTATGCAACTGCTAAGTAAGCATGCACTTCCTATTTTTAAGGAAAAGACACGAAGCTTAAAAAAAAAAAAACCACAAAAGCAACAACAATAGTGACAAAAAAACCCACTCCAAAAAAACCTAACAGATGGTTTCTTCAACATAGGAAACTTTCACCCCCCAAAATTCTGCATAATTTAAGGATTTTTGATATTCCAGATAAACAGCTTCTTTTACTTTGGGAAACTCTCGAGTGATGTTTTTCAGCACTCTAAAGAGAGATGAGGGATCAAAAAATGGAATGAGTAAGAGATCAGACACTACTTTTTGACAGTTATGTTATCAAAAATCAAAGCAGGAAAATGTGAATGATTAATGCTTAAGAGGAAATGTTAAACATAACATTGACAACAACTTCTTACAGCGCATTTTTAGCTGCTGAATAGTTTTTAAAAATACTCAAGAAAACCGATTATTTATATAAATAAAAGTTATTCTTTTTAGAATTTATAGTCACTGTATTGACTATGAAAACCCATTAACTTTACAAGTCTCTTGCGTGTCTTTAGCTTCACAAATCTAACTTTGTATTATGTTTTAGCCATGTTCCATGCAATTTTTTAAAAAGTACTTCTGGTTAAAGTAATCTTAAATCTCCTACTACCTCAAAGAAAAAAAAATTATGCATACTCCAAAAGAACTTAACCAAAATATGCTATTTGGCTAAAATTTTTCACATATAATAACTTTTTAATCTCATGTTTTACAGTGCAAACATCTTTGAAATGGAAAGTAATCAGCATTTGCTCCACAGGAGACAACATATACCAACTGTACTTCAGCTTCCTCTGTTGAAATCTACCACATAGCTCAATAGTGAGCAATATGCAAAAAATCGTAATTAAGTTTATTACAAAGCATATAATACTACAAGTGTTTAGCAGTCTGATCGCAGGATTTTACATCCACGGTTATTTACTATTCCTGCGCTCTTCTGTAAAATCGGACTTCTGACATGCTAACACATATTTCTATAATAAATCTGTATGGATTCATTCAATTGCAAATGCATTCCCATACCCCCAAGTGAACAAGTATCTTTATGAAGTTCTTCCGTAGTGTTATTGCAGCTGTATAACAGTTACATATTCTGAAATAGATAATAAAGACTCAGACGGGACTGTCACCTACCACACAACACATTTTTAAAGCCTTCAACAAAATAAGCTGACATTTCATCCTCACATTTTAAATGGAAGAAATCAGGATGCATTTAAGGCAATCTTTTTGACCACTGGGTGCCACTCTTGCTCCGTGTTAAATAAACTGTCTGGCACTAACTCAGTCTCCTCAGTCTTTTTTTTTTTCCAGCTTTAAACAACTCTGATTCTTCTAAAGCAGAAGGAAAAGATACAAGAATTTTTACACAAGTTTCCAAAAAACACTTCTCAAAACCCTTTACTGTTGCTGCTAGCCCCAAGAATGCAATTTTGAGAGAAGTCTAGTGCATACAGACCCTTATGGCATATGAAGAATTTTTTTTATGGTGAAGTTATGTAATAATCTAGTTACATTATGTCTAAATCATCACATTCAAAGAAATAGATATCTACTGTAACTGCATAGCCCTGTAGCACTGTATTGCCATCGCTACTAACAGCTTCATATTGAGTTTGCAAGGCATCAAGACTGAGGCTTTGAGCAAGCTTGTCAGGCTTGCTCTGACTGAGCTCTTCCTGACCTGCCTGAAGTTTTTTTTAACTTGGTGGTTTAACAGCAATTTTTCTAACTGACCAGGTGTCTATAGCTAACTTGGTTTACTTTTGTTGATCTTTGTATGGTACAACCATAGTTTTATATAGACAGCCATAACAAGGAGTTATTCTATGTGGAATGAGATATTTATGACTAAGATCATGATGCAGTATAGAGAAATACAAGCCTGGTATAGTATCAGACACCTTGAGAAGTGGATACACAGGATGTGACATATAAAAATACAGCCATGAGATGACACTTAGATTAGACTGTTAATATTTCAGTTATACTAACAGTTAATTCTTGTCTGAATATTTAAGGTAAGTTTCATCCTTAATTTTGAGTTTAACACTATCTTGTGCGCTTTATTTATCATATCAAATAATCCCATGTCAAACATCATTACAGGCATACATATGTTAAGAGTCCTACTGTTTGATACTATTCCTTACATTTCATAGATGGGAACCTAAAGTACAGACTAAGAAGTGCTCACAGAAATGTATATAATGTATGATGGAAATATCTACTCATAAGTCCAGCTGAGAAAACAGGGAGGTCAGAACAAGGCTATGCTGAACTTCATAATCCCATTATCCACCCCACCAACCTTTAAAACGGTGCAGGTATCTTTCCACTGTATTGTGGCCCCAAGGTACTACAGTCACAGAAGCAAATATTAGACCAAACAATTCTCTGAAGTCATGTACAAAGTGTGACTGATCAGAGAGATATACTAAATTACAGTCCCAGGCTAACATCCTAAAGATGCTACCATTATGCCTCCTATCCTTACTAAACAAATACTAAAATGACTGTCGTGTCAGACCATTTATTTAGTTTCTATTTCAAACAATACAACTAGGAATTGTTTCTCCACTATCGTCTTTTACTTCAATTTATGTCCCTTCCCACTGCCATTTCACTGCTCTGCTCTACAAACTGTTTTGATAACAAAGAAAAATGCCCCAAACAGTTCCATCCTACACATGGCACTACTGTGAAGTCTTATAAAATACCTGTATTCAGGCTGCCGACTTATAGAATGATCCTCCCTTGGCCATCTGTATCCTGAGTCATCCTGCAAAACACACATGCAAAACAATTGCGTGATGTGTATCTTAACATCAGATGTCAGGTACAGTTAGTTGCCAAATGGTACTTATTTACTGCAAAATCAAAGCACTTAGTGAGCTAAAAGAAAGTATTAATTATTCACAGCAAGGTTCTTCTCTGTTTATTCACTCTACCCCATTCCTCTTATTTTCTTCTTCTAGCAATACTAAAGAGAGCAACTTTGAAATGCTGTACAAAACACAAAGACAACAAAAAAATTCCAAGCTATACATAGGTCCTGACTTAAAAAAAAAAGAAAATTTTCCTCATTGAAATGTAAATTATCATCAGTAAATTGGAATTACAGAATTTCAAACAGCTGGGTTGGAGAGGGCAACAGTAATGAACTATGAAAGGGACCATAAATTTTGTACTTAAATGTAGCTACTGAGAAAAAAACATGCATTCAACATCATGATGGAATTTAAAGAAGTGAACAAGTGTGCGAATTAGGATAGGTAGAGAACATTCAAGAAGTTGCAAGTGCAATGACCTGTTAAATAGAAAGATTTTGTAATCATTCTTCTATTCATCCAGGTAACTTTGCACTGCATCACAGAGAGGCCTTTTGGCCACTTTTGTTTTCCCAGTTCAGACTCTGAGCTTTCCACAGTGCTAGACAAGGGCTCTCTTCTAAGTCAATAGAGTAGCTAGGAACCATAAGAAGCAGCAAACAGGTATTACCATGTAATCACAAGAGTCTTAGAAGCATACTAATTGCAAAAAAGCACCAAGTATCAAAACCTGGATGTTTTTTCTATTCATTCTATTTCAGTTTATGAGAACAGAAGTAACATCAATGCTCTGTCTGAAATAATATTTTAGTTATTCAGTAGTCAAGCATTAATGAGAAAATAAACATCATAAACATGCGAGAAGAATCACCTTACGTACACCTCGGTGTGGAGGGCCACTTCTTCGGTCATGGGCAAAACTACGACCCTCTTCATAGTCTCTGTACTCAGTGTGACTGTAATCATCATACCGACCGTAATTCCCATCCCCAGGTCTTTCAAGCAGTGGTGGTTTCTTGGGCATAATGTTTACTACTCTATGGTAATCATCCTAAACCACAAAACAAACAAGATCATATTGTTTTTAACAGCTGGAAATCTGTATTGAATACACAAAACTAAAACCAACAAGTTATTTCTAAATATGGGACTAGAGGGCAATCCAAAACCAGCCTGCAGCCACACTGATGCAAAGTAGAGACTACATACACATTCATACACAGCCACAATGTTTGATCTACCCTTACCTCACTGAACATCCTCCACATGTTTGGGGTTTTTTTTTAGTTTGGTGTCTTACAAAGAAGATGTGCTCTGAAGCTAAAATAAAACTGCTCTGTGCTTTAACCTCACCCAGAGGCCCCCATCACATAACTATATTGACATTCAGGATAATTATGTGAAAACTCAAGGTGTACCCACTCAGGGTTAATTGTGCCAAGTGCTTGCAACTTTTTGTTGTTTATCAGCATCTGAAAGCATGTGTTTCTACTACAATCTATACTTGATATATAATTAGCAGCTGGTTTAGATTAGGACAAGTCTCTTGTACTCTCAAACAAAAGATACTTCATTCTGTATCATTGGTATGTCTCAGTTCCAACATACTAACCTATCAGCAAATGCTAAGCACATTCATAGATTGAATAAATTAATTCCATTTTACTTGTTTAGTCAAAATTAAGTCAGAACTTTATACATGGACACAGATACAATGGCACAGGCTTACAAGGACAGAAACCACCTGCCAACTATCTTGAATCAGCAGAACTGTATGAGGACCTTCACATTCATCTTTCAGTAGGGCAGAGAGACACCAAGTCTTGGTTTGCCCAGCTACTGTGTGTGTTGTTTTGGTGCAGATGGATAGCACTGATTGTGATAAATGAGCGTATTCTGTCATACCCAGTTCCAAACAAATGCAATATAAAGCTAGCTATCTAGTTAATTCTTGCATCAAAATGAGTGCATCACATCTTTTAAATTCTAAAGTAAATTTTCGCAATGCTTATGCTATGCTTTGTTCCCTGGACAGCTTGAAAGACTAAATGAAATTAGGAATGTCACTGATGCAATGGTTAAATTAAATTAGCGATGTGTTAGTCAAGTCAAACATTGACAAAAAAAAAATCTGTGAAAATACATTCTGCCTTTCCTCATGTCCTGTTGCTGATAAATACTTTGGAGAAACAGCTGACTAAATACCCTGTGCAAACTTATCTGATTTCCAGTTTGCTGAAAATGCAGAGATTTTGTTGTTGCCTGTAAAGAGAGTTAAAAATGTCACGGAGTAGCCAAACACTAATACACTACTCAATAGAGAAGACTAGGTAACTAGTTATCAAGTTACCAACACTTGTACACTTCCAAAACAACAAGCTGAAAATATGGTAGAGGGAACCCAAAAAGTATGCTAAATCAGCTGTGCTATTATTCCAACGTTTAAAAGAAAAGCCAGATAACAGGCACAGATACCTGAAATTTTATTTTGCCAAATGTACATTGCACAGCATGTAAATACGACTTCAAAAATACTTTTTGATATTTCTATTTAAGTTGTAATAGCTCAAAAGACAAAGCTACAATTTGTTTTCTCTCTTCTTTAGAGACTTCAAACACAGGACAAAAAGAAAACAAAATAACTTTACCCAACTCTTTGGCACAGAGATTTTCTAAAAGCATTCTAAAGTTATTCTACAGCACAGAAAGCATAGCTTCTGCATTTGCTTTCACAACATATAGTAAAAGTCTCCATGCCTACAAACTAGATTTCCATTGACACTCTTCTTGATAAGCATTTCCCTTCAAGGCTCCAAATCACAATTTCTTTAGCAAACACGTATTTTCAAAATTTGTTATAAACATTTCCTTCTAGACTTTAAACACCATAATAGAAAACTGCATTGGTGACAAGAATACTGAAAGTAGGCATTTTACCACCTCAGATCACTTCAAAGATGTATTAACATTAAAAAAACTCTGGGGAAAAATATAACCTATTATGGCCTTCGGTTCTCCAGAAATTAATAAAAAACCTGTGTTTAATAATACAAAGAATTACACACACTCCCCCCAAAAATATCAATTTATCAAAATACAAATATTTTAAACCACTTTCAATAGATTTGAAAAATAAAAAACTACAACATTTAATTTTGTAGGCATCCCATTATCTCTGTGCAGATGCATTTGCTAGATTGTTGATTTAAGTGAATGAGAAAAGAACAGAACTTGGGGTATACTAAGAAGTTAAATATGTACATAAATCCAGCTTTTACGGTACAAGTCATGGTATAAAGGTATAGTATAATGGTATAATGCTGCAGAAACATACTATACACTTACATCAGGATGAATCCTTGGAGGGAGGCGTTCTCTTGGAACTCTTTCATAGTCATATCGCCCTTCAGACCACATTTCATCTCTTCGATATGCCACTAAAGACAATAGAAATCCATTTATCCAAAACCAGGCTCATTATGAATAGGCAAAAGGATAGTGAACATAGAAGTAAGGGTTCTGGGACTTCTCCCAGTGTAATGTATTACGCACAAGCCCTGTACATACACTTTTTTTTAAAAAAATTAGCCCTTTTAAAAGTAACTCTATCTAGCTATAGAAAGTAATTAATGAACTTTAAGCAAAAATAACTCACAGTATGTGCAAGAACAACTGGATATTAGTGCAGTATAATCAGTATAATTACAGGACTTATAGATACTATAAACAGCTCTATTGAAATATATGCATATTGCAAATACCAGCTGGACATATAAATTCATACACACATACCTTACAGCAATCTTGATATTGCTCTGCTAAAAATAGAGGATTTAAAAAAAAAATAATTCAACTCCTATTTATTAGATTGAAGTATTTCTACTTTTTATGTAATATAATAACTTTGACTGAATTATTTCATCATCTCAACCATCTGGAAAGAGGTTAAAACACAACACATCATTCAGTTAGTACAAAGCTCCACCTTTTGAATATGTGAATGAAATGCATTCTTCACATGCAGATTTTTCCTGTTTTAAATTGGGTGCCAGCAGAACACACAAATTCCTCTTTCCAGAGAAAGGTCACTTTCAAAGTCAGAATTAGTAACTAAATACAGGTAGAAATAAATCATCACCATAAGAGATTCTAGTCATATTGTGTTAGACAACACAAACTTGGGGAGCTGAAACCTTTCTGATGATTATGAAAGTGACAAATGTTATACTACACATCATTGAAAATAGATAAGAAATTGCTAGAATTAAATTTTTCAGTTTCCCTTCACAATGGTAGTTCTAGCTATTAAAAATAATCAATAAGAAAAAAGAAACAGCAGGACATATTCAAAAGAAGAAATACGTAACATTATCTACTTTGACAAAATAAAAACACTTAACTGGAAATAGGCTTATGAGGCTATATAAAAATATTGATTATTACAGATGTTAAGAATCGACATGACAAAAGGTTCTGTTAACTGTAAACAAAGGTAGCACTAAGTCAGATACATATTTTTGTGAAAAACAATGAACACTCGCATACTTCTTTTCTGTCAGCTTTAGCAACTCTGCTTCTGAAGACCCATTCAATTGCCTACAAGAAAAAAAGAAGCTGAAGTTAGCAAAAAATGCATATATATATATTTATAATTACATTTTTCTTTTAAGTAAACCAGACATTTAAAATCTAAATCTTACGACTGCCCATCCTCATGCTCTGTCTGAATTAGTACAGAATAATTCACTGCACTCAATTAAAAGGATATGAACTACTCAGCTGAATTCACAATATCAAAAATCTTCCCATGACAAATTATTACAGATATAGCACTTCACTAATAAATTCCAGAGTTTTCCTTTTATCATCTTTTACTCACTATCTCAAGTCTCATTTTTTCTTCCATTTGTTAGCAAAAGCTTTTGGAAACTACTGTAACTGCTTTCTTAAAAACACTCAGAAAAATATTTAATATATTCACTTAACTTATTTAACTGTCTTTCAATATCATTAAGTAGAGAAAAATAAGACTCAGTTGCATGTGATGAGAGGTTAATGAAAAGTTTGATTTAACAAATGCTTTTCCTTTGGTAATAGATAGTAAATCCTGATGAAGTAGCTCTTTCCTCAACTGTAATAAGCCTTTATGTTCAGAGACCTTGACCCTACCATTGGTACAAACGAACCAGAGTATCTTCTTATAAACGTTGTTCCATTTTCTAACAGATTTAACCTTAAGTACGTTCCATAACCACGACACAGGCTTGTCTGATGTAGCCACAGATTATAAATCAAAAGCTGACTAAACCAACAGAGTTTGGTTAATCCGGGCTTTGGGAAGAGCTAGAGGGTCTGCTGTCCCTGTCCTCTCAGGGTGCTCCAAGTAACAGTTACTAATTCTGAAACCATTGCTCATACTGGTGTATCTGTTGGTCAGGCGTATCCCTCAGAAGCACCTTGCTGGCATTTTCATAGTAACTGCTTCAACTTTTCTTTATTCTCTACTTCAGTGACTTTTGCTAAAGCCTTAAAAATCCATAGCAGGGGCTACACATGAATTAACTGTTCTTAGGCCAACTCCACATCCTGGGAAGGTGCCCTATCTGCTCTTAGACTGTCCCCACAATCCCCCTTTTCTTTGCATCTAGAATAGTACCTGAGTTCTACATGGGACAGATTTAGCTGAGGCAAGACAAAATCATTACACAATCACAGAATGGTAGGGGTTAGAAGAGACCTCTGGAGATCATCTCGTCCAACCCCCTGCTAAAGCAGGATCACCTAGAGCAGGTTGCACAGGATTGCATCCAAGCAGGTTTTGAATATCTCCAGAGAAGGAGACTCCACAACCTCTCTGGGCAGCCTGTTCCAGTGCTCGGTCACCCTCAAAGTGAAGAAGTTTTTCCTCATATTCAGATGGAACTTCCTGTGTTCCAGTTTGTGCCCGTTGCCCCTTGCCCTGTCACTGGGCACCACTGGAAAGAGTCTGGCCCCGTCCTCTTGACATCTGCCCTTTAGATATTTACAAGTGTTGACGAGATCCCCTCTCAGTCTTCTCTTCTCCAGGCTAAACAGACCCAGCTCTCTCAGTCTTTCCTCATAAAAGAGATGCTCCAGTCCCCTCATCAACCTCATAGTCCTCCACTGGACTCTCTCCAGTAGTTCCCAGTCTTCCTTGAACTGTGGAGCCCAGAACTAGACACATTACACTGGAACAGTGTGATGCACTCTTCCTCAAAACACTTTGCCGGTGGTCCCTCATACCCAGCCCTTGCCCCACGGTGGGCCATTCCTTCTGTCCATAACCACTCACAGCTGTTCCCACCCCTGCTCGTCCACAGCCCACCCACCACTCACGTGCACACAGACTTTGGGACTTGATGGCGAGCCTCACTCACTTTTTAGACCAACAGCAAATATCAGAAGCTGGATTCAGGTAAGGTTTTCAAGTGGGTTGTTCTGCATTCTTTTCTGTGCATTTTGACAAATACAGTAGTGTCTGCGCCCTGCTGCCTGCATCATTTACTGAAATTGTTAACCAAACACAACATTCAAAAAGCAACAAATTTCAGTTAAGAGCCACTGAAGCTAGCTGCAAGCTTACACATCGTGCTGCTCTGTCAGTCAAGCCACCTCCAGCATACCAACACACATCACTGTCAGCAGGCACCAGCACTCACATACATGCTCTGTTAGATTATCAGGCAGCAACACTGATAAAAACACTCCCATTTTTATCACTGTCAATGGACTACTGTTGGTGAAACTAGCAAGAATTCTCACCAGTATTCTGACAAAACAAAAACACAAGCCAGAAGGAAGGTAAAGATATACTATCACAGAAAGCAACAGACTGAATTAAAAAAAAACAAACCACAATTACATCAGACAAGAAGCAAGCATGGATGGAGGTGGAAGAAAAATCTCAAAAGTGAGAATATTTTGCAATTAGAAGAATGAAATTAAAATAAATTTAATTTAAAAAAATTAAAAGAAAGAAATTAAAAGAAAATTAACCAGATAGAATCAACCATCAAGTATACTGCTCAAAATGCTGGTAAGCAAAAAAAGTAGGAGGAGACTAATTTTATATAGAAGACTAAACAGACAAATTTAACTGAGACCAAAGAGGTGCACTTGAAAATACCAGAAGGAAAAAAAAAAAAGTTTAAAGGGAGGAAAATGCATTTCCTAGCATCATGAGCACATCATCTGTTTCTACACAAAAAAAAAAATCCATTTCTTGAACGATGTGACCTAACACAGCTTTAATAACAACCATGAAGAGACTAAACTCTTAGGATCAATACGAGAAGATTCCATTAACAAGGATTTCAGAGATCAAACCTCACATTTAGTACGCCGTATTGAGATTCATCTCCTCTCTCAGTACAAACTTGTTCTAAAACAAAGGTTAAAAAAAATTCTATTTCTGTCTCACACTTTACACTAATGTCACTCACATGGACTATTTTCTATTAGCATATACAGCAAAGGTAGTTGATATTTCTTTAATATTATGACATACAATCACTTGCTATATTAAGAAACCTCTTCCTATTTTTGATCAGAGGTGACTGTTTTCCCTAAAGCAAGGCATTTATTTTCTTGAATAAAGACACTCCAGCATATGCAGAAGCCCACTGTGGCCAGGTGCCAAGAATGGCTTTGCTCCGATTATCACAGCACTATGCCTTGCTCTATGCTAGTCTAACTTACACAATACAAAAGGGGTTTCTTCATCAAGCAGATTACATGGGTCACTTAAACTTTAGATTTTGATTTTTGTACAACTGGGCTTTCTTTATCAATCATTAACTTCTTTTTTGCTTTCTGAATAATACATGCTAAAAAAAAAAGCTGACACATTTGCAAAAGCACTCCAGTATTCTGCAATATTTTGTACACGATTCTTGTCTGTTTACACTTACTTGCAACATTAATTTTCATCACGGCTAGAAATATCTATTTCTCCAGGATCCATAATTTCCCAGTGTGTGTTATCAACCTTCTGCACAATCTACATTTTTGTTTCAAAAACACAGAGCTTTCTAGCCCAGATGGCTACATCTTGCCATATGCAAACAAAGCATAAAACCAATGCTGTGCTGAAAATGCAGAGGCAGGCAGCTGCAGTATCTCTGATACTACTGGGATATATCTGGTTTTATACTGTTACTTTGACAAACAGCAAAGATTGACAAACGAGGACCAGTTCTGTCTCTCCTCTGCTTTGGAAAGCTCTCAAAAAAGCTTAGACATTTTTGTATGAGTAAGACCTAGTAAAAATGCTTAGAGAATTGTAATTTATTAGAAATATCATGGCCGATTTTGCAACGATTGCTGCTTTGAGGACATAAAGATAGAAAACACTGCTTTGTCCTCCAACAGTTAGAATCTGTATTTGATAGTGCTCCAAAGATATTCCAGTTTCTCCTACTCAGACAGGAGGCAAAACTGATAAAACTGAGTTTGAGGGAAAAACCCACTAACTTTCTCCTCCTCCCCCCATACTTGGGACAGGCAGAAAACATTGAACAGACATAGTCCTCTATTGATAAGACGAAAAAGCAGAAGTGTAAGAGCAGAGGGAAGAATCCACCATGACGGTACATAAAATACTGTGAGGGAGGCATTGAGAAAAACAGGGATATAAAGACAATCCATCTCTTCCTAATAACAAATATTAGGCTATAGCATTTTCAAAAGCAATTAGAAGCATGACTGCAACAAGTCTAGGCATATTCAACCTAAATACCAAATAACCTGAAGAAAAAGGCTTTCTTCCACTCTTTCCTGACCTGTTCACAGTAATTTTGATTTAAAATAAGAGAAAGGGGGGAAAAAAAGGAGGGAAAAAATAGGAAAAAATTATTTAAAACACTGACCACAAAAGTCAAATTAACTCCCACCTCAAAAGGGAAAAAAAAGCCAGAAATGCATAAGCTGAATAAAATTATTAACAGCAGCATTCTTACAAGGATTTATAATCCCACTGGTTCAGTTTTCTTACCCCATCATTCTAATACATCACTGGGAGCAAGAGAAATGGAGACAATGTGTTGGGGGTATATTAATACAATGACTGATGTATTAGCACTTATCTTTGCCTGAGCACCTGCAGTTACCAACATCCCATCCTTCATCACTGTCAATGCTACGAAAAGGATGTTCTGCCAGGCTGCAATGGGGCTGCTACACTAGCAATGTCAATGCAAACAACTGCACAGATCACTGCCTCCACCGCACTCTTCCATCTCGCAGCACAAACGTTTTGACAACAAAATGTCAGTTCGCCATACTGTTGTCATAGCAGGTCAAAACTTCAATGCTTTCAACATTTACACTTGAAAGTACCAACCAATTCTGAATATTTCACCCACGGAAAATCAGTGTATCAAACCCTACTCATTGCTTGCTCAGATTCTGTGGGTTTCCACATCTTTTCCTGTATTTCTGACAGAGTGTTTGTTCCCTTGATGTCCCAGACACCTCAGATAAAGAATTACTCTAAGACTATCCACGAAAACTCTAATGCATGGTAAAGAGCCTACTTAAGGAGTATGAGTGAGAACAAAGAACCATGGAGAGCAGACTTAAAGTTTTTAAATATATTACTGAACATCCCATTGTTAAGCTAAGCGTAAAGATTTATTCTAGTACTCTAAAGTAGAATACTACTAAAGTAGTATTCTTGTTCTAGGAAATCAGCTAAGTGACACACTCCTGTCTTATTCACCCCTCTAGAAACATACAGATACTGATGCTGCACCATCACACCCTCAAGACACCTCACTGAAAGTGTTTACAGTGGGATTTATAGAGCCTCCAAACATTTATTACTAGATATTAAAGTTTAAAATAACTCTCAGAAGTATGCAGAAGTAGTAACATCCTTCCCTTCAAAACAAAAACACAAACCGAAAATCAAAATCTTCTGTCACGCATGGGTTTTAGAAACGATTAAAAGGTGGTGTTTACAAAATTCACCCTCGGTGCTGACCCAGGGGTGGCCTGCCCAGAGGAAGCTATCCTTCCCACCCTCCTGCCCCGCCACTTCCATTCACCCCAACTTCTGAGAAACCCGGGGAACCCACGTGTCCCGCCCCACGACACGGGCTCCCCACGGGAGTAGGGAGAGGGACGGCGGCTCCCACAGCCCCCGGGGGGGCCGGCTCCCAGGATGGGCCTCACAGACGCTTCAGCCACCACCCGCCCGCGCGATCGCGGCGCCCAAACAGCGCGGGGCGCAGGCGGGAGGGAAGGCAGGGAAAGCAGGTCCCTTCCTGCGCCCCGCAACGCCAGCCGCCGCGCAACGCCAGCCGCCCCCCAAGGGAGCCGAACGGCAAATCGCCGCCGCCCCCAGACCCCGCGGGCCGAAGCTGAGGGCCACGCGATCGGCTCTGGCACGATGAAGAAGGCGAGAAAAGCGGCTCCGCCCCAGCCCCCGCGGGCACAGACCCCGGGCACAGACCGCCGCCCGCGCCCCCAGCCCGGCCCCGGCCCTGGCCCTGGCCCTGGCCCCGGCCCGCCGCTCACCCGCCTCCCCCTCTCGCTCCCGCGGCGCAGCAGACAGCTCCACTCGCTAGCGCGGCGACTCCTCCCGCCGCTTCCGGTGCTCCCCAGACGTTGACGGAAACACCCGCCTTCCTGCCACCATCTATTGGCCGGATCCGCGTTGATCGCCGCGCGTCGGCGGAAGAGCGCTGCCGTGCCGGGAGGGCGATTGGAGCGCGGCGGTGCGGGTGGGGTGTGTCCTGTCGCGCTGGGGCCTGCGCGTCGTCCGGTATCGCGTCGCACCATGGGCGCCCGAGCGGGCTGAGCCCCGCCGTGACAAGGTGAGGCCGGGGCGGCTGGGTAGGCCGCTGTGGGGCTGGGAGCTGCGTCCCCTTGAGGGGAACAGGTGCGCGGGTGAGGCCCCTGGCCCTCCAACCCCCTGCGTGGTTCGGTGGCGGCCGGAGCGAGGGCACGGCAGGTGGCAGGAGCGTTTGTTTCCTGCCGGGGAGGGGCTTCGCTTGGCTTCTGGCTTTTGTGGGTGTAGGTGGGGGAGCAGCGGTTTGGCACCGCGCAGTAGCTGAGCAAAGCTAAATAAGCAGTTGGGCGGGGCCGCGCTGTGGTAGAGGAGCCACAGAGTGATGTTACTCTTAGCGAAAGGCTTGAATGCAGCGTGCGGAAGGTTTTGAGCAGTCTGTAGTTCTCTTGCCTTAGTACTGATTTGCACGTATTGAGCTCTGAAATGGAATTGCTTGTCTCAGCTGGGGTTTTTAGGAGGAAGGGGCGTCCCTAAGTGAGTCAGCTGGGTGAGACTAAATGTGACTGAACCAAGCAACTCTGCTCACGGCTATGCTGGAAATGCACTTAAAAAGAAACAGTTGTTAAAACTTTTAATGTAGTTCCTTCTGGCAGCTTGGTTGCCTGGTCTTATTGTCCCAAAGTTTCTGTAGTTAGATGAGTACATAAAAGTAGTTTGATTCAGACCATGGATCCTTTTTGTGTACATCTTTGGCATGGGCAAATTGAAAGGCTCTTGCGCTCTTTCTTCTGATAGTGTCAACTTTACTTAATTCTGATCCTATTTAATATTTGCCTTGTAATATTTAAGTAACCATGTAGAGATAAAACAGATTCTGCTCTGATAGTTTGTTGCGTGCCTTTTGTGTAGGAAAGAAGTGTAGCAAGTGGTTAATACCCTTGCCTGGAACCAAGGAGAACATGGGATCAGTTTCTTCTTTTACCACAGACTTTTGATTATAACCTTGAGCCAAACTGCTGCCACAGCTAATGGTTTGTTGATTTGAGTCTAAGCTCTGTTGATAATGTTAAATCAGAAATAAAATATAGTTGGCCTGAATGAGCGTATCTTCTGTAACCTACCCACAAATCATTAATACATACCTAATTGACTAAGTCACAGATCTGACCTTGCTGCTGTGCACTTAAAAACAAACAAAAAAGTTTCTGTTTAAGTTGAAATGTTGATGTTAAGTCATGAAAAATCAGTAAATTCAGACTCTACTTGATGCTTCAGACTCATCTGAACTATTTTGGTGTGTACTTATGTGTGCTGGGACAGAGTAGAAAAGCCAATTATTGACATTAATCATTGTCTTCGCTTGTGATGCTCTCAACATGAGCGACAAATGCCGCATTAAGCATATTGGATTCAAGCAAAACATACTTGTGTACCCAGTGTATTTTTCAGGAGATAATCGTTACTGACAGATGGCTCTTGTTGAAGAATGGCTTCTTTTAGTTCGAATTGTTGGAAAAGACAGAAAAGATTGAATTCAAGAAGTCATAGTAATGAGAGACAACCCCATCCTGAAAGTTAACATGTGAAAATAATAAAGGAAGAATTCATTAATATTACAGAGAGGCTATTACATTAATGAGACTTGTGCTCAACCCTATGGAGTTAATGTACTGGCTTCCAACTGATGCTTTGAAGTTAGGTAATCAGGTAATACCTTGAAGATCAGGGAAGCCCCATAAAAACATTCCATATAAAACAGAAATGTTTTGATTTATTGGGGAGATCTTGCAGGATATAGATGCCAGGTTGTACAGAACTTTCAAGTGAGTCTCCTGCAGCAAGTAGAAAGCTCAGATGTTGGGTTTTTTGGGTAAGGGTGGGTAATTACTTTTTTTTGTCAGCCTTTGAGGTGAAAACTTACAGAGCAGAGAGACTGGTGATCAAGGAGGAAGAATATGATGAAAATGTTAAACTTGTATTGGACAGTTCTATGAAGTTAGAAAGTTCCTGAAGTAAAAAGACTCTGGGCCCTGTAATGATGAGCCTCCATATGAGCTGTGTCTCATCTACAGAGTTAGCTTAAAGCTGGAATTGACTTTTTTTACTTCCCAACCCCCAGCTGGAAGATGTCAGACTAATAAATGTGAAGCTGGTTATGGCAAGGTTGGCATCCATAAATGAAAGGGGGGGGGGAGGGGGAAGCTATTGTTCATATGGTGTTGGCACTTGGTATCCCCACAGGGGCTTGATGGTGGTATTAAAAAAAAAAAAACAAAACAAAACACAAACTAATGGATTGGTTATAGCAGAATTATAATTGAAATGTGATGTTTTGTTAAGCTTTATGGGGGTAGGAAAAATTGTGCCAATAGTTGGATCTAAAATTGCATTTATATCATTGTATTTACAACAGATAACCAGATATCTGCATTTTAACATGCTCAAGCTTTTTGAGAGTGCTTTAGGTAGAATATTATTTTTTTAATGTTCTGCAGAAGACTTTGAAAGGATGACCAGGCTTTAAGTAGATAGATGAATGGTCCAAACGTTGCTGTTGTGCAAACCTGTCAGTGTATCTGCTGGCTTAAATAAGATATTTATAAACCATCCCAATGACCCCTTGGTATTTACAAGAGGAAGTCCTCCTGCAGATCTGGGGAAATATTCTTTCCTGGAGTGGTAAATTTGAACTTTTGCCATCTTGAACATGAGCGTAGCGATAGCCTTACAGTTACTGTACTGCCTCTTTTATTAAAATTGTGCCTGTCTGACTTGCCAGACATTAAAAGTAAGAAATCATGGCATGATAGTCCTATACAATACAAATTGCTAAGAATATTTGGGCAGTCAGAGCAGAAAGACTGTTCACTTATATTTGTTCAGGGGACTAGAAACAAAGCTCAGCCTCAGCTGTCTGGCAGTCAGTGCTCCAGGGTGCAAATCTTTCAGGTTGCTTCTGGAAAAAGTAGTGTACAGCTGAAAATGGCAGTTTCTGTAGCTTGCAGTCATTAATAATTTCCTATCGACTGAACTATTGGGCCTGTAGTAATCTTCACGTGACATACAATCTTCTCTTTGGAGGTTTACACTGTGGTGTTGCGGAATACACAAGCTGACTGCTCTCCAGTTACGCCATCCTCGCTGGGGTCTGTTCATTAATATGGGGCCTGCTTGGTCTCCTGCTACAAGGTGCTTTAGCTTCTCTTGTCTTAAATTGCTATCTACAGCCACATGACGTTCACCTCTCTTGTTTTCTCCTCCGCTGTTGCAACATATTAGCATTGGCAATATACCATAATGCAGCGCTAAGGTCACTCTTACCGAATCCTTTGTATTCACCATACATCTGGATAACTGCACTTCAGGCCATCTATTCATGTGGCGTGTTGCCAAGTCAGTCTGGTTAGGCTTGTCAAGGATACCAATGCCAAGCAGCAAGGAATTTGGGATAATGAATCCAGTCTGCGTAACACCAGATGCAATGTGTGGCCTTTATTGCAAATTTATTCTGTTTTCGTTTGCTTAACCTTTATGTTGCCATTTCTGCTCATGCCAAAAAACAGCCTCTGAACATAGAAAACCTCAAAATTCAATCACTTGGAAACTGCCACTCAAATTAATTGTGATACAGTAAGCATGTCAGGAAAGAGAAGCAAAACACTGGGATAATCAGTGTCTACTGGGAATATCAGGTCTTTAGATGACTGAATCATGAAATGCCAGAAAATAACCACAGCCAGATTAGAGTATGATATTAGTTACTTTGTTGGCACTTGGCCAAGCAATCTGCTCAAACTCACTACCCGAAAAGTCCCCTAAGAAACTGTGTACTACAACAGATGTTGATTTTTAGTACTTTAGTTTCTTTTATCCCTTCATCGGCTTTTGTCTGCATTTTTTAAATGACTTGGTCTTGCTGAAGAACTGGCTTGATCCTCAGTTACAAATCAGCCAGAAGTGCCAAGAAGCAGGAATAAGGCTGCAGGAAACTGTGTAAGTAGGTAGTAATTGGACTATTTATGAAATGTTTTTGCCTCTCAGAAGGGTTGTGCTTTATTCTGATCTTAAATTTTACTCACTTAGCTCTTGGACCAAGTCATGGCTACAGAATGGATTGGAGGGAAGAAGTGTTTTGCACAGGCTTTAGCACCACTTAAAATATCGGGAAATGTCCAAACATGAGGAAAACCACAGGCTATTCTTTTTCAAGTTAGTTCAGTTACTCTTTACCTACTATTGGATGGTTTGTATGCAGTTATAACAAGGTTTTTGAATTGATTCATTGTTTCTAGCCATATTCTAGGCTACTTAGTTTCAAGAGCTTAAAAGAGATTGGAAATTAAAATGTCTTTGATATTTCCCTGGTTCCTGCCAGTATAGAGCTGCTTAATCAGAAGGAGGAGGAGGTGGGGTGAGTGCCTCTAGCAGAGATGCAATCTATGATCAGCTCTGGACACTTGCAGGTCCAGAGCAGTGCGGAAGCCTGAGCAATAGATACAGGAGGAAATACTTGCTGCTTTAGCAGCTGGGAGGCATTTTAAAGCCAATGTGGTACCTTTTTCCCCCAATAATTAGGACTCTGCTTTAGAAAAGCTTTTTTTTTTGCTACCTTAACTGAATGTGGTTTATTCTATGTTGAACGCAGCTGAACTGAAACTGGTATAAAGAATCAGAACATGCAGCTACTTGAACAAAGGTCATTGATTTCACATGTTGGCCAGAATGTTTAATCAATCGAGATTACTTATTTCTTTCTTGGCCTAAACCTTTCTTAACTGCACAAGTCAGCAGAGGTTTATTTTAAGTACATTAACTTGTCTAGTTTTTCATGGCTTACAAATTGACTCGCATACAGCAAAAATATATTTTGGATCCAGGGGAAGGAATGTATGTCTTCTGTAGCGCATGAAGACACTAATTTCATGTGAAGTGATGAAAGGGAAATGAAAGCTATGCTTTCCTGCAACTTTATCAGGACTGTCTTGGCTTGGTTTGAAAAACAACTTTTAAAAACTCTTGCAACTGTTTTATAATTGATTGCTCTGTTGAATACAATTTAACTCTTCTCTCTTTTTTTCTTTCATCAGAAAAATGAGTGGTGGATTGGCACCAAGCAAAAGCACGGTGTATGTGTCCAATTTACCCTTTGCTTTGACAAACAACGATCTATACAGGGTAAGATTTTAAGAGCTGCATTGTGCAGATTAAACTTGTTGACAATGATTTTGAGTGTAAATACAGTACTGATATATATCTCTTAGAAAAGTTTGTCTTGATAAATTTATTACTAATTAAATGCAATTGCCTCTCGTTAAATCTTTTTATTTTGTTTTATATTTCAGATATTTTCAAAATATGGGAAAGTTGTCAAGTAAGTGACCTGATATGGCCTGCTATTTTTGTAGCTTTCACTTTAAATATTTAATGTCTTTGCTTCACTTGAAAGTCTTGTGCTTTTTATAATTCAAGTATGACTGTGGAACTGTATAGAAGTCCTGTTCATTTTTAATAAAGTATAAATTTAATTAACAACTGGAAGTTCTTGCAGTTACACGCATAATGTAAGAATATTTGTGTTGGCAACGGGTTTTGCTAACCACTTCTTAAGAGCAAGTAGAATGTTGTTATATACCAATGGTCTTTTCTCTGAAACACTTGAAACAATATTCTTCTAGTAAGTGTTGTTCCCCTTCCCCCTAACACTACCTGGGACACAAGTAGATAAGTATAAAAGTGGGAGCTTCTACTTATGTGGACTAGATGTCACAGTTCCCACAACTGCAATGTACAATTCCTGTATTCGTGGCTCTAGAGGGACTTGTTATTGTGACTGCTTAGTATTATATTTAAGATTAGACATAAGGCTGCATAGTAATGGCTTTTAATATGTGGGGTATTCATGAACAGTACTTGTGAGTACCTGCGTCTGTGTTCAAATGATAGAAAAAAAAATGCCACAGTAAGGAACTTGCTGTTTTGTTTCTTTGTTTTTCAACTGGTCAGAATAACGAGATTCAAGACTTCAGTTTTCAACCTTACACCAGCAAATATCTACTCTAACTTCTAGTAGCCGCTGTAATAATCTGTGAGATACAGAGCTAAACTCAGAGTTTTTGAAGTCTCAGGAGTGTGTTTCAGGTGGCAAATAGCAAGAAAAGCCAAACTACAACTTCAGGAAAAGGTATTTTTTAAATTGACCAAGAGGAAAACCCCTGTGTAGGGCTCTGGCAGACAAGCAATGATCAATACAACTGGGCAGCTACAGTCTTTATTGTTTCCAGGGTGGGGTGTATGACCTGGTTTAGTTGATTGCTGAACTTCCAATTTAGAAAAATCCTGAGCAAAGGTTGTAGTAACGCTGGTGTTTAATATCCGTTGAGGGGCCTGTTCTCCATAAACTTGACACTTCTGACATCCCTGCTCTCATTTGGTAATGTACCTATACTCTGTGTGTTTGGGGTAGGGATCTACTACTTGTCTTGGCTTTTGAACTTGTACAATAGAAGGATGAGAATTGTATGAAGTATTGGCTGTATGATGCATTGCTTATTTTAAAGGTGTCATAGCAGCATTCTCTCTTTTTTTCTTTTTTCCTTTATTAATAGTTTCTAGTGTTTAATTGCTTTTTTTGTCATAGACAACAGAAATGGTGTTCTCAGATGCCTATGCAGAGGAAATCCTGTGCTGCATCCTGTGTGAAAGTAGCTAATTTAGAACTTTCATATATTTGCGCAGTTACTGTTTTTCCCCATCTATATATTGTTTTGCAAAATTCACTTACTGATACCTAATTATTCCTAACACTTTGTCTAGTCACTACCAGAAGGTAAACCAAATGCAAGGAGTCATAGAATGCCATGTGTAAAATACTACCATGATTTTTTTTTTAATCTAGCAAAATTTGTTTCCTGTTTGCCCCTTTGCAAGCTGACCTGACTATAAACAGTGCAGATACTGTGAGATTCTACTGGTATTCCCATTTTGCTGTGAAACTGAGGCTAACAAGCAACAGGTTTCCTGTTTGTAACTAGTTATTAATTCCCAACAATATTTTCAAATATTAGCTTGATTTCTGTAGAGTATTTGTTCAGGGACTTTAAAACACTTTGTAGAAACCTTTGTGATGTCATCTAGGTCAGCTTTAACTTAACTAAATAAGCTTTAATAGACCTTTTTTTTTTTTTTTGAAGTGTGTCTTGACTCAACAAAATTGTGCTGATTTTTCTTCGTACTGCATTTCTCACCCCAGTATATCCCGACTATTATGATTTTAGCTCAGTTTGTTCAGTGAGAAATCAGACTTTCTAGGGCTCCAAGCAGTTGCTGACTTTTTAAAGATTTATCACACCTGTTTCTTTCTATGCTTGTGTTATTAACTGGTACATTCAATATCCCAATTAGAAGCCTGACAGTCATATTAGGGTTCTGTTGGAACTCTTGGAAGAGTAACTTGGCAAAAGAATAGAATTGTTCTAAAGGCAGTTTCGTTGACAATTCAACTCCATGCATTCAATTGGACACATCCTTGTTCAAGAGGCTTTGGTAGTAAAAAGTGTATAAAAGAAAAGCTCAGTAAGGAAAGCTGAATTTTCCCCCAAGTACATGCACAGAGCGATAGAGCTTAGAACAGTTTTTCTGTGTGGGTCATCTCTTATACAGGTTCTGTGGTAGGCCTTCTGCGTTGGAAGTGGGGTTTGTTGTTTGGTTTTTTGTTTGTTTGTTTGTTTGTTTTTTCAAAAATGTCCTATTGCTTCTTAGAATTTTGGCTTGCCTTGTGACTGAACCTTGTTCTGCCTGTGGTGGACCCATAGAGGAGTTTATTGCCTACTTTTTAACATGTACTTTTATTTTTATGTCTGTGCAGACTGGCATCCTGTTTCCCACTGGTTTTGGTGGGCTTTTTTTAGAGCTGAAAACAGTTGGTGTTAAGATTGAAGGAATTGAGGTTATGTGGGGTCTCCCCCTCTCCCTTCCTTTCACCTCTTGTCCTTCTTTTTCTTTGTCTGTTGTTTTTACTGGGTCTAAATCTTTCTTGAATTTCTTGATGTGCTACTGGAGCTATTGATTCCAAAGTTAGACTGAAGATTTACCTTTGTATGTCATGTAAAATGATACATGCATCCATGACCTGCTTGGATTCCAGTTGGAGATATTTGTGGAACAATACTGCATATACTTATCATTTCCTGTCATGAACCTGTTTAGCTGGTTAGTCCTACACGAACTTAGATTTCTCAGTTTGAATGCAGTTCAATACACTGTATCTTTCAGTAATAATAGCAATGGTCAAGATTACTCCTGAATTTCAATTTCACCTCCTATGTGTGTAGTTCCCTCCAGTTGTCTGCAAATCTCAAGAGTATGTTCTCTGTTCTTCAAGTCATCCAAGGGAATAAAGAATAATACTGGACCCAGAAAGACCCCACATACTTTTTTTTTAATCATCTCCACTCTACCTGTAAGCACGTGACCAGGTTAGCTGTTCCTTTGAATTTCTGTTTAGTGAGCCTTTCTATTGTTAAATATACTTTTTCCTTTTTTGCTGTATAACAAAGCTAAGATCCCACCAAGGTCTTTAAGGAAAAAATTATCTCTGAAGTAATTTTAGTGTATCAATAATGTGGTTATATGTTTTCAGAGTTACTATTATGAAAGACAAAGACACCAGGAAAAGCAAAGGAGTTGCCTTTATTTTGTTTTTGGATAAAGAATCTGCACAAAACTGTTCTCGGGCACTTAATAACAAACAGGTAAATTGTGGAAAGTTGTTATGGCAGGAGGGTTGGGTTTGCAGTCCCAAAATATTTACCTTTTTTTTTTTTTCCAATTTGCTGTAGTTGTTTGGAAGAGTAATAAAAGCAAGTATTGCCATTGATAATGGAAGAGCAGCAGAATTCATTCGTAGGCGTAACTACTTTGATAAGTCTAAGTGTTACGAATGTGGGGTGAGTAAAACTAAAAATGAACTAATATATTCCATCTTTTGACTCTTAGCTTGTTTCTTCAGTTTGGACATTGCTAATCTTGCCCGTGATGTTAAATTAATTTTTTTCTGTTGATAGTATCAACTTGCATAGCAATAGTACCATTTTCAAGAATGATAGTACCCCTTTTGTCTTTTATTTGGGATTTTGGAGATGGAGGAAAATACGGACATATAATTGCTGCTTAACATGCCGATGAGCAGACACATCTGAGTATCAGTATAATGCTGTTTGAGAAGGAAAACCTCCTAATCTTTGCTTCAGAATACCTGCTTCTGCTATATCTTTGGAAGTTCATTATATAGTTGGCAGCAAAATAAATATCAGATACAGCTGTTTTTAAATAGAAATGTGTTTTAAGTTGTAAGCAATTTGTCACTTTTCCTGAACGTAACAACATAGGAGATTAAGATTTGGGTAGTATTTAATGTCAAATACAAACTTGGTTTATATTAATAACACTTTTTAGAGCAAAAATGTTGACTCATTCCTGTTTCTTAAACTGTTAATGCTGAGGTTTATATTTTGCCTTTAACATAAACCATGCTGTAGTATATTCAGCTATTGCAGCAGCTAAGAAAATCTACTTTGCTCATAGCTTGTTCTCAATTTGCAGTTAAACATGCATATCACCACCAATCTCTTGGTTTCCATGGCAAGCTTATAGAGAAGAGTTTGTCTTCTGTGTGCTAATTCAGCATTCCATTTATCTTATTAATTGCTTCCATTTTTTTCCCCGTGAACTGTCTTACATTAACTTTTCCTCATGATATGTTTCAACATATAGTTGTTTGTAATGGTTTCTGTTAAGCAATATTTCTTTTTCTCCAAGGAAGCAGGACATTTAAGTTATGCTTGTCCTAAAAATATGCTGGGAGAGCGGGAGCCACCAAAAAAAAAAGAAAAGAAGAAGAGAAAGAAAATGGTTGAGCCAGAAGAAATGTATGTATATTTATTTACATGTTACTACTTCTTTTAGGAAGCTTTTTCATACTGAACACTTTATTTAAAGATCTATATATTTTTCTCTCTCTGCACGATGAAGTGAGGAGGAAGAAGAAAGCGAAGAGGAAGGAGAAGACCCTGCTCTAGATAGCCTCAGCCAAGCCATAGCTTTTCAGGTACAAAATTGAAGCATTGCATATTTATTATTTTTTATTATTTAAATGCAACTCTACTTCTTTTTTTAGCTGCTTTTCAAAAGCTCTGAGATACACCTGTAGGTCTGTTCGCTCTGTGGCACTCTTGCTTGGCAGTAGTTGGTGACTAGTTGGTTTCTTCAGAACCCAACTGAAAGTGCCTGCAACATGGAGGATTGGTTTTTTGTTTCATTGTTTTTTTTTTTACTGTTTCAATATTGCTGTGTTTGTGCGTTGCAATTTTTTCTTTCCTTCAAATTCCTTTGCTGCTTAGTTTCCTGTCATCTCTGCTGCGATGCTCTATTAGGTTTTTGGTCCATAATTCCCTCTTTACTGTGTTAACTGAGCAGCCAGAAAAACAGTCATGTGTAAATGACCAGGTACAGCCTCTGCCCTCACTTGCTAGAATATCCTTAAACAACATCTATTTCTGGAGCATTTCTTTGACTAATACAGTCCATCACGGTCTCTAATATACCTCTTTTTTTCAAAACATATTTAATGCATTTTTCGTTTATGTAGATAGTAACACAGCTGTCAGACTATCTATCTCCTTTAATACTTCTTTACTGGCTTTGGCTTCACTACACAGAGCAAGCCTGACTTGATGTTCAAATTTCTTGGCTCCCTAGTCCTCAGCTGTTCCTTTATGCCCCTGTCCCCCCAAAAAAAAAACCCTCAAGAGTTTTTAAGATAACTTCCCTGAATATGTCTATAATGAGTGCAAAACTTTTACATTATGTAGTCCAAAAATATCATGCAAATATGTAAAATTACCCCCACCCCCAGAAAACCCCAGATTGAATGTAAAAGCTATGAATGTAAACAAGTCAGGAAACATTCCCATTTCTCTAACCATCCGAAGATTTTAACTGGGATAGCAAGTTTCCCAGTAAAAATAGGAAGCATTTATTTAAACCTTCAGTTGAGTAACCCTTACATTCCTGAAGACATTAATTCCCCGAATGAATGACTGCAAAAGATGACAGAAGAGTTGTTAGTGGAACAAAGCTGATTCAATAATGTCAATTTAAAACACAGAGCATTCTTTGCCTCACATCTCAGCTGCTCTATAGTTCTGTAAGCTTGCTGTGTGCAAAGTTCGTCTCTTTGAAAACCAAGGGTAGTCCATGTGGCCTGCATTGGTGCAGAAGACTTACTGTTTGCATGTGAGAACTACTTTCAGAAATGTTTTCTAGAGCATTCATCGCACAGTTTATCTGGAAATGGAGAATAAACCCTTTGTATTCTTTAACTTATTAAATAATTCAATGCATATCAATAATTAGCATTATTATTTGTAATGCATCTTAATTTTTCTTAATCCTAGCCAATACTTTTCCTTCTTTCATTGTAGCAAGCCAAAGTTGAGGAAGAACAACAGAGATGGACGCAGACTGCAGGGGAATCTTCAATTTCAGATGATTCGAAACGTCCACGGATTAAGAAAAGTGCTTATTTCAGTGATGAGGAGGAACTTAGCGATTGAAATAATACTGGTTTATATGCATATATATATATATATAGTGTACATTTTGTAAAGTGCTACAAAGTTGTCTGTAATACAGGTTTGTCTTGATGTCGAAGACACTGAAAATCATGTTGTAGTTCTATCCTGCCCCCCGAACCTTCCATCTTTTGATATCTTCCTCTCCAAACTTCACCTTTCAAGGCAGCTTCTTAAGAAAACAATGTGTTTCTACACTTAAATCCAGAAAAATATCTGGGAGAATGCTTCTTGCAGTGAGTATGTAGACCCAAACCCTGGGAGTGAAAGCTTTCATAAGAGAATTTCCCAAGATTATTTTCCTAAGAAGAGTTCCTCTTAGGATCACTGTTAGCACCACTGATGCTTTATGTATTGGTCTGTTTATTGCCTGTTTGGAAGCAGTGCTTTAGTAGTACTTTAGTAGCATATGAATCTTGTACTAGTTCCTCTGCATAGGGTTGAATTTCAACCTTAAGCATTGTACTAGTCTTTTAACTCTTCATGCAGTAATAAAATAAATTACTATCACATCAGCTTGGTCTGTGAAATCATTTTAGACTAAACAATACATCTGTCTGTTTTCAAAAGGGTATTAAGATGTTCATCTTCTGTCTTATGCAGTTTTAGCAACTGTCTGTACAATTCATAGTATTATGTAGCCTGTCTACAATATAGGCTTCATAGGAGATGCAAGTTAAAAGTGATGTGGTGATTATTCAGTCTTGAAACACACTTAATATTTTTTTAAGAATGATAGTTCTGTGTCTCTTGCATTAAAAATGAGAATGGCGTTATGTTTTAAAAATGGGAATGTGCATATGTTCTACTGTGCTCTAATTTGATATTGAAATTCTCTTGCTGTGATAAGGGCTTATACTGCTCTGGTTTCTCCTGACTGCAGTTTGGGTGCTTAACATGGTAGCTATGGTTTATGCACAGGGTTTTAAATATACTTGTATCTAACATTGATCACAGTCCTATTTTCTTAGGCATCTGAACCTGCTGGCAAAATCCAAAAGGCACAAAGTTTCCTACATGCTTATAAATCAGCTTCCATGTATACTTGGAACTGTCATGGTCTCTGAGCAAATTGTGTTGACACCTATTTTGCACCTAAAACTGTTCAGATCTTTTAAATAGAGTGTCCATCCTTAAATCTCTGTAGGGTTCTAGTCATGTTCTCTTAAAAAGTCTCATAGACACATTAGGAGGACAGTACAAAGCCCTGCAGTGATCACTCCTAAAATCAGACACATGGTGATGGTGGTAACCCTTTTCTATTGCCCACTTTGTGTAGTCAAACTTTGCATTTTTAGGAGGCACAGTATAAAACACTTTCACACTTGGAAGAAGAGACCAGCTGGCCTCTGTTTCTGTTTTCGGTTCTTCCTGTTGCTCATCAGGAGTTGGTTTTCTTCCAAATATAAAAAATGTAAATCCAAATATACCATTATGTATTGTTAATTAATACCAATTTACATTCAAATATATAACTAAGTGCAAAGCAAAGACACAAACGCATGCATACACACCCCCTCTAAGCTAATATGAAGCAGTCACAGTCTGAAGGTCATTCTGGGGTCTTCTGTTGCTACTTTCGTAAGAATTCAGAAGCAAGAATAAGGTAATAAAGTAAAAGATTTTTCTGTACAAACTGCTCTAGCCACAGAATGGGGAGAAATATTGGGCTTTATACATAGGAAGGTCTTGGACTCAGTAATCCAAATAATGTTTTTAAGATTGACTTTGTGAGTTTCTGCTGAAAGTACTATATTTTAAATCTGAAGCTTCCTCTACCGAATTTTGGAAAGCTCTCTTGATATTGAATAGCCAAGTGCTAAAGTGGCAGGTGTAACTTAGTGTTAATAAATGCAAATCACTGTACATCATGTGCATAATAATGAAGACTGAGGAGTTCTAAACTCTGCTAAGGAAGAAAAACTTGCTGCTTCTCTGCAAATGTGAAGTTAGGGCTCAATGACAGTGGAGAAAAAAAAAAGAAATGGAGAGCAAAACAAAACCAAAAATATTATGCCACTACTTAGAATGGGTATTTATTGTCTTCTCCAATACCATGTTCAATGCTGTTTTTAAAAAAAAAGAAAACTAGAATGTGACAGAGGACGAGTTTGACATTGTCCATGACTTTGATTTGGGAATGTTTGATAGCTTATAAGAATTAAGATTTAAATGAAGTGATCGGGCAGCAAGTTTCAAACTTTTATTTCATTACACTGTGTAATGTAGTAGGTGGAGCTCACTGCTATGAGACTTTTTTTTCAGGGTCACAGGGTCAAAAGGATTAGACTTCTATGTGGAACATGATATTTAAAAATGTTAGTTTAAATGCAGTTACCACTCAGCAATATCCTAAATTACTGTCTACCTCTAACTGTAAAATATAGAGATATTAACAGTCTGGGAATGTTTTATTCTTATCCACTTTACTGGTTCATATTTGCTACTGGTATCTTGTCAGAAAGAATAAAACCAAACCTGACCTTTGTTCTGACCTAATACAGTACTTTTTCAAGAGTTCCAGTAGCTGAAGCATGTTGATATATCTTTCTACTCTGCTGCTTCTGCCTCACTGCTTTCCCTGTAGGATTTGCTTTTGTCAGCGTGAACAGCATGAAGCAGTAGCTCAGTCCAAACTGTTACAACTGACCCAGTGGTATTCCTGCATGCTCTTTTGTTCCAAGCATAAAGTCACTCAAGGCAGGTGACACTGGAAAAGAAACAGACAAAAATGAGCCTGCGTCTGTGCAGAATTGGCATCTAGAATTCTTTACCTTAAATCATCTTCCTTTAACGGTTTTCTTAACTCTGAACTTCTATTGATTAGCGGTGCTTATAGGTTTTGGCTTAGAGTCAGGGTAAAGAAGAAAGCGTCTAGTGCCTAAAACAGGACCTAGAGGGACTTTGGAGGAGTAGGATTTTTGCACTTTGGTCTCCTGAATCATTTTAACTTACTATTCTTTGTTGGCAAGATAATGAATCATCTCTAGGTGAGAAACTCAGAACACTAGCATTAGGCAGCCATTAAGCTAGATAGCATGAGTACCTGTTCTGCTTGCTTAAATCCAGAATTGTCGGCTGCAGCACCCCCTGATGCAGCTGCTTCATTCTGGAAAAAGGCCAAAACTTGTCAGCTAAGTCCTTTTCTGATCTCCGAACACGGAGGGATTTGCTCCTGTTTGTCCAACCTCACCTACTCTAAGCAGCATGGCTTCAGGTTTCCATCTGCGTCCCGTCAGTGCCGAGAAACTAGGCAGAGCGTTAACTAGGCTCCTAATTTAGATCAGGCCAATAGGGTGCAAATAGTTTTCAAAATTTGAGCCACAGAGTGGTGCTTTTGTGAGAGTTTGGTATCTGAAAGCATCAGTTCAGGAAGCAGAAAACAGCTTTGGTGGCTGTATGGGTCTTGGCCAGACGAATAAGGCTATGCAGTCATGTTATCAAAAGAGAGAAGAAAAAAAAATGCCTTGTAGAACACCTTCCTGTTATTGTTAGAGAAACCACAGGGGTTTGTGGGTGGGGGGTTTTGTGTTGGTTTGGGGTTATTTTTTTAGTACTTTGAGGACCTAGCTTAGGCTAGCAAGCCAAACACTAGTTTTAGAGTGTATATAATGTGTCTCTGATTATAGACAAAATGACATTGTGGCAGACAGATTTTTATTTTTTTTAAATAATGCAAAAAAACTTGGATCTTTCTGCAAACATCCATGTATTAGATTTTGTCTTTTGTATTTTCAGAACAGCTTGAGAATTGTCAAAATAATGCTTTCTGGGTCATGGGACCTCTTTGTCTATTGAAATGGCTAACCAAGTAGTGAGTGTCTCAAAAGCCACTAGAAGATGACTTTTACCTGTCCTTGGGGAAAAAGGGGCTATGGAAGGGGGATAAGGAAGATGAGCTTAACTGATTATCAGTGGTATTACTGACACTGTGCCTGTGTAGCACTTGTTAAACCATTGCAGCTATGAGGCACTGGAGTACTTTTAGTCCGTGTTTACCAGGCTCCCACTATGTTCTTGGCATATTCAGGTTACTACTCTCAGCAGAGCAATAGAAGGGGCTGTAAATATAATGAACTATGTGTAGCTAAATAGGTGATGTCTGGAAGAAATTGTAAACTTCTGGGTCACTGTGTTCTCTGGGATAGCCCTTTTTTAATCTGCAGAGATGACTTATTGTAGCATAGAATCATAGATTAGAATCATAGAACTGTTCAAGCTGGAAAAGACTTTTAAGATCATGGAGTCCAACCGTTAACCCAGCACTGCCAAGTCTACCAGTAAACCATGTCCCTGAGCACCACATCTACATGTCTTTTAAATACCTCCAGGGATGGTGACTCAACCACCTCCTTGGGCAGCCTGTTCCAGTGCTTGACAACCCTTTCAGTGAAGAATTTTTTCCTAATATCCAATCTAAACCTCCCCTGGCGCAACTTGAGGCCATTTCCTCTTGTCCTATCCCTTGTTACTTGGGAGAAGAGACCAACACCCACCTGGCTACAACCTCCTTTCAGGTAGCTGTAGAGAACGATAAGGTCTCCCCTCAGACTCCTTTTCTCTGGGCTAAATAACCCCAGTTCCCTCAGACGCTCCTTATAGGACTTGTGCTCTAGACCCTTCACCAGCTTCGTTGCCCTTCTCTGGACACGCTCCAGCACCTCAATGTCTTTCTTGCAGTGAGAGGCTCAAAACTGAACACAGCACTCGTGGTGTGGCCTCACCAGTGCTGAGTACAGGGGCACGATCACTTCCCTAGTCCTGGTGGCCACACTATTTCTGATACAAGCCAGGATGCTGTTGGCCTTCTTGGCCACCTGAGAACACTGCTGGCTCATATTCAGCTGGCTGTTGACCAACACCTCCAGGTCCTTTTCCGCCGGGCAGATTTCCAGCCACTCATCCCCAAGCCTGTAGCGTTGCATGGGGTTAGTGTGACCCAAGTGCAGGACCCAGCACTGAGCCTTGTTGAACCTCATACAGTTGGCCTCATCCCATCAATCCAGCCTGTCCAGATCCCTCTGTAGGGCCTTCCTACCCTCAAGCAGATCAACACTCCCGCCCTACTTGATGTTGTCTGCAAACTTACTGAAAGTGCACTCAATCCCCTCATCCAGATAACTGATAAAAGTATTAAAGAGAATTGGCCCCAGTACTGAGCCCTGGGGAACACCACTTGTGACTGGCCACCAACTGGATTTAACTCCATTCACCACAACTCTTTGGGCCCAGCCATCCAGCCAGTTTTTTACCCAGTGAAACATATGCTCCTCCAAGCCATGAGCAGCCAGTTTCTCCAGGAAAATGCTGCGGGAAATGGTGTCAAAGGCTTTACTAAAGTCCAGGTAGATAACATCCACAGCCTTTCCCTCATCCACTAAGTGGGTCACCTTGCCATAGAAGGAGATTAGGTTAGTCAAGCAGGACCTGCCTTTCATAAACACATGCTGACTGGGCCTGATCACCTGGTTGTCCTGTATGTGCCGTGTGATTGCACTCAGGATGATCTGCTCCATAACCTTGCCCAGCACTGAGGTCATACTGACAGGCCTGTAGTTCCCTGGATCCTCCTTCTGGCCCTTCTTGTGGATGGGTGTCACATCGGCTATCCTGCAGTCAACTGGGACCTCCCCAGTTAGGCAGGACTGCTGTTAAATGATAGAAATTGGCTTGGTGAGCACTTCCGCCAGCTGCCTCAGTACCCCTGGATGGATCCCATCCAGCCCCACAGACTTGTGTGTGTCTAAGTGATGTAGCAGGTCGCTAACCATTTCCCCTTGGATTATGGGGGCTTCATTCTGCTCCCCGTCCCTGTCTTCCACCTCAGGGGGCTGGGTACCCAGAGAACAACTGGTCTTACTGCTAAAGACTGAGGCAAAGGCGGCATTAAGTACCTCAGCCTTTTCCTCATGCTTTGTCACTACGTTTCCTCGCCACATCCAACAAAGGATGGAGAATCTCCATAGCCCTCCTTTTGTTGTTAATGTATTTATAGAAACATTTTTTATTATATTTTACAGCAGTAGCCAGATTAAGTTCTAGTTGGGCTTCGGCCCTTCTAATTTTCTTCCTGGGTAATCTCACGACATCCTTGTACTCCCCCTGAGTTGCCTGCCCCTTCTTCCAAAGGCCATAAACTCTCCTTTTTCTCCTGAGTTCCAGCTATTGCTCTGTGTTCAGCCAGGCTGGTCATCTTCCCCACTGGCCCGTCTTTTGGCACATGTGGACAGCCTGCTCCTGCCCCTTTAAGATTTCCTTCTTGAAGACTGTCCAGGCTTCCTGGACTCCTTTGTCCTTCAGGACTGTCTCCCAAGGGACTCTGTCCACCAGGCTCCTAAAGAGACCAAAGCCTGCCCTCCGCAAGCCCAAGGTGGCAGTTCTGCTGACCCCCTCCTTACCTCTCTGGGAAGGTGAGCTGCGCACGCGGTTTGGCTGTAGTCTTTTGAGGCACAAAATATTAAATTGCTTAGAAAAGCTACACATAAAACATGATATATGAAAATGGGATTCATTAAGTGCTACTATGAACATTTAGAAGTAACTAGTACAGAGACCTCTTCATTTCTGCTTTCTATTCTATTTGGCATCTGCAGTGTCAATATGATAATATACCATCACAATTCCACCATTGCTTTTCTATAAAAATATTTCAAATAACACTCTTCCAGATGTGTTATCTTAAAATAACTGGTATTGGATAGCTGATTGCTGCTTTTTAGTATAGATTACAAAACTGGTTTTAGGTGTCCTTAAAATGCTCATACTAAACAGCTTTGTTTATCTTACCGATCTTAACAGGGTGATTTTTTTCTGTAGCTGTTGACGGCAATATGAAAAATTACTACACTGTTCCTTCTTTAGAAAAAAAGGTGTAAAGTGGAGGGTAGATGACCTTGTTTCTTGTATCTATCCTGGCGTCTGTAAAACATATCCTAGAAGGGATAAGCTGAGGATATTCTGTACGTAAAAGAAATCAATATTTTTTAAGTTGAAGAATTGTACAGGTTTGTGAAATAACATTTCGTCAGTGCCAGGCTAACCCTGACCCTGCTGTGCATTCAGACAGATGAGATATGTGGTTATACGAGTATTTAATGGATGCGATAGGGAATGCAGAAAGTAAAGAGTTACAGAAATTGTGGCAGTAAAAGCATGTGTGAAAAATCTTAACCAACCCAGTGAGGCAATGTAGGTCACAGTGGCTTGAAAAAATACCACAGTTACTAATATGAGAACTCTCCTGTCTGATTAATAGGATGCTCCGGAGAATCAAATGCAACTCTGAGATTATGAGTCCATCAAAGGCAACAGCCACGAGCCTATGTTAAGATGAGCTGATCCATGAAAATTCAGTTTTATCAATATGCAGTTAAAGAAAATTAGAAGGCATCTAAATTTAGCTACTGCATCAAGCTTGGTGCAGTACAGCAAAAACTGTCACTTGGTTGCAGGAGTAAAGATGCATTATTATAACTGTGTATGTGGTGGCAGAGGACGTAGACACGTTCTGCCCAATAAACAGATGTGGCTATGGAAGGAGAGACCCAAAATAGAACCAAAAGGGATATTAAGGACTGTGTGGGTATGCTGTGAAGTTCCAAGGCACTGAATTGTATTTTTAGAGTGAAAGGGATAGAACTGCTTGTACTATGTTGTGCTTAATTGAAGAATGAGTGTCTTATATCTGAAAATTATGAACCTTTTAGTAATACAAGTTTGTACTGATGTGCAAATGATCAAGAGAGGGAGGGGAACTAGAGGAGGATACAGTTCTACAAAGGACCTCACTTGGGATGCCCTTGATGTGTGAATCTGATTAGGTGGCAAAGAGCCATCTGCCCATGAAGCCTGGAGCCATGAGAGTGCATATAAAATGAAATGACTTAGTAGCATATGGCAGTTAGGAAAGATGAGAACATGCAGTACTTGGACGTGATGGTTTTGAGTTCATGAACCATGTATCTGGAATGAGTGATTGTAGTCCTTGAAATTATGGTTTTTTAAAGAAAGTTTTTGAAAATTCAACAGCTAGATTTATTTTCATCTGCTGCAGCATAACATTTTTAAGAAGTGTTTTTACTGTGGGAGGCTTTCACAGGAAAATCTTAACAGAGGAAACTCAGTTAATTAAAATCTGGAACACAGTTCTGCAGCAAGGGTGGATTCTCTGCGAGTCCCATGCCTGTGGCATCCCAGAGAATGCAGGGCCCCAGGGCATTATTCATGTTCATATTTAATTTAGCTGAAGCTGCTGGAGAATGTCCAGAATCCTCTCCATTTGCTTCACAATTTAGGTCAAGCCCATGATGGAGTACTTGAGTTCAGGACAAAGTAGTCCTTGCAAAACTTTTACATTTTTTTCACTCTTCTGTATTTGTGCTAGGCTGGCGGATTTTGTACTCTATTGCACACATGTTGTATGCCTGCTAAATATTAAAAGAGTACATGCTACAATATGGTGTTATTATTACTCCTGCCAACTTACTGCAAATTTGGGATGGTGTTCTTCCTTAGGATTTCATATGAGTGCAATCTTTACTTAACCCTTTGAAATGGCAAACTGCTCGATGGGAGGGCACTGAGCTCCCTTGATCTGATTGTGGTAGGAGCACTGCACACAGACTACTCTGCTCCTTTGAGGACGGGGCAATCAGTAATTATTACAACAGCATCCTCTGGATGCAGCTTCACTGCTTCTAAGGGCTGGGAGCCAGAGGAGGAGGGAAGGAGGCAAGCAGGGCAAAGAAACGAGTAGGACAAATGTCCATCCGGAATAAGTGTATATCAATTATGCTAAACATTTTCAGGTTTCTTTCTACAGATTCCCCTCTTAACAGTATTTTAGATCAGAATTTATGAGGGTTAAATTTATGTGGCTGGCTGGAGTACGCAGGTGTAAATTCTAACTGCAAAGATTTGATTTCAGTCGCGTAGAAGTATGACGTGGATTATATTAATGCAAATGGGACTCACTACATCTTCACATTAAGTTATCTTCATGCTTTAACTGGCTTCTCCTGGGGAACAATGACACCTGTCAGTTAGTAGAACTACTTATTGTAAACTATTTTCTACATAGGTGTTATATTTAAATAGAATCTGACATGAGAGGCTTGAATCCAGACAGCACAGTGGCTTTGTGGAAATTAAGAGGATGTATTATGCTTGGGAGGGGAGGAAGGAGAGCTTCAGAAGTAAAAAAAAAAAAAAAAAAAAAAAGAAAATTGTCACGTGAGACTGAGAATATTGGTAGAGAAGAGACCAGCATCAGCATAAGGGGCAAAAGGAGGCAAAAAAAGTCAACTAAAAACCAACACACACAATCATCTGTAACATTAATTCCCCTCTATTTAAAGAAGGCTTTTATAGGAAATGAGTGATTTTGCATATTGTAGTGGAGGTTTGTTTTTCACATTCAACCCTGAACCCAGTTATCTGATTTTCTCAGGTGCTAAACTTCGCAGCAATATGGCAAAAGTGGATGCGACTGAGCTTTTTTTTTTTTAAAAATAGAGCCACGAATTACTTCCCAATCTATCCTTTGTGTCACTGGTTATTGTTCGAGAGCTCTTTAGCCAATAAATAACTTCTAAGACTTAATGACGCTTCTGGAAACCAGTGTCTCTTAAGCTCACTTCCCCACTCTCCTGTCCCTCCTTCCCCCATGGGACTGTTATTGTTCAGAGCTTTCCCCAGTTTTTCCAACTGTCTGGATGACAAAGTCCTCCTATCTCTATTCACTTCACCGTTAATATGATTTATGCTGAGGGTTTTTCCCTCGTTCATAACTTGCTGTTTGTTCTTCTGCCTATGATGAATGTTTCCTTCTGAGATTTCTGACTCTCTCAGATGGAGATATTTCTGTTCTCTGGTTTTTTATGTGTCGATATCCAGTCCGCAGACCAGTTTCAGGGTGTCTCCTTGCAACTATACTTTACTTGCAAGATGTTGGGTTTTGTTGTTTTTTTTAAAAAACAGCATTGCTTTCCAGCCATATTATTTATTTAATTATTATGTCCAATTGATGTTCCACTTCTATTATCATTGACTAAATTTAATATCTAAATAAAGGCCTAGGTTTACAACTGAAGGAGACTTTACTCATTCAGGTTCTTTTTCCTTCAGTAAATTGCTAATAATGCGAGGGGTTAAGTTATCTTCTGTCACGTTTAGCCCATCTATTTTTTAATTTTTAATTAACTAGAAAAATAGAAAATGTTTAAAAATGGACACAACCCTAGCAAGCTGAAGTGAGCAACTAATAATAAAAGTTCATCTTATGTTTTGTTCTGAAATTACTTGTATTAATAATGAATAAGGAACAAGAAATTAATTCCAAAATTTGCTGCCTGGAAACTTTCCTCTGCTATCTCTGTTTTTCTCTCTTTTTGAAATGTAATTGTTACAGTTCCTTGACATAATATGAATGAGTTAAATTGAATTCACTGAGATGATTAAAATATATATGGTCATCATTAACTGAATTATAGCAAAACCAGCAATGAATCACACGGGCTAATGTTTGCTGCCATGTTTGATGACAGATGTATCATACTTAGGCTTCAGCTGATGAGAGAGGCCAACAAACCATATTTCAAATGTCTAGACATATTCCTTTGGAGAATACTCAAGTATGAGTTTCATACACGCCTCCAGTCTAAGTGATAAGTGCATTATTCATTGATAACTGGTTTTCAAAGATGTATTTTGTGCCACACTATTATGATAGGAAGTATTTTTTGCTGTTGCTACCTTAAAAGGTTTATTAGCTGTTCCATTATTTTTTTCTTTCTCCTTTCCCCTCTCCTTTTCAAGGGTTTAAGAGTTCACTGTGGAAATCTGCTCATGTTTGGCAGAAAATACTCACTTTAGAATCATATCTTTATTTCTAAAATAGAAAACGGTGTGGTGGGGAATCTCTGTAATATTTTTATATGACTTCAAAGATACTGTCTTAAGCTTATTCAGTTCATTTATTGTACTTTAATTCACTTACTTAGAAATAAAAATTAGCTGATTGTCCCTTTTAATAAGAATAAGCCAACCAGCAGATGGTTGTTCCATATTTTGATTCATATTTCTATAGATCCATACTCAGGCTGTTCCCAAATGTTCATATTTCTTCCTAGTACCACTACAGCTGAATAGCAGTTTAGGGAAACTGCATTTCAACTCAAATTTGAATCACAGGAGGGAACTGAGAGACTGGGAGGTGCCTCAGTAGGCTGCTCTCATTTACATGGCATGAATAGTTCGTTAAGAAACAGTAAAGTCCTATGAAGTAAAGAAGCCACCTTGCTAAGGAGAAATCCCACACACCGATTGTTCACTCTTACTGGTTTCCCAACCTATTTTTCTCATCCAGAGACAGTGGCTCAAGTTTCATTTAGTAAAAGTGCCATTAATTTTCTAATAGTGTCACAACAGAACTGAAGCAGTAAGAGATGAGAACTCAGACAGAGCTCATGGGAAGTAGTCAAAAGCAAAAAAGGCAATTCCTTAAAGAAGCTGTGATAAAGGCATTATTGCAAAGCACCCCAAAGTGGAATAAAATGAGTGAAATAAGAGCCCAACTTAACAAAACCATGAAATCTTCAACAGTGTTACAACAGAAAGAAAAAAGGGGCGAACCTCAATCAGTTTGCCAAGTGTAATTAGCACAAGGATACAGGGGCAAAATCACAAGATCAGCCAATCACACGAGAAACAGTAATGAGTGTTGTACGGATAACGAGAAAAGAAGAGTGTGTTCATAGGAAGAGTAAAACCAGGGAGGGCGTCGATCTACGCTTCACCAGGGAGGAGTCCTCAGTGCAGCAGCTGGAGAGACAGAGGTGTTTCAGCCCTGCAGCCCTCACTCATAAAGTCAACTGTAATGCTAGCAACCATCTGTCAGAGTGCAAGCTGCCGCTGGGAGAGAAGGGGAGGGGATGCTTAGGTTAGTTAGATGTTGTTAGAATGGCTGGGCCTCCCAGAGTACCTAGAGATCCTAGGCAACTTGCATTTATAAGTACACACTCAGATTCTGGTTTTAAAAAATGGGAGCTGAGGAATTTTAGACCCGTAGTTAAAAAAAAAATCCTGGAACAAAATTATCGAGCAAAGGGGTGAGAAGTAAAAATCAATATGGACTGTAATCAATCTGATGTCTTTCTGTACAAGGGTATAGATTTTACATGTAAAAGAGAGGTGGTAGATATCATTTATCTTGTCTTCATTAAGATTTGTGATATTGTGGCGTAGTAACAACATGGTCTAAATGCTACTACTCTAACCTGAGTGAAAATTTTGGGGGAAAACTGCTCTCAGTAGTTCACAGACAAAGTGACGAGATGTACTGAGTGGGGTTCTGCAGAGATCTTTCACGAATGTGATACTGTTCGATACTCTCTTTAAAACCTTGGATAGTGGAATGGAAAATATGCTTGTAAAACTTGTGAATAACGAGCATCACGTAGGACACCAGCTGCCTTGGCTTTTCATCTGATACTGCTGAATATTGAATGGGCATAAGAATAGCTCTTCCTTTCCTGGCTGTTCCTGAGCTAATCAGTTACCTCCGATGACCTCTGTGAGCACCTTCTGCTCAGCCCTTGCTTCCCCCCATGGTTCTTCCACGCTGCCATGGGCTTCTGCCCTCTGCTCATCACTGCGATTTCACCAGCCCAACTGACCTGTGCTCAAGGCTTATAATGTCTTTGTCCTATGGGGACAGTGGCAAGATGACCAGTAACTAAGTGCATCTCCAAGGTAGAATATTTTAATAAAGGTTTTCTGGGTAAAAATGAGACTGGAACCCCTAAAACTGGTTTCACACACCTGGCCATTTTTTCCTGGCCAGTCTAAGTTTTCAGTAGGTTCTGTATGTCTTCCCAGAGAATGATAGGTCTGGTAATGTTTGGTTCACAGGTGCTTTAATATTCCAGGAAGAGATCCTTTAAAGCTGGCTGGGGTGTGTTTTTTGTTTGTTTTGGGGAGGGGGGCTGTTTGTTTTGGGGTTTGTGTTTTGTTTTGTTTTCGGTTTTTTTATCTTCAAAGTCCCTGTCTGGCGAAAGAAGACTCTCTTTTCCTTGGAGGCAAGTTATAAGATCTTCAAAGCTAATAACTGTCCGGTGTCTTTCAAGGCTATGTTGAAGCCTGGGGCCATAGACTGTATTTCCCACAGCCCCCAACAAGCTCCGTTATGCCTCTAGCTGTGACGCTCCCCTATGTATCAATAACCTCCCATCACTAACAAGGTCAAATACCGCATTTATAAAATACTTCGGTGTTCTTAGATTGAGGTCAATCCTATCTTTATCTGGGTTTATACTCCTTTATAGCAGGAGACTGGTGCTCTGGTGAAGTGGTAGGGGGAGACATCCGTTGCCAATGTAGTAAATGCCAAAGCTGAAATACAAATTTTCAGAACTTGCTTGAGTTCAACCCCTTCAGTCTGTCAGCATGGGGTTTATCAGCATGTGGGGGAAAGAATGGGAAACAGACTCTTTAGCACAAATAAGTGACAAAACTGAAAAAAGGGATCTTTAAATGTGTTCTTACACTTCAAGACTTTTTGTTAATTGGAAAGAGAGCCTTGTGTGGGATCATCATTTAAAGAGGAGGCAACTGCAAGCAATTTCCATTAGACACCAAGAGAGAGTAAACCTGGGTGAGGTGTTGGTCATGTTCATTACATTTCTTATCTAATTGCGTGATACTATCAAGCCCTACTCACTGGAAACCCAGCCACTCTCATTATGTATAGAATCGTGGTGCTAAATAACAATGTGGTTAGATGAGAAGAGTTAACGCTTTAACGATTTTGCAGCCTTTCCCGTATGTTTGCAGGGCAATAAGATGAAAATTTCCAGGTCCTGCTTTGATAGATCACAGCTTATAATTATAGTCACGTTGCATGGGAACGTGGGCACACTGCTGGCTAGATCAGAGAAAGAGACAGACAAGATCGAAGCCTCCCTGTTATTTTTTTCCCCTCTCTGGGTGTGCTAACATGTTCCTATTTTAGGAATTTTGCTGAGAATGTTTTCATACTTTTTCTCCTTTCCTCATTTTTATAGCTCTGAAGGTTTTGGTGGTTCTGCTTTGTTTCACTTCTAATAAATTCTTCTTTTGCTTGACCTTTATCTATTTTCACCATATTCATTTGACGGTACTGTATTCCTTTCCTCCGCTCGCCACAATCTGAGCTCTCCACCCCCTCCAATGCTGTCTCCACCTCCCTCCCTGGAGGCAGCCCCTGTCATTATCACCTCTCTTTCACTCCTCTCTTCCCTGACATAAGCGAGAAGCTCGATGACACACAGTTTCCTGCTTATGAGGAGGCTGTTCATCGCCAGCTTTTATTTACTTAATAACCCCCTTTCATAACGGTGCTTTGCAGTTTATTGTAGAAGATACAGGAAGGAAAATCGAACAGTGGTTTACAGAGTGGTGAGGTAGAGCTGTGGGTCCTGCTCTGTACCAGCAGATGTGACAGCGCCGTGGGCTGAAGGGCTGTGGGTCGCGGCCTGGCAAAGCACTAAGCCTGACTTTTGAACGCCTTGCACCCCATCAAAATATTGCAGCAACGTAATTGTCCTGGTTTTGGCTGGGATAGAGTTAAACCACAACAAAATAATGATTGGGGTTTTACTGGACCAGGGTTTTACTGGACCTCCCATATCAATCCTTAAGTCTTTTCTTGGTCAGTTCTTTGCCCACTTATTAACTGTTTTGCCCAAGAGCAAAGGTGATTCCTCAAAGCAGCCATTCTTAGCCCTGTCCATCCTTTTCCTGCAGGTACTGCAGCTGCGTCTCTACAGCCTTCACCTTGGGCCTGGCCTTAGAACAGAGGTCTCCACTGCCATAGTAGCCAGCAGTGGCACTGTCACCCATGTAGAACCCATCAAAGGCCATAGAAATGTAATTTGTTTTCAATCTTATCGGCTGTGATCCAACGTGGGTCCAAGAAGAGACCTGCTGAGGCTCTGGCGTGCAGCTGCTGGGCGGCATTCACTGGCAAAATGGCCAGGGGTAAGGAATACGGTGCTATTGCCTCATGTGTGCTTTAGGAGAAGCATCAAAACAATTTAGACCAGTGGAGCACCTAACCAAGGCTTTGCAGAAGGCCTGTAAAAAGTCTAAGAATACCAAGATATGGTCCAGTGCCGGGGGATGTCTTTTTTGTACCCAAATGCACTTGATTGCGGTTGGTGCGTGAGGGGGATGCAGTTCCTAAGTACAGCAGGGGTTTGGGGGTACAGCCCCAAGCCTCCCTTCTGTAGGAGCCACTTCACTGTCTTTGAAGATGGGCATCCACCTACACTGATCACAGCATTTTGAGCGTGGCGACGGGGGGGACAAGAGTTCTTCACTTCCCAGGTACCCTTGAAAAGGTCCCAGGCTAACGGGGACACAATGAGGGTCAACCCCATTTGTGCGTGCTTTGCTTCCTTTTCATGGCAAGTCATTTTCTGGACACACTGCCGAGCAGCAGGCTTTCCAGCACTCTCCAGTCTTCTCAGTTATCCCGCACCCTGACCTTCCCACAGCAGACATGCTCTCTTCTCTGGCCCATCTCACCTCAGAAGCTTTGATCAAGACCATGCCACATCCCCATCCTTTGGTAGTTCGGAGACTACTTTTAAGCATTTATGGTTTGCTTGTTCTCTTTCCCAAACCCTTTCCCACTGAACATTGACACAATTTTTAAAGTGATGGCAGACACATTCACACATCTCTCACAAACCCAGAGCTGTTTATTACCATCAGAGTTTTGGCAATGAAAGGACATGGAACTAACCTAGCTGTCCATCCTTTGCCAGTTTTCAATGATCATATATATTTAACTTAAGTGATACCGGAAATGAGGTGACTGTTTTTTGGTGAAAACTAGGCATACTGAGGCTTCTTTGTGACCAAGGTGTTTTCTTATGAATTACTTCTTTTAGTTATGTATTTAATTCCACCCAGAAAATAGTTTAGGAACCTAATAGGTCTGATTATTTAGGTTTAGGTCTGATTATTAACTCAAAAGTAAGAACTGCATGGTTTAGTTCTTAGAGAGCTACCCAGCATCACCAGTTCCTTTTAATTTCATAGTAGAAAACATTTTCTTTTCCAAATATTGCCCTCAGTTTAGAATCAGCCAGGCCTTTTCAAGCTGCTAAGCAAATTCATCTAGACAATGCAGATACAATAATTGCCCATGGGAAGATCAACCGAAATGCTGCCTCCCAAGTCATGTTGCTCTTATCCCTAACCTCCTAGGAGAGAGAGAAAGATGAAGAGATACTGCAATTTCACCCACGTATCCTACTTCATACCTGATATTACTTACCCATGACAACAGAAAATACAAGGGGGAAAATGCTGAATATGCACTTCTAAGAGATGGATGCCCTGGAGCAACAGAAACACAAAGCAGCTCCCACAGGAGAAGAATAGGATTAACAATCTTGATTGTTTTATAATGACCTCTGGTACGTTTTTCCTGTTATGAGGCAAAAAAAGCTATTTGCTACACATAAAAAATATGCAGAGCCTACCTGGAGCTAAAAAGCAAGGGCATTAAGTATAAATAACTTAGAAAGTGAGGGAATGAGCATAGAAAGAGTCCTGCATGGATTTATCCAGGCATGTGTTAGTGATAGTTTAAGAAAAAATAACTTAGTTTGAAGGAATTTTTACATGTATCTAATTTCTGAAGTGCACAAACTGTGACTCTAGCTCCTGAGAGGGGCAAGCCAATGAAAGCCAAGCTAAAAAAGCCAAAAGAAGTGGAAAGTAGCTTGTGTTACCTTATAATACTGTATTTTCCCCAGTAGAGAGATTGTGGTCAACATGTTCTTCTCTGAGAGTGGTTCATGCTGCACTTAATCTGGTACAACTGTGGGCTGCCACCAAAGATGGCAGTCTTTCTGTCTTCGTGTCCCCACTCCCACGTGTGTCCCTGTTCTCTTCCTTGCATCACATCGAGGGATTATGCAACTTCAGGGTGAATCAGCTCCCCCCGATCCAACAGAAAATGAGCAGGTTTTTGGTGGGATAATTTGCCTTGGGCTGACCCAAGAGAACTGAGGTGGAGGTAGATGGGGAGGACAGGGAAGAAGCGGATGAATGTGTAGGGCAACGACCTCTTTACCTCCATCAGCTTTAGCCAGAGCAACGTTTCCGACTGCAGTCTTAGGCAGCTTCAAAACTGGAAAAGCACACAGGGAGAGCTGTTCTCTATAAATATGCTGCTGGACCAACAGCAAAGATCTGGGGGAGGAGGAGGTGACAATAAATGTGATGGAAGAGGCAGAATTCTGAGGGGTTTGAATGCTAAAGCATGTGGGATATTTGGAGAATGGGAAGCCACCATCTAGGCTCTTGTCGGAGAACAGAAGGAGCTGGACTCTTCCATAACCTAGTGACTGAGGAGAGTTTTTACTGAGGAAATTAAAATCTCACTTAGCTTCAACAAGAAATATTAATTGTTTTCTCATTTGCTGCTGTTCAGATATTTGCTGCTGATCACAGTGTAGCAGATGATGTGCTATGAAGGGTGGAGGCAGCATAAAATGCCTTGCTGAATAATTGATCACCACCCCTCCAGGCTATGTCCATGGATGAATGCATATGCCAGTTAGGATGACTGTGTCCCCAGTTAATGCTCTTAATTGACAAACACTTGATCTGAATTAAAATAGTATCTTTAAAGACATCTTATTTATGTCAGGAGGGTTTTCATATTTTACAATGTTTCTTTTTTGTATGTTTTCCTGATTAAATGCAGGCACCTTTTGGCCGTTTTCTCGTAGGGACATTTAGGAATGGATGCATTTTTAAAAACCAGTGATGTAATTCTTGATCACACCAAATCAATGGGAAACCTCCTGTTCACCTTCCTGCTGTACTTCTTCATCCAATGTGTGTTGGTACCAATATGTTACAAATCTCCCATTTTCTTAATAGGAATTAGGGGACCAAATAAAAGCCAATATATCAGGGCCCTGTGTCTCATCCACAAAGGCAACCCAAAGCTGTAAAGGGCCAGAGAGCTAGACAACAGGGCTGCTGAACTCAGTAAACAGCAGAGATTTCCCATGTTTAAGCCCATTCTACAGATTTCTTGGCCTTTCACAAGCATCGCAGGAGGCTAAGAAATTTTACCTGAAAATAGCTTTGATTCCTAAAAATCAAAAATTTTTAATGTGGCTGATGTCATGCACATATTATCTTCTGGAAATTGCTTCAGACTCTGGATGGAGGGGGGGAAAAAGGGAGGCGGGGGGAAAGCTGAAGGAATTAAGAGAGCTGGAAAAAAGGCAGCATTAGTACCAAATGGTGCCACTGTATGTGAGCTCTCCTCTCAGCTTTCTGACTCATCCCAGCTTCCTTAGTGTTGCTTCTCCTGAAATGTACGGGGCCTGGCTCAGAGGCCCTAGACCATTCTCTTGTCTGTTCACCTTCCGGAGGATTAATGGTTATTTGGAGGCAGCTGCCTGGATTTTCTCTTATGTGACTGTTCACGCGGTCACATCCAAACTTGGTCATATTTGTTTTACGTTTGCTATGATAAGCTGATTTACTTTTTCCTTTATAAATTGTTTAACATGACCTTGTAAATCCAAAGTTAACATGAATTGTAAAAGGAGATAAAATCAAACCTCATCATTAATAATTTTCTTTTTCAGTCATTTTTTAAAAGCAGTTTTACTTTTCTTTCAGATGAGAACCTGGTCCAAAGTATATACAGGTGTGTCTACACACATCATGCATACTGCATGTAACTCTCTACATTATAGGAATATTAATTGGGATATAAGGTCCAAGGTGAAGCTTTTGAATGTTAGAAAGTGGCAAGTTTAAGATCTCCTTATTACTCCTTTTTCATCTGTATTCTGCACTGAACCAGAGATCCCATGGAGGAGCAATACGTGCTGATACTGCATAATGCACTTTGCGCAGGGGACCAAGTCAAGGTCATATAGTCAGCTGGCATCTTCTGACTTTTGGGTAGCTGACTTTGCTACCCACATAACGTATTTTTTAAGTAAGTAGCTTCCTTGCTTCTTTTTTACAAAAAACCTCTCAAGTTCATTTTAAAGAAGATACAACCGTGTCATGTGTGTCCCAGGCTATGGACAGATGCCCTTTTCCAGATCCAGCTGTGTTGGGGTGAAGAGTTATCCTCCCGCAGTTCATAGTCACCCACCCCTTCCCCAGGAAGAACTCCTGCGCCCTGGTACCTGCTGGCTGGACCTGCCATCCACATCCGAGGTCAGAGTGAAATCACTCCAGGTTAAACAGGGTGAGCAGGAGGCTTCGCTCGTGTGCCTCATTCGGACTGAAGTGGTTAGGGGAAAGTCACAGTTCCCAGGGTGGGAGTTCATAACTCTCTCAATGGACCCTAAGAAATGGTACCTAGGAACCGGTGCCTCCCGACAGACACAGCTATGAGCGTGCCAGTGCGCTGTTTGCACGGGGGCATTTGCAGAGTGCTCTTCTGCCTGCATCTGAGCAGCACAAACAGGAGAAGGACAATGGTAATTCTTCATAGTTTCGTTCCGTGCTCAAGCTATGATAGATGTTCTTGTGACAGAAAATATCACAAACTTTATATAAACTTTGCAACTTCTCAAATAAAGAGGATGATTTTTCAAGGCAAGAAAGGACAAAGCCGTGAGCAACCCAGTCTGACTTCAAAGCTGAGCCTGCTTTGAACAGGAGATTGGACTAGAGACCTCCTGAGATCCCTTCCAACCTGAATTATCCTGTGACCCTATGATTTTTCTAAAGTAAAAAATAACCAGACATAGGTTTGCTGCCACTAGTGCTATAAAGCGAATGCAAATAATTAGCGCTTTGGAGCACTGTTGGGAGGGTTCCCATTACAGCTGAGACACTCGGATGCCTGGCTGCCCCCAGAAGGATGGTTTCCGCTCTGCCAATCTTTCTGCTTTCTTCTTACTGCTCATATGGCCCCACAGTTTGTTGGATCCGCCGTCTGAGCTGGCAGAAAGCTAGCTTAGCGAGCTGACCTGGCTCACCCATGGGTCACAGTTAGGCATTTTATTGCCAGAGGCAATAAAATGGGAAAAGGTGGGGCCGTATGCCCGGGATTAACCCTGGGAAAGCAAGGCCTTAGCTTCTCACGTCAGCAAGCTGCGAGATAGTTTTATTCTTGTAAGTTAATGTAGATGTGTCTAGTCACTGTCTGGGTCAGTTCTCCCACTGTCGTGTTTGTTTAATATAGGGCCTGATCCTTCAGGACTGCAACCCTGTGATGTAGGCTGGGCTCTCTGCCTCTGTCTTGCAATGTACAGGGCAATGGTTTTGACTGTGAGTGCCAGGAATTGAGTCCTATATATGTGAAATGCCACTTACATGTCTGCTGTTAAGTAAGTGACAATCTACAAAGAGCTTTTTCCTTCCCAGTAAGTTGCCTGTTTGGAGGCTTTTCTGTCTTTTGAGCATAGGTCAGATTCATCTCCTTTTTGATGTTCGGACAATTTCATTTTTGAGTGATTTTCAGTGCAACCTCCAATGCTGTCTTATTGCTCAGGTTACCTGTTTTTGTATCGCTGACTTGTGATGTGTGCAATGAAGCCTGACTCGCCACAGCCCAGAAAGAACGGTCCGGCTTTCTCTCCCTTGCCTCTGGTTACAAGCTCCCGCTGTTTCCAATCAAACAGCTGTGGGCTGAGCTGGACTAGCTCACAGATCAGAGCGGAGAAAATGAACTCTGCAGAAAACCCAGCAGAGCGGTTACAGTCAGCCTGGCACGCTGACCCAGCCCACCATGCCCTGCTCTGTCCCTACGGCGGCCAAGGCAGGGGGGAGGCGGGGGCGGACCCCTGGGCAGAGAAGGGGAGCGCTGCCTGGGGGTGCAGCCTACGATTAGCTTGTACAAAGTGATCGTGAAACTGCGAGATCAGTCACCTTTTGCTCTTCAGAAGTGCTTGCATTAAAATTTTTCTTCAGGTGATTTTACATATAAAAATGTTCCAGGAGAAATTGCCCGTGAAGCTGCAGAATCAGTGAAAGACACCCTACCGTTGGGTTTTTTTGCACAAACAAATGTTGCAGAAAAGAACGATTATTTAAAAATTATTATTTCTTCTGGCATAGAACTAGAGCAAGCTGAAGAATATTTTATACTTCATCAGTTAAATATTTACAATAGTAAAGCGAAGTGCTGGTTTTCTTTTTCGCTTTCGGCAACAAATGCAAAACCGTGCAATGATTAGCTTTACATGAAGTCAGTGTGAAAGAATAACAGCATTTTTAAGCTGTCAGTGGCTTATCTCACAGCTGGCACCTATTAATACAGTGAGTAATTTCTGCAAACTCAGATAGACTCCAAAATTAACACTATCCATTAAGAAAGACCATGGAGTGCTATAATTATGCCAGAATACTTTGGCTGGCAATAAACAAATCATTCTTAATGTTGTATTCGCATCCATTAACATAGGTTTCTAACCATAAAAGCTGTAAATTTATTCATTTTTAATACAACTTAATCCGTAGATAGTTTACCATCATCAAGAAAAATAACATTTTTTCTATTATTTCCACATCAGCAATTTTTGTGGGAACTAGCTGGTTTGACATGGCACTTTTTTCTAGTAACATTCCCATGTTGATGTGTGCTTTCACCCAGCCTTCTCAGACTGCTCAGAAGTGACACAATTACTTCAGACTCAGCAGTGCAGCAATAAATTACAAATTGTCCTCTAGCTTGTTTTTGCACACCCATGGAAAACTTCTTTCCTGCGGTTGTTCTCAAAAGCCTTGAGATTCCATCTGCTTATTTTATTTCAGGTGGAAAAGAAAGGGGAAAAAAACCCAAACAAGATAAAACTGAAAAGTCGGCATCCATTTAAACCTCTTCAAAATCCAGAGTGAATGCTTGGATTTAAGCAGTCACAGAAGATTTACAGTGACAGACAGACAAGAACTCAAAATCTCAGTCCAAGGCTGAGTTAGGAACACAAGTAAACCACCTGGAAGCAGGTCTGAACAAGAAGGAACTTGCACCCACTGTTTATTTCAGTGCAAACACATAAAGCTACCTTGAAACAAAGTCTGTGAATCAATTCAGGCAGTAAGTTTGACCCTGTTAACTACTAAAAGAAGTTCCTCAGCTGTGACACTGGAGGAGTATTGAATACTAAGCTCCAGCGCTCAGCTGCTAGTTAAGTGGGAAGCCAGGCTGGAGTAAAGGAGAACATTGCAATGGTTCTGGGGATTTAGGTGTTGCAAGGGCAGCCTCAAAAAAAAAAAAAAAAGAGCTTATCTAACTTATCTAACTTAGCTCATTTGCAGAAAGCACCAAGAGGCTACAACAACTGCAAGTTACCGGACCGTTAAAAGCTAGTATCAATAACTTCTCCTGAAAATATAATTTAATCTTTTTATGGTGACCTCAATGCAAACATTTGCAGAGGTTACTGGTACTTTGGAGTAATGTATCTGGGCTTTCCAGCTGAAGAATTTTTTTTTCCCCAGTACAGCAATGCAGTTATCCCAATGCAGCTGAAAAACATGGTGTATCTCTAGTTTTTACAAATGCTTTGACTATTCCCATCTCTATCTGACTGCAAACACAAAGAAAGTGACTGTGCAGTCACATTCGCCAGTGCAAAATATTTCCTGTGCAATAGAAAAAACCCAACAGGTGTTACCTAGTTTGTTACCCTCTGCATAATGTTCAGTGGCTTTTTAAAATAAATGTGTATCTAATAAAGCAACTTAGTAGCTGATAGTTTTTCCAAGAAAATAAAAAACCTACCCTGACTGACTTTGTATATGACATTTCTTGACTTTTGGAAGGCTCCTGGTATCAAAATGTGACCCCTCTTCCTCGCCAATTAAAAATGAAATAAACCAGCAGACAATAAAAGAAAAATTTCACCCAGACCATCTTCTGGAACTGACTGTCTCTTGCTTTTAACTCCCTGGCTTTCCCGCTGTCCAGGTCCAGCTGCAGCACGCTCATATTATCACTGACGTTCCTGCTGTTCATCTTTATATGGGTAACATTAGCTTTACAATACTTCCCATCTTTGATAGCACTGGAAACAGACATTTCAAGGTTGCTTCTGAACTTGGAGGTTTTGTATGGCAACACCATTCATCAGCACATCTAAGAGACTATGATTGGACTGGCCAGAAATAATTCTTCCAAGCTCTTCACTGAGGACTTCAAACTGAAGTGGCGGCATGCTGTGAGAGATCATCCTGACTATGCCTACTACGCCAACCCTTTCTACGCCTTCTGAACATCAGAGAAAGCTTATATAATCTGTAATATCATCACCATAGGTGATATTTTTTTTTTTTGGTCACATTTCCAGACCTTGAATGTACTGTAAGGAACATAGAGTACTGGCGTGTTTGTGATTTGTGTCTTCTTATAGAGATCTGAGTGAATGGTTCAATACTCAAAACTTCTTTGCTTTGCACACATCAAAGGTTCAAGATCCTTTCAAATGAATCATAGGATGCATCACCTAGGATATGGATTTCATAGGGTGCATCACCTATGCTTTGGGTACAGCACTTTTTGTGACAACTTACAGATAAAATGTTTCATTTAATTTTTAACTTAAAAATTAAAACAAAAGAGAAACCAGTAACTTTAGAAATTTGCCATTTGCCAATCTTTTATCCCACATCTCTGTGCAATAATGTGAAAGAATTCAAACTTTCCATAGAGTTAAAGCTCCTGAAATCTCACATGTAGGCTTCAGCTGGAGGACATACATTGACAGTACATTATTAACAACTGGTATAGAAACCGCTGTAGGCGATAAGCAGGTGCAGATCTATACCTCATTGTATAACACTGGAGATAACAAAGCCAAGCGTCATCCTTCCTCACTCCCTGATTTGCATGATTCAGTTTAATTGGGCAAAATCAGTTGGGGACACCGGCCTCATCTGTTAATAGCTCTCCCTGACAGCGCACACAATTACCACTCGGTCCCCAATGTCACTCTTCTAAAGGATCTCTGTGCCTGACTGCTAGTCAATTAATGATCAGGCTTATAAGGTCTCTTTGGCTGGTGTTAGTTCCCCCAGTAATGCAAAGCAGCTGTAGATCTGGCCTAGCTTACGACTATATTTTGTTTGCTCTGCATTGCCACGTAGCAGCACAAAGCAACTAGTGCCTACTGATGAATCTGTCTCAAAACTTCAGATAATGTTTTCAGCTGGGCCAAGATTCTTCATATCCATCTTTAGTTTATGGGAGATATTATGCTACCGTTCCTGTGTCTTCTTATTGGGTTTCTTCCCGGGTTGTCTTGTTAAATGTTCATATGCGAAAACCTTTTAAAGACATTCTCAGCCAAAGATCAATGCTAAATTGGAGTTGAGAATCTATGTCACTAGTTTAACTGAAAGTACTCCCCGAAAAGGTCTGAACTGCATCTAGTGATGGCTACTCACATCAAAATCTAGATCCGTTTTTCACAGGTTTGGTCATATCTGCAACTGACGAACTGAATGTCAGGTGTTGAATGGACACTGCCAAAGAGACTAAAAGTAAATACGTATTCTTGCACAGACATCTGTTAGCTGTTTTACCTTTGTAAGTTGGTATCTCAAATGTAAGAATGCTTTGAATTATGAAATGAATAGTCTGTTTTATTTCTATACTATTTTATCCTTTGATCTATGGATTACACCACTTGTTTAAGAGATACAAATGTGCAATGTGCTGTATATCTAGGCACAGAGAGAAAAACTTTTAGATTGCATTAGTCTTTTTTATTGGTGTTGATTAAGCAGGCAGTTTGCTGTCAATTACTGTTTAGTTTACCTAACCCTATATTCAGACTACCAATTAGTCATGCATATCAAGGTAATCTGATGATTGAAGACTTCCGTGTGTCCATCCCTTGTCCCAGTCAAGCCAACTAAAAAATCCCAGTGGTTGGTCCGTTACCAGCAGGATAAATTGAACTTCAAACTATGTCATATTACTCTTTGAAGCTATATCATCCTTTGATTGCTACAGCGTCTAAAATGAAAAATGGAAGGATGAAACTTACTGTGGTACCCAACCAATTCTATAGCTTCAAAGATTATAGATTAAGTAGATTTGCTTTGGAAGATTAGCCTATCAATAATGTAGCATTAATGAAAATAATACCCTTCTCCCCTACAATGGGCTTTCTTCCAGGTCTAGTCTGCCTTCCTTCTTCCTATTTAAGAAAAAGGTTTCAAACATCAAGAATTCCATATTCCAAATTCCATTTAAATAATTTACTATTGATGTTATTTGAATGCTTGTTTTTGAAGGATTCCACATTTTCCCTGCTTTGTAAGAGTGTTACAATGCCCTTCATTCTTTTAGACTAATCGAAAGAGCTTGCTCGATATACTTGAGTGTTCTGCTCCATCAGAATGCTATCTTATCCTGGCAAATGTCCAGCTGGTATTTCATTTAAATTTAGACAATAGAAACCATTATGATTTTGAACTCCCTTCACTCAATTCTCATCGCACAAACCCACGTTTGTACCCCAGCGCAAATACGTGACCTTCCCGTAACACTGTTTGACATTAAGGGATAGTTAGCTTTTGGACGTGCCATCAAATTATAAACTGCAATCTATCTTAAAGGTACAACTTGAATAAAGCTCAGTCTGGCAGACCAGAGAGATTATGATTCATGCTTTAATTTTATCTGTCAGGTGCTATTGCAGTGCTATTCTGGCTAGCGTCCCAGGCAAACTCCTAAGACAGAACACAGCTCTTAGAGTGTGTGCATTTTTTAGACTTTGAAGCTCTACAACATCTCTTGTATTTGACCTCCTGAGGTTACCAAACAAACACAAAGTCAATCAATCATTTTCTGCCACTGTCTTGTTGAGGTGCTTTTTTCCTATGTCTACTATACAGTTTATCTGCTACTTCTGGTTACACAGGGACAGATTCTTATCTGGAATTAAATGTTCAGGTCAAACAGCTTGCATAAAGGTATGTTGGTTAACCCAAGCGGAGTATCTAGCTCATTTTACTGCACGTTAATGAGGGACATGGCTAAAGAGTTTCTGCTCCCTTCTTAACTGTGAAATAGTTTTTTTTCAACAAATAAATCCAATTATAGGATTTTTTTTTATTTCAAATAATTGAACTACAGATAGAACTACTGAATTTATTTGAAATCTTCTTACATGTACAGCTAACAAATATTCTGTTGTTACTACAGAAGCTAGGAACTCACATTATTAATTACTTTATCTGCTTAAGTACTTCCCCAAGGATAAGGAAAATGGTAAAGCCTTTACTGTATGTTCCACTGGTATCATAAAAAAGACATTCAACGCTTCATTCTTAGCCATGTTTATCAATGTTTATATGAAAATGGTAGTAGTTAAATAGACTTAGTGAGGACAAATTTGGACATAAAAGTTGTCTAGAATGCTACAGAATTTGCAATTAATTAAAAAAGAAGCTTCTAGATAGTCTTTTCTTAAATCCAGTCTTAAGGAAAATGTAAGTCTTCTCCAAATCATCTAATATATATAAAGATTTTATTCTTCTGGGAGAGGTATATTAAGGCACTGCATGCCCTTATGTATTTTGCAAGTGGTAACTAACAAACGGAGGCAGAGATCTGTGGATCCGTTTGAAAGCATAAATCAGAAGCTGTCACACAAAGCTGACTTAAAGCTTGTGCTTACACTGCCTTGATCCCAGGGTTTCTTTGAAGATTTCTTTGCAAGGCTGTTAGAGAGCATTCTGGGGGTTAGTCAAATGCACGTAATGGCTACAGATGATAACTCCAATTCAGAATTAAGTAGCAAAATTCACCATTTTTCAAACTCCCTTTTGTGTAACTACATTTCCTTTTCCTTTTTAGCAGCCAGAGAGAAGCAGTTGAGCTTGAGAGCAGAGCTTTTGCATCAGTGGTGTGCCTTTGCAGCGTTAGCCGTGCAGCTTCCCCGGTCATTTGCAGGCTAGACACCAGTGAGACCGTTCGGTGCAGCTGCTTCGTAAAGAAGTCATCTGACCTCAATGTTCAACTTCCACTGATGGTGATCTGTGATGATCATCTTGATAATTGAAATATTTTTTTCCGGGGCACTTTTTTTTTTTTTTTTAAACGTTTAAACCATCTTAAAAATAGCAGCACTGCAAGATTAGATAGATAGTTTTTTATTTGAACAGTTCTTCTTGAATCCTGAACAATTTGGACAGCCTTCTACTTGAGCAATTACCTAACAGGAGGAATCAACACCGATCCGTGTTGACTGACAGGTTCCTCTGGGAGATTTCTGCTTCTCCCAGCCCCAGACCACCTGTCAGTGCAATGGGCTCACGACAGACAGTGCTCTGAACCTACGGGCAAAGCCTGAGGGTACGCTCCACGTTAATTAAAGAACTTCATTACTCTTTCTCTCTCTCATTTATATATTTTTTTTATTTTGAAAAAGCAGCTCTATAAAGAGCTTCTACCAACTATTGAGTCTCTACACAGTCCAGCCCCGCACTTGGCAGCTATACAATCCAACCAAAAGGACGGGGAGAGAGACAAAGGGTTGGTAAGACGCAGTGCGTGGTTATTTAGGGATGCTGGCATTGCAATAACCTTAGCACAGTGGCAAGGAAATTGTCTTCTCCTCAGGGGAGAGGCTTCCTCGTCTGGCCTTGATTCTGAACCCACACGGCGATGTGTTCTATTAGCTGGATCTGATACCTGTGCGCTTTTTTTGGTTCCTTTTTGTTGTTTAGACATTATATTTTATATCCATTTAATTAAAAGAAAAAAAACCAGGAAAAATAGAAAGTGTAACACTGGGGCTGGAGGCAGAGGATACTGATATGAATTATATCATGAAGGATATACTCTTTTGCCAAACTGAGACAAAGCCAGTGATTCCAAGCCAAAAAAAGAAAAGTGAGATCTCTTACCAGCACTCCTGTGTGCTGCACCTTTATTAAATCCATCTTTCTCTCCCTTACCTAGAATAGTGTGGAAATCAGGAAAAGAGGGCTTGAGAGGTTTCTCAGGGAGATCTTTTACCTCAGAGTATTTGTAATGAAAATGTAGTGAGCTAATACGGAATACCTTTTAAGACAAATTTGCACCTGTTCTGAATATTTATGTACCCATGTCTGTATGTGTGTATGTGTGTATATATAGCTATGAGCAGCAAAATACGCTTTTTGTTATACACACAGAAGGCATTCTTCTTCAGGACTCATCATCTTTGTATGTTTTTTTCTGACAGAAGGTTGGTTTGTTCATTCGCTACTTCTATTACATCTGAAAAAAGCAGTACATCTGCAATATCTTTTTTTCCTCCTGATGCCACAGTGCTACACATTCACCCTTTCCCCTTTGTTTGTCAGAGATAATGCCTGTAAGTCAAATTCTGATCTCAAAGTACATCTGGAGAAATTTATAAAAGAGATTTACAGTGAGAAAAATTGAATGGCACTTTTGATCTAAAGGTGGCTTATGGCACTTGTGAATCCAGGCGTCGCAGTAGGTGTTTGCATGCTGACTGACACTACATCGGAGTACTGAACTGAAGCTGGAACTTGCTTAGGGGCTTTAGTTCCAATATTTCATTTTTTGCTCTGACAGCTTTTAAAAAACGTCGTGTAGGAGCAGGAAGCTATGTGACTTTCAGCCATATCCCCTAATCAGATTCAGAATGCTTTAAATATTGCTGTAAAGTGTGAAATCTCCTCTGGGCTGCTGTTCTTCCTTTGGCACTATTTCCACTGGAAGCCTGCCACCTGCACAACACAAAAATAGGAAACTCAACCTCTGGCCAGATTTTAACACTTTAAAACAACTCCTAAAAGAAAGAGCATCAGTGAAGGTGAAAAGCAAGCAAAAGAGTGAGACATGACAGAAAGGGAACTTAGAGGATGGAGCAGGCAGAATGAGCCAGTACAGAAGACCAGCTAGAAAGATACATCTTGGATATAAGGACAAGGACAAAAACAAAACAGGAAGGAGGATGAAGGAACACATAACAAGGAGAAGGAAAAGGGGGGAAAAACAACCAGGAAGATGACAAATAGCAGAGAGGGAAAGAGGGAGCAAAGTAGGAGGGATAACAGCAGATGATGAAATCAAGGAACAGACCTGAACAGAGCGCACTGCGAGTGGGCTATTTTTTTCTCTCCTACAGCCCTGAGGGAGCTTGGCTTGCTAATCAAGGTATGTATGTGTTCACCCCTGTAACCAGCTAGATCTTATGCTGATGTCAGCAAGAACTGGCAGCTGAAGACAGAGATTGTTTCTGTTTAAAGGAGCCTCTGCAATACGTACCCATTCCTCCTCAGAGGGCTCTGGCTTTACCTGAATGAAGCCCCCTGGACAGAGGATGTACTGGACACTACCTCAGTTCACCCTGATGGGAGCAGCCAGGGAAGGATTTAGCCCCAAATTTAAATAGCTGATAACTGCAGCTTCACTCCAGTTCCTTTAACCCTAGAGATCCAAATTCACAGAGGCTAGTGAGCCTTGTCTCCCTCTGCTCCCTTTATAGTTCAAAGCAAGACCCCAGCATTACCACTTTGAACCATTTGCCCTGGAGAAGCCAATCTTTCATCATTTGTTAAGAGGGAAACTTCCATTGGCTCCTCAAGTCCAGACATACGTTGTGTGAACACCTTCCCAGTGTCTGAAACCATTGCCTGGCATACCTTCGGTCTAGCATTCACAGGCAGTTTTTAGCACACCTCTCTTGTGAGAGGTATTAGAGAAGAATTAAGTGTTGGTATTATTTATTAACAATCATTAGTGACTTATCTGAAATTAATTATCATCTTCAGTCTGAAAGACTGTCGTGTGCACCACCACCATGCCTGGGAATTTCAGCAAAAGGGCCAGAAATACTTAATGAGTGTTGAGAATGTTCTTTTATTCATAGCAGCGATCCTTCGCACCTCGGATTACCTCCAAGAGAGGCTGAATGGAAAAAGCAGGGAAACTTCTACTGTGAGTCTTCTGTGATGAAGTAGAGGACTTATAGAGACTATAGAGCTGAAAAGCTTCACTGCAATAGCTGCAAAGATAAAGGCTGAGCCCAAACCAGGACAGTAGGCAGTAACTGAAATAATTATTTGATAATTATCAAATTAAGTGGTTCGATAATTTCATTCCAGTCCATAGAGGACAAATATGAAAAATGACCGCTATAGTCGAATTTTTCTTGATCTAATGATCACCTACACAGACAACTATATACTGCCGCTGCACTATAACCTGCGAGTGTTCTGTGTGCAGTAGTCTTTGTCTTATGTGTTTGGAGCCAAATTCTCACAAACATATAATACAGTCAAATTATGGCCCTAGAAAGACTCCTGGCCTTAGTCAGCACCGTGTTACTCCAGGTTCACGACAGCAAATCCCTGCTGATCTCGGGGCCATTCTAACTGTGGGAAACCTGGAGGATATGGTGGTGAACCCAGTCTCATGAATGCAGTAGTTCCCTAAAAATTATATAATGTGTTTAGGTCATGCTTGTACACACAAGGAAGTGCGAACTACTTTAAAACATATTTTAGGCTTTTTGATGTTATGACACACTCTAGATGTGGTCCTGCTCTGCCTCAGCCCCTTCTAAAGCAGAATTTCCCTCTCCTGCCTCTACACACCAATAAGAGAAGCGTGGACTGCCAGGAGCTGCTGCTACTTTCTTGATAGCTTGGGCTGCCCCCCCAGTCCGAGCAAACACACGCTGGGTTAACACGGAGGGGCAGTTTTCACTGTCACCAATGTTACTGTCTTTATTTTTTACTGTCTTGTCTGCAAGTGTCTTTCACTTTTCAAAAGCTTGGAAATAGGTGGGGTTTTTATTTGTTTTGTTTTGTTTTTAGTGCAGTAGCATATAGAAGCCCAGACAGGCTCATTATATCAAGCATGTTAAAAAAAAAATCACCAAATTCCTATGAAGTGATTTAATTGTGTTGATTTTATTATATCAGTGCAACCCAAGCAAAACCAGATATACTCTGCTGGAATAACCGTGGCATTTGTTCCAGTGCAATTTTATACTTATGTAGTTTTCTTTTTTTATAAATAGGGATTAAAAGGTGGTTTATCTACAATATAATCATAATCATCTTTATGGAGATTTTTTTTAAACTCAAGCAGTGATGAAGTGATTACTTAATTGCTGGAGATGCTGGTAATGCAGCAACTGGCATAGGTTTGATGTGCGCAACAATGGTTCAAGTATTGACTAAATGACAAGTCTTCATATGGATTTACACAGCAACAGCCTATTCTTAAATAACCTCATATGTGAACACTGTTTTTTTCAGGAACAACTGTAATTCTCTCTGCAGCAAGAATTTTCACACAAAAAGATACTTGGAAATTGCTACCATCCCCTTTCACATCCTCCTTAATATGAATAAACCTTTAACTGAGAAGTCATGCATGCCAGAACATTTATACCACAAGATATTGAAAATATTACCAGATGTTTAACTTCCACAAAGCTATAAGCATAATATCATATTCAATATCATAATCATACCGTGAGCATTTCCCTAGTACAATGCTATAAAAAAGTCAATTGTAAGATAATAAGAGACCAAACACTACCTAGAGAGTGAATGCCTCATGTACGGAGACAAATATATTGCCCATCCCTTCTGTCTTAAAGATCTGTTTACTTTAGCTCAGCTGGATTAAAATAGGGTGCAAGTAACTATCCCGGAACAAATGTACTTCTAGATGTAATCAAACTTAAAACTAAGGGAATTAAAAATGAAGGTTCATTCATTCCCATTCTTTCCCTGAAACATTTTTTTAAAGACTGCTAATACTGATGCCATCAATTTTGTCATTCAAAGTATCCAGGTAATGTGCCATACAAATATTTAGCAGAAGACAAATGAGTTTTCTGGGTTCACATGGGTATGACTGGATGACAAAATGTCTGGCTATGGAATTGTCACTTTGTCGGTCTGTAGCAAAGTCCTCCTAAATCTCTTGATTAAGCATTTGACTGTTAGACACACCTCTTCAACGTGCTTCCCTGCACCGCTGCTGAAAGATGCTTTCCACCACCATTTCAGTTGCAGAAATGACATGGAACGTCTTGGTGCTTTCCCTGGTGTTCTCTTGTGCTCCTCCTATTTGAGGATGGAACAAGATGTGAGGAAAACAGCCCTCCTTTCCTCATCAGTGTAACTCAAGAATGAGGCCCATCCCTGCACACACCCATGGGTGGCACCATGTGGAGGTCACCACGACCCATCCGCCTGAACTTCTGAATGCACCATCCAAATCGCCTTTCAGCTCCCAAAATAAGGATCAGTTGGGAGTTCAGTGGGAAATAGGCCCAAGGCTGCTGGGAAAACATCACGATCTTTAAGCTCAGTGGTTTGGGTGATGGCCATGCAGCAGAAGGTCTGGAACGCGACAACCAGAAAGATTACTCGGCTGTTAGGGATAACATTTGTGGCTGGCAGTTGCAATTCCCCCTTGCTGATTAGAAACGGTTCTCTCCAAGAATGGTTCCCGTGGGATTACAACATATACCAGTGTTTTGTAACCATCAGTGAAAGTTCTGTTTTGTTTCTCACAAAAGTTGGCTGTGACAGAGGAGAGGTTAAGAGAAAGAAGTTGTTTCAAAATAATTGCTTTCTGAAAGTGGGGAAATATGTTTATTTATACAGTAGAGAGGGTACACTGTGGAAAAGGGCACAAGGAGACGGGTTTCTCCACTGCTTCCTGTCTAGAGATTTCTAAGTAGCATGAGGTTCAAGCACAGGTGAGTCACCTCATGCAATTCTATAATTTTAAAGGGTAGATGGCCAGTTCTGGACCACTGGTGCAAAGCTTCTCTTTATAGTCAATGGTGAGAAACAGTCCCAGTAGATGAGAAAATCGTATGCCTGTCTTAGCACCAGATCAATCACCTTCGGCAGGAGCTTGTTTCTCCCCACTGGGGGTTGGCTCTGGGCACCTAGTTCATGTAGATGTCTAACTAAATACAAACGAACCCAGGCCAGCTGTCTGTGCCTGGCATGGCCTGTCCTCAGACGTACAATCCATGTATTTTATTCACAATTTACAGAAGGTTCTACGAGGAGCATAAAAAAAGGAAAGAAATTGCAAAAGAGGAAGAAAGGAAAAGGCAAAACAGAAGGCAGAGAGAATTACAATACTAGGAGGATGAGAATGCAGAAGGAAGTTAGGATAAATGGCCAACCACAAGTAGGAAATACTACACAGGCTTCCAACTGCTGCTGTACAGGATTACTAGAGACAGACAGACAGACAACTGTGAATCTTGTCAAAGTATTAGTATTTTTACACAAATGCAGATGTCCCAGCTAATGAGTCTTTCCTTGCTTCCCTAAGATGACATCAAGCACTTTATCAACATTTTCATTTTCTTCATCATATCCCAGTATTTCTAGCTGAAATTCTTTTTGACAACTTTGCCTTCAGAAAGTTTCTCCATTGTTCACTTGCTAAATTTTTAAAGACATCTACATCTTCACTTATGTTTTTTCACACATTTGGGTAAAACTCCCCTTGGGAATATTTTGTTTTCAAAATCCCGTCCTTTCTTGACAAAGACAATGCAGCAAGAATAGCTTTGACCACTACAATACTGACCACTATCATCTCGTTGCACTCTGCCATCTACCTGTGTCTAACTGCCCTCTTTTGTTACAAACTTAGGACATGTGCTCTTTGTTCTGTTCCTACAGCATCGTGCAAAATGGCATCCTAGTCTGTGACTGGGGCTCCTGTGCACTAAGATAACAGAGATAATGAACACCGGTGTTTCGTTTTAATGTTGGCACGCTGCGTGTGAACCACATTGTACTTGTACGCTTTTAAGCGCAAAAGCACGGCCCCGCACACGGGGACTGGGTAACACCACTCTCTCCTGGTTTTGCTGCATCCATCACGTCCTCCACCCGTTTCAGGGTAACAGGCTGGTTTAGACCAAGGTTTCCCAACAGAACCTCGTGTTTAATTTCTTCCTTATTTCTTTCTTACTGTAAAGCACGGCCTGGAGCAATTTCTCTGGGAAGGAGAACAAGGCAAGCTAGACGCTACTGCAAGCGGCACCGGGTGATAACAGAAAAGTAGTTTTCCAGGGGAGAGCCGTGCAGGCCAGTTTAAATCACTCGAACTCCCGGTCAGCCCGTTTTGCCCAGCACCTCCCCACGCCTCCCCGCCAGGGATAGCCCCTCCGCCGGTTCCGCGTCTCTACCCCCTCCGCCCGGCACGGTTCCCACCGCCCGGGCTGCGCCGGCTGAGGGCTGCGCAGCGCGGCCGCCGCCTCCCCGCGGCCTTCCCTCGGCCGCGGCCTCCGAGACAGGCCCCGGCCGCCGACTCCGCCCGCGGGGCAGCTGCTCCCCGCCGGGCCCCGCGCAACCCCCACCCGCCCCGGCCGCTCAACCCGCTCGGCCTACCCCGGCGCCGCCGCGGCGGGCGGAAGGCCGCCATGCCCAGGGGCGGCCCGTCCCCGCTCGCCGGCGGGATAATGGCCGCGGGGCTCCTGCACGCCAACAGCCGCCGGGGCCGCCCCTCGGCGCCGGCCCCCTCCCGCCACCGCCGCACCGCCCCCCTCAGCGCCGGGCTCGCCGCCACGCCGCGGCTCCCCCCGCCCCTCCCCTCCTGCCGCCCCCAGCAGCCCCCGCGGCGTCCCGGCCCCGCCGCCGCCCGGCTCGCAGCGCCCGAGCCACCGGCGGTTGCGAACCTGCCGCCGTGCGCGGCCCGCCGGGCGCCGCGGCCTGCGGGCGGCCGCTGGTTGGCGGCGGGGGGACACGTGAGGGGGGAGGGGGCAGCGGCGGCGGCAGGAGTTTCCCCGACAGCTGGAGGTTGCGGCGGCGGCTCCTCCTCCCCGGGTCCCCGTTAGAGCCGAGAGACCCCCTGCGCTCCTCCTTATTGACAAACACACAAAGGGCCGCGCCGGGGCCGGGCCGGGGACGCGTCTGGAGCCGGCATGGGAGACAAGAAGAGCCCGACCAGGTAGGGGCAGCGGCGGCGCCTCCTTCTCCTTCCCCCGGGCCCTCTCCGCGGCGGCCGGGTGCGCGGAGCCGGCGGCGATGGCGGTCTGCGGGGCGCCCCCGGGGGGAAGGCGGTAGCGGCGTGAGGGCGTCGCGCCCGGTGTTGCCCCTGTCGCGCGTGTGTCTCCGCAGGCCGAAGCGGCAGCCGAAACCCTCCTCGGACGAGGGCTACTGGGACTGCAGCGTCTGCACCTTCCGCAACAGCGCCGAGGCCTTCAAGTGCATGATGTGCGACGTGAGGAAGGGCACCTCCACACGGTGGGTCGCCGGCGGCGGCTGAGGGGGAAGCGGAGGCGGGGGGCGAGCCGTTGGGCGGCCTCCCGCCGCCTCAGGGTGTGAGGAAGGGCGGTTGTGACAGGAATCGGGTCCGGGGGGAGCTGTTGGGCGGCCTCCCGCCGCCCCGGGGTGTGAGGGAGGGCGGCTGTGACAGGAATCGGGTCACATTTACCGGGGAGCCCCGGGCTGGGGGGGTTCCCCCCCCCCCCGGCCCGGGGCTCCCCGGTAAACGTGACCCAAGCTGGGGAGCAGTGTGCCGGTGTGTGTGGAAACCGAAATAATAAATACCAGGAAGGGCATAATTGCCTGCACAGACTAACCCCCGAGAGACCGTGCCCCTCGCACGAAGAAGAGCCATCCCCTGGGGTGTGCCTGCTAAGACGCTCACCCTTTAATGTTTGGGGTTTTTTTCTTTTAAACTCATTTTGTCTGCGAGTTTAACTTTGCCTCATAAATACCCCCTCTTTTTAAATTATTATTATTTTTTTTTAATTTGCTTTTCATTATCGAGCATCACCGTGCAGGTTTCTGGGGGTTGTAGGGGTGGATAATAAGCCTTTGCTGTTTAGGAAGGAATTGTTGATTAGCTGGATTGTGCCGTATTGAAGTGCTACCCTGCGTATCCGTGACTTCCCAGGAGGACTTTTTCTCTGTGCACCCGTCAGAAAGCTTGTGGTGGATTACCTGGTTCCTGCGTCGGCTAGTGTTTTTCAGTATTGTGGCCTAAACGTGCGTGCTTGGGGAATGGAGGTTTTTTATAAAACCAACAGGAGTGCGCTTGTAGCCGTTGCGTGTTAACCGAAGAGAATATTCCTAAACAATCCTTTGTTATGGTTATCATACCTATGGGTTAATCCCGTCTGCAAGAGAAGTTTAAGTGCCAATAAAAGTTGCAATCCTATAAAGACCAGCAGTTACATTCTAGATATCTGCCAAAACAGCGCTGAATATGACTTGCAACAAATGTTGCATGTTTGAAATTGTAAGTGCAAGATTGTGTCCAATTACTTGACAAAAAGGATCATCTTTATTTCTAGACTTGATTTCCTAGACTTCTGAAACCTGGAATGAATGTTGAAAGGACTTTTCATAACTTCAGTTCTGAATGCCAGTTGATTTTTTTATTTTTTAATTTATTTTTTTTTTTTAGCCAAGGAAATCAGTGAGGTAAATGTGCTGAGAGGAATCGCATCTGTCACATATAGTGTGGTTTCTAGTTATAACAATGGCATTGTGTTTATGTCACAGACAGATGTGTACAGACTGGTAATATTCAGCAAAATAATACTGCTGAAATAATGAAGGAAAAATCTTTAAAACAGCATGAATAAACTCTTTAACCTCCAGCCAGTTTGATAGGCAATGTCAGTTTAAAATTATGTTTTGCTGCATTGGAAACTCAATTGGCTAAAAACACTAAAACTTAAACAAAAAAATACCACCACCACCACCACCACCCCCAAAAAATGTGGAAAAAGTAAGCACTCCTCAGAAATCAATATTATCATTGCTGCCATTTTTCCCCACTTGAATATTTCATAGTTTTTTAATATTTTAGCAACAAAATGTCTTTGTTGTTGTTTTGGTTTTTATTTCCACTTTCTCCCCCAGTGAGTGATCTGGTATGCAGAGCTTTAGTTGCTACATTGATTTTTGTTTCTCTACTTAAGTTCTGAAACATTGTGTAGCTGAGTAGGTTTATGGGTTTCTTTTTCCCATAAGGTTTAAATGGGCTGCATTTCTACATGTTTGCAAAGTCCAGGATTTATACATGGCATGAGATAAATACAGGTTGAGGTTTTAGGCCAGGCAGTTTTAGGCCCCAATTCTGAAAACAGATATTAGATTTGAGCTAGTAAGCAGACCTTTTTGTCTATGGAGAGAATCATTGGGGTGCCAAAGAGACACAAAAGGCCATTTGGGTGGTTGGAGTTTTTTTGTGGGGTTTTTTTTGGTGTTTTTTTTAAGGAGCTGGAGTCCAAGAGACCAAATTGGGGCCTTGTTTAAAACATTTGCTGGTACTACCTATACAACAAAATGTTTTTCATCAATGTTGGACAGAATAACAATACTATGGTGTTTTGATGACACTGTGAATACATTTTTTTAAAATTTTTTTTTAGTCTTCCATTTTGAAGCTTAATGTGAGATTAAGTTGATGCCTCAGCACAGTTCTTAGTGTGCAGTGGTTCTTACTTCAAAATTTCTACTGTGTTTTTTTACTGATGAGAGCTTTAAGACACTGTGAAGCACTGTTCTTTTAGTTCAGAGAAATCTGTTTCTTTGTGATGGATGGTTTAATGTCTGCTTCTGCACGTTAAATTCACTAAATGCGATCAGATTTGCAGATGGAAAAACAGACAATCATAGCCATGTTTAGTGGTTTTGAAGACCACTGGAAATTAGGTGCAAAGTTGATTAAAACTATTGTATTTTTTTTATACTAATCGTGTGCAATTAACTTTACAGAAATATTTTCAGGTACAGGGTAGGGTTTGTGGGTGTTTTCACTGTTGAATAATTTCTTCTCTCTGAAAGAATTATCTTTTATGCCAGAGGCTAGACATGGATTATGATCTTTAATAACTGGTGGAATCGTTAAGATTAGTGGAAATAATTCTTACGACTTCTTGATTATATTTTAATATACTTCTAGACTGAATTTTTAAAGTAGATTGGATCATGGAGTTAAATTAACTTTGTCCATGGCAGTATCACCTTGAATGGTTAAACTGGGCTGTGCTTGGATGAGAGATGCCAAAGAGAAATCCTGGATGCTGCAGTAAGTGGTGTAACTGATTCCGAGGTAGCATTCTTGCCTTTGGGTTAGTGGTGCCAGTTAGATGTGCCATGAGTCAGATGTAAGACTAAGATCCTATCTGCCGGTTGGAAATCCCTGTACCTTTTACTGTAGAACTGTTGACAGACTTCAATTTGGTAACGTCACTGAGGATCTAAATTCTCCCTGTAGACATGGCTGGCTTATTTACGTTCTAACCTAAATTGTTCTGTATTGTTGCTTGGGTACTGAGAAATTACCATGTTCCTCTTGATAGGAGACTGTACTGAATATAGTAATTTTCTATATATGACCTTTAAAACATTTTGAAATCTTTCTAGATGAAAGACGTTATATAAATGTAAGGAACCTAGGGCTGTAATAATCATTCCTTACTTGGACAAATCTCCTGCTGAAGTTCATTAGAAGCATGAGTAAGGAATGCTGAATAGAACCCTAACGTACTGTCTTATAAAGGCAACTGGTAACGGACTCTATATTTAGGTTGCCTAATAGTTTCCATTATAAAGAAATTGTATGATCTCTTTGAGAAGCTCTATTGTTTGCAAAAGCCATTGAAGTTTGGCAAGAGGAAGAGTCCTTAGGCTAAATAAGTGGTTTGATTTCCTTGCCCCATGAAATTGTTTAAATTTTGCTGAGACATAAACACTTGAAAATCATCATTCCCCCTCTGTCATTCGTGTTGTACAGAAAAGTAAAGTAATTGCTGAAACACTGAAAAAGCCCAGACCGGCATCACTGTAAAAGCAACAGTGGCAATGATATTATGCTGAAAACCCAGAAGGGAGTTATTTGGCTCCTGGGGAGGTTATAGCGGGGTTGCTGAATTTCATCTAATTCTGACAATTACTGCTTTGCCAAAAGAAAGTTGCCTCTATGGGCATGCTACCATTTCTATTATTTCTTTCCTTCTGCTCATCATGGCACTATCTGAATCAGGAGTACACTGATACTGGTTGACCTTCAAGAATTGGGCTGGATCCTTGGACAGACCTTACTGCAGTCAGTACTTGCTCCTAGTTTGTCTGTCCTTCAATAGAAGTGGTGGGGTTTTTTGTTTGCCTTTTTTTTTTTCCCCCCTTGCCAGCTAACACAGTTAGTCATTGTAATTTAGGTGTGTTGTAAAGCTGAAAGTTCAGAGTTCCAGTCTTGCTGGGAAGAAGTACGCAAGAGGACTAGAATTCTCTGAAAAGGGATATACGTTTGCTACTCCCTTCTGTCTTCTAGGAGGCTGCATTACTGCTCCATCGCCTCTCTGCTCCAGCTTCCTCAGATCATGTTAACACTCTTGTTATTTGGCTAGTGACAGCATCCAGATTTAAAATTACCTGTCACTTTGATTTTCTTAATGTGGTTTTTAAGCATGCATATTGTGGTCTGGTCTGTAGTTGCAGGATCCCATTCTTTTTTCAGTGCTATGACAGACCACTTCTCCATTGAGTGTGAAGGATGAGCATCCAGGGGAGTGTAGTGAGAGCTACAGGAGGAACTGCAAATCCAGCTTCTTAAACTTTGAAATGCTTGGTGTGATACTTTGTTGTGTAAATAAAGGAAAAATGGGGGCAGGGATATGTGATCAATTTCCCCTTTCCAGAGTCAATAGCGTTCTGTGATTTTTTAAGTTAGGAAAAAGGGCAGAGTTCCAAAGGATATTTTCACTAATAGTATTCTCTTAGCTAATAATAGGAGAAGGATAGTTGTACAAAGATGTGACTACTTTATGCTTGTTATGGTTTTATTTCATTTTATTTTTTAGAACTACTTTTATTGCTTGCTTTGAATTCAATAAAAACTTAATCTTAGCTATGAATCTATGTGACTTAGTGCACACTATGCAAGTCCAAAGTATTTTTCTTTTGGCAGGGGGAAAGAAGGATGGAGAATAAGGAGATAAAGCAAGTACAAGTGACTTCTGTGAAGTTGTTGTTTTCAGTTAGGTTTTTTTAGCTATACCTCTCTGATACACATGTTGGGTGAGCTGCTATATGCAATATCATTTACATAAAATAGCCCCTGTAATTTCTAGCTAGAATGAGGAAGTTATCTCAAGTCAGGATGAATTTCTGTGGATTTGGGATGTATACCTCTTAACATCCTGTACTGCTGAAGTAGAGACATATATAACCAGCTGAAAGCGGGCATGGCTTCTGTGTCCTATGCTCTATTGATCTCCATTACTGAATCATTCCTTTTCTCTCAGCCGAAGGTATGAAAAGCCAACTTTAAATCATACTAGACAGAAGAGTCTGAGATATAAGGATTTGGGATGCCATCTTTGTAGGTTTGCTTGATATTTGGTCTGTGCTTCTTGATTGTGCCTGAGAGTATGGCCATTCAATATGTGCATGTATTCTATAAGCATGTCTGACAATCTCCTAAATATGAAATACAGGTCTCTACTTGAAGCTGTCATGAGTTTGTTTTATGCTTTGAGAAGCATAAATAAAATGTTTAATTTTTTAACTTGGATATCAAGGTCATTTTTCTTCAGAAAATATGTGCAATTTGTTTAGTCATGTACCATCTGGATGTTTATAAGCACAAATCAGTTACATTTAACCAAATCTGGTATTTGTATTTCTGTTGAAATGCAGTACTGCTCACGACAGAGAGTTGGTACTTATCTTGTATATCTGGTTTAACATGTCTGTTTTACAACAGCTTGTTACGGACAGTCTCTTCTGCCTTCCAGTATGCAGCCTCTGTGTGCACACATGCGCATGCGTGTATCGGGGAAGGTTGTGAAGGAGAAAAAGAGGAAGAACCACCTGTCATGCTGATTTTACAAATACATAACTGAATCAAGCTTAACAGACTGAAGAGCTGTTCGTTACTTGTGGTAGTTTGGAGAAGGAAATATTTACAGGAATGAAGTGAGTGGAAAAGTCGTATATAATCCATACTTTACCAAGTCCTGTATGCCAAGTTTTATGTTTTAGCTTAAATATTAAATTATGAAGAGGACCATGAATAAATAGTTCTCTTTTGCTCTCTAGATAGCCATCAGGTAATCTAGTCATTCTGGACTTCAGTCTTGTTTTTAAAAGTAACCTTTGGAATTATTTAGGAATTTATTTAGGAATTATTTTCCCTGAAAAATATAGTGAAACTTAAGAATTTTGCACTCATCAACTTGAATGAGGTTTTGTTTTTCTGTATAAAACAATGAAGTAATTTTTGTTGATTGAGGTGGCCCTGTTAGATGCTGTTGATAGGTGGAGCTTGTATGGGTAATAGACAATGTAATGGGCAGCCAATCAAAAGAAGATAAAGCTTATATTTTAGACAGACTACACAAGTTGTTTGGTTGTTGCTTTTTTTTTTAAGGTTAATTCTGTTGTAAAATCTTTGTCGTTTCAAAAGTGACAGATATTTTAATTGATTACTCTAAACGGCTCATGAAAAAGTTTGCTTTTTTTTTTTTAAACATGAGCTTGGTATTTTTGGTTTGATGTTTGTTTGTTTTTTTCTGTAACTCTTTCCTGATGTCTGTTATAGCTTGGGCTTTTTTTTTTTTTCTTTCTTTCTTTTCTTCCCTTTTTTAATGCAATTTCCCCAGAACAAAGTGAACAGTATTTCATTTGATACTGGGCTAAGACTCAGTAGGGCCTGTTTGATCCAAATTTGATAGTTGATTTAAACCTAGTTTAGCTGTTTCTTTTTACATCATATTGAAAATAGTAGTTATATCGGCATCATCATTGGCCAAAAATTTAGGTAGCTGTCATTGTGACTTGGCCTTCTATGTGTATATATACCTTATGTAATTAAAGAAATACCCATGCAGCAGAAAGAAACCTATGACTTTATATAAACTTTCTCTCTTCCGCTCCTATAATAACTATTGATGTCAGAACTACTGAACAGGAAAAAAACTTCTTAGCCCTTTGTTTCCCATCTCAGATCTGATGATGGATTTAGGAGACATGCTCTCTGTAAGGTCAGCTTTGTTAATGGGCACTGCAGGGTCTGAGGTAGGTTCTGCCAGTTAAGAATGGCTTGTTCAGCTGAATTGTACCAAAGCCAAGCAAAATAGATTAGCATTTGTTTTCCACAGTTACTAAAGTACTAAAAGTTTTGAACGTGTTTGGGTTTGTTATAGGGATGGTTCTAACATGTCTCATTTGGCTTATCCATGTCCCCCTAGGAACTCAGGATGGAAAAGATCTTCCAGTGAGTTAGACCCTCTCCCACAGCACAAGAGAGTCAGTATGGCTGGGCAACTTCTAACGTAATTTTTGTCCTAACAAGTCTCCACTGAAGGACACTGCAACCCCTTTAGACAGCTTATTTATAGTGCTTTTTACCCTTGATATTTTTCCAGATATTTAACCTTTCTGTTCAGTAAGACAGATTGATTTATACCCTCCCTATCCCCAATGAATTACCCACTCTATTTGTAGTTCTTTGGTTATTGGGTTATAGTTTCCATGTTCACCCATTTTCGCTCTCTAAGTCTTCCTTACAGAAACAAAATTTCAGCAGCCCGTTCTTGTAGGTGACAGTTCTCTTCAGTTCATATCATGATTCTTTATTCTTGAATCTTCAGTTGACACACCCGTTTCTTAGAGTAGTAGCCCAGAATGAGGGCAGACCTTCAGCTGAGTCATTTCTGATGTAAAGTTTAGTGGGCTTGTGCCTTTCCATTGTGCTTGTGCTAAATTATGATGTCTGATGTTGGTATTTCCCTGAATGAGGATTTTCCTTTTGTGCAACAGTATCATGATGTTGGCTTCTCTGTGCCTTGCGATCTACTTGATCCAGTCCGATCCAGTCCGGTGTCCTTTTGTGTCCTATTGTTACTTAAGTAGGGCTTTTTTTATGCAATCATGGGGCCTGTTGTGCTTTATTCTGCCTTTTGTGGATTTCATTGTTTTGATTTCTGACTCATCTTAACTCAGGATGGTCTTGGCAGATAGTTCTCACCACCTTTCAGCTTGGTGCTCTTTGCTTGTTTTATTCCTTATTCCTTTGTCCAAACCATGATTAAGAATATTAAATAGTATACCTGTAGAACCTCACTATAAATGCTATCCTACATCTACAGCTAGTGATTGAGATCTATTTAAAAAAACTCAAACAAACCCTAATTTTAAACTTCATTCTGCACAACTTTGTCCCAATCTTAGTCTAGCTTGAGTGGAATAATGTATTTTTGATTGTGTCCCAAGTCAAGACTTGGGACGTGTATTGTTTTTCTCCTAGTCACTAGGACAATTAGTCCATTAAAGAGAGAAACTAGACTGTGTCAAGCTAATGGGCTTTATCATTAAATGCTCCCAACTGTTAAATAATTTTGTTCTAGTATCTTTCTGAAATCTGAGTTAGGCTGAGCCAAGTGTTAAGTGTTCAAGGCCAGGTTGGATGGGGTTTTGGGCAACCTGGTGTAGTGGAGGGTGTCCCTGCCCGTGGCAGGGGGGTTGGAACTAGGTGATCTTTAAGGTCCCTTCCATTCTGTGAGTCTATGATCTACTTCCTGCATTTTTATTATCATATTGTGATTTCTCTTTTACTTGTTTCTTTTTCTCTTCAGTGCTTGATGACTTCTTCCATCTTCCTGTAGTTCTGTAAACAGTATGTTTCTGAGGGTGAATTGCATTATATGCTGCTGACTGCCATATATAACATTCAGTAGCCCAGTCTGTTTCTTATTCTAACTTGTACTCTATCCCTCCAACCATAATTTGATTGTATGGAATTAAACTTTTGTGTGGAGACTGAAGCAAAGAAGCCTTTATGCCTTATGGTATTTGCTTTCTTTCCATGTTTGATAACGGATATACTTCTTTCTATTTCCATGATTATGTACTTTCCTTTGGGGCATAAGTGGTGCGTGGTTTGATGTGTTTAGCTGGTTTTTTTTCTTTTTTTAGTGGAAATGTCATCTTTGTTTTCAGTGCCACCAGTGGTATTCTTGCTTACTGTGCCTTTTCTAGGGAAAATTATTAGCTGTCTTGGTCTAAAAGCTACTGGGATTTGAATACACACCTACAACAAGATTAAGTACGTTAAAAGAGAAGTCTAGCTGGTAAGAAGAAAGCTCTTGTATTGCTTGTAGAGGGATGAGAAGTTGCATTTTCTGCCCCATGACTTTTTATAACAATTTTTCCTTTACTGTTGTGACAGCCCATTATGCTTGTTCGTGTTTAAAACTTGGTACTAGTGTCTGTACTTTTCATCTTGAAAGTCAGGTTAAGACAGTATGCTTTGCAGAAAATTTTCTCACAGTATCAGATGATGTCTTGTCTTGTTGGCCAATACAGTCAGCTACAAAATACTTTTGAAGTAGGCTAGTGGAACAAAATATTAAGTGTTCATTTTTTATGCTTTCATGCAGTAGCTTATCCTGGTTTAAGTAGGACAGAGAGATCCTGAGGATTGTCTGTTCTCTCTGAAGTGCATTCGACTGGTATGTGGTACGTTGATATAGAGCAGGCTTGAACTTGGAGAGTTCAGTTGCAGAATGTTGTTGGTAGGCTTTTGGCTGGCAAACTTTCCATCAGAAGTCAAATTGAAGACTACAAGATATGACCTTGACGTCTGATACAAGTTTTTTCTTGTTTTCTTAGGAGTTTGGGGGGAGGAGATGAGCAATTGAAAATTTTCCCATTCTAACTTACTGGAAGTTTAGGACTTATCTTTACATTTTCCCTAATGCTTGAATATACTTTATCTGAACTGCACAGTTCAAATGACAGTACTTGGTAGAAAAAAAATGTGAGAATGAGTGGGGGTTTTAAAATTTATTTTAAAAATCGAGTTCCTAACTCTAAAAGCTGAAAAAAGTTGGTTTGACACATTCAGTGAAAGGAAAGTTGTTTCTTACAGATATTATTGAATTCTGTGATTAGGGTCATAGGCTACAAGTTCTGTAATTGAATAAGAAGGGAAAAAGAAAAGGTGAGGGCTGATGATTATGTGGCATCTTTTTCTATTAATATACATTTTTCCTGAAGAGCATTATGGAGACTTGATTTTTCAGGGAAAGTGTGTAGTCTTTTCCCCTACTTGGATGTTTTTGTGGGGCTGACTCTGAATGGCGGAAGTTTATAGAATGCTGCAGCCTTCTGGGAAGATCACACCCAGAGTACAGAACAAATAAGATAGGTCAGAAGCAAGCTCCTTCCTGTTTGGTCACAAAACTAGCTGTGCCAAGTATTCACCCTGTTTTGTGCAACAATAACTGTGCTGCTGCATCAGTATGAACCTCATGTTTTGCGTGTGTTTTTTTGCATAGGTGCAAGAAGCATCACAGTTTCTACAGGAAGGGGACAGAGGAGCAGCCTGGAGGATCCAATCCTTTGTGGGATTGGAAGTTGGGAGAGGTCACTTCCCCATGAATCCCAAGGATCTAGGGGTCTAAAAAACTGTAACCACTGCCTTCTCTGTAGACTCCCAAATACTGCCTCCTCAGGGGATGTTCTTAAGGAAATTGAGCTTCCTAACCCCTGCTCATATATAGCACATTGTCATCTAGGAAATATAAATTGGTTGATACCCGTATGTTTCTCAAACGGTATCTTCGATGTAGCTGTCACTTATGCGAGCATCGGTGAACCACAGTTTGTGGCATACGGGGAAGAATTTCTAACAACAGTGTGCGAGAGGTTGAAGCCTTAAAACTGGTTGTTGGAAAAGTAACATTTGATGGCTGCTTTAAAAACGATCCTTGAAGATGAATTTGGGCTTTCTAAAGGCCCTGATACGGATATTTCTTCTTAGGGCAGATTGTTGTGCAGTGTACCAGTTGTCTTCAGGAGACTTGCTGGCCTCATCTGTTAAATGTCATCTGGAAAATAGGGCATTCCCTTTAAGGGAATGATTAAATAGGGACACTGCCTCAAGGGGTAGTTTTCTGCACATTTATACAGTGACTGATAAAACCATATGGGTCTTGTAAGTCTATTCTAATTGAATCAGCTTTTATTGAAAGGCAGAATTGCTAGAAATGCACTGAATGGATGAATTCCAAGTAAATGATTCATGCTGTAAAACAGCTAGGAATATGAAAGCACTGGAAATCAGAGCTGGCTGAAAGTTAGAATTCAAATATACATAGGATGCGTAGAAATTGCATTGTTACTCTGCAGTATGCATATGGATCTATATTATGTTTTCCCATACAGACCGCTAGCTCCATTGTTTGCACTGTCATCGTTATTCAGTTGTATTATTTGCGGAGGCAGTGTAATGTACTGTTAACGCTCTAGGATATGACAGAAGTGATGGTAATGAGAGAAAATAATTTTGGATAACGACGTAAATTATCGATGTTGAAGATGCGTTTAATCATGAACTGCTTCAATGTAGAAATAAAGACTAGTTTCCTCACAAGATGGCTTTGTGTGGTGATTAGTATGAGCATATTCATGTGACACGGCAAGCTAAACGTAGTTTAATCTGATAGTTTTTATTCTATGAATAGCTTAATAGAGTACTGATGACTGAGGGAGGGTGAGCTGATCTGTGTCACAATCCAAAGACTGCTTCTCCTGCTAGTGATTTAATTTAATTACTAGCAACTATTGTACTTGCATTACAAGAACTGGTAGTAGGAAATATTTTTTTCCTCTTCATAAGTGACTTCAACTGCTGAAAATCAGGAGTGGCATCATTACCTGAACCGCTAGCTTCTGTGTTGACCACAGTTTGCAAGATCTAACTGGCCACAGTGTTTGCAATACTACTTAGTATACACAGTGTTCCTGATGATTTCCTGTTTGCTTTAAATAATATCACTGATGTGCTTATGCAGAAATGAACCTTTTTTTTTTTCTTCTTCTTTCTTTGGCATTAGAAGGTAAGTTGTGATCTGATTGCACTTGATCACAAAAATCAGCAATGGTAACGGAATAAATGTTTATGCTGGTTTTTTAGTGAAGTTAAAAAAAGCAGTTTCCTTTGTTCTGGAATATTGTTTCCTTGGTATCTTGGCAGAACCTAGAAGCCCTTGTTGCACAAGATGTTGCATGAAGAGCTTGTAGAGGAGATGTGATAGTCCATTAAAAGATAAATGTGATTAAAGAAAGTAAATTTTGCTTATGTAGCAAATCTAGATACAATAAAATGTTAAGTTAGTTGGAAAATTGCCTGATGGAAGAAAATAAAGTCTCAAAGCATTGTAGCTATTCTGCAAATATGTGGAAGGATATATCAAAAGCTGTTATGCGTTTTGTGTATAGAAATGCGTAACAATTCTCTCTATTTGTGAATGAGTGCTTTGCATTTGACAAAAATAGTCCTCCATTATTGAAGTTTGAAAAATATTTCATGCTTTAAATGTTTACTGTCAAACTAGCACTTGAAAAATTCATTGTCTTCTTGAGGCACAAAGAAAGATCAGTAAAAAAGATAAGAAAATTGATAGGGTAAAGATAGCAACTTTTTTTTTCTTGGCTTTTGTACAGCCAAATTGCATGTAGTTACACCTAAACAATACAGATTTGTGCATAAACTAGAAGGAATGGTCTAAAATGTAAGACTTGAATTTTTGCATTCTCACCTGAAGTTTAATAAGATTCTGCTATTCACTGTGTGTCAAACTGTTGACTGTCTGCATAATTACATGAGGACAGTTACTGCAATGACTTAATGCCTGTATGTGTGTCTCAGTTCTATTGATTTCTTTCTATACTGTAAAGAACTTAAGTAACAGTTTCTTGGCTCTTGGGAAATTCTTCAGCTGTGCATTTGTAAGCCATGATAACAAGATTATGATGCTAAATTAAATTTGATTCCGTTTATTTAAAGCTGTCAACACCATTGCAATGTCCTTATAAATATACACCTTGGCCTTCCAACAGTTTTCATGGATTCCTAGTCTTTAAGAAAAAAGGCAAACTCTTCAAAGTTAAGCTCTTTGCAAGCAGAGGTCAGCTCAAAACAAGGAAGGCTGGGGTAGCTGTGTATATGTTTATTTTTTTCCCTTTGTTTAGGTGAAGTTGCTTACTTTTTTTTACTACTAAAGCTATTTACAGTGGGAGGGAAAAGAGACTCTGGAAGGGGCATAGATGCAAAAATCACTAGCATCATTGTAACCTGTTTTGCAGAAAGACTTCTGAAGAAGAGAGAAAAACATGGCCAAGGAAGTGAGAGTGTTAATTACTTGATATTTGTAAAGTAACTCGTTATCAGTATATGAGGGTGAGGGGAGGGACAGAACTGTGTTAAAAAGAATTGACTAGTGGGTGGGAGGAAAGTTTATTCTTAGTAACTTCTACTTCAAGGTACTGTGTTACTTATTACAGAAACTGAATTTGAAATATATATATATATACACACACACATATATATATTTTTAGTTCTGGAGCCATTTAGACCTTCTGGCATCTAAATCTACATCATCAGTCCATCATGGAAAAGTCACATTCCAAAGCTGCGGGTTGTAGCCTGTGCTGTGATCTTCAGAGTAAAAAGCTGTCTAAGCTCTATTGCAAAGTTACAATTAAAACTTTGCACAATTAATGTCTTTTTGAAAACACATAGGAAGCATATCATACTATAATATTGCTATGATATTTAACTGTAGCTGTACCCTGTAAAAGTTACTGAAATAAATGCCATAAGAATTGCTCAAAACATTCATACCTAAGTGAAATATTCTCCTAATATTATGTGTTACAGGAGTAGTCTTTCACTTAGAAAAATCTTCTACCTAAAACCACTTTTTCATATCCTTCTTTTTGTCTATTTAAAAATCTGTTTACTGTAAAATCACGCATCTTTCCAGCTGACTCCCTGTGTACATCTACTTGCTTTGGAGATTAGGAACAACTTTTTATTTTTAAATTAATTGCTCTAATTACTGTGTTAAGATACACTTAAGAATGTGGATCTTAGTTGGAGAAATGAGGATGTGGTGAAGGAGATTTGAGTAGGGCCTAGTGAGAATATGATGGTGAAGTAGAAAGTATGTGAAGATAAGCTTTTCTTGAGATTTCAGTAATGACTGTGAACTAGAAAAATGGAGATTAGAGTATTACTGTGGATATCAGATTTCTATTAGCTTCTTGAGACATTAATATTTAGGATAGACGTGAGTGGAAAATGATCTTCAAATAAATTATAAGATATTTAAAGCCTGTACATTTGTATTGGGAAATGATCCAGTCTAGTAATGAAAGAACAGACTAGGATTTGAATGGTTCAACTTTGTTCTCAACAAGATTTTAATGCACTTAACTGTATTCTGTTTAGACTTTTAAAAGACATGTATGATAGAAACATCAGCAAAACAAGATTTTTATTAGGGTTTGGTTAAACCTAACCTTATTTCTTTCACTAATTTTGTTTAGTTCACAGTGGCGTATTGTTAACTGATTTACTTAAAGTGGAATTATTTAAGAAAACCCAAACAAGTACTTACTCTAATGTTAATCTTTATAGGAGTTTGTCTTTTTTGCTTTGGTGACAGTTCTGAGAAGTGTTGAGCAGGGTGGTCTGTAGACTTATTAGATGCACAGCTCTGAGGCATGAGCATGTGTGGTTTTTCTGGGTGAGCCAATGCATCAGGTCTCATACTGTCTTGTAAATGCATTCTGAAAACACTTGTGGAAGTGTTTTAAACTCTTTCAATTATTTTTAATGTAGTTTTGCAGAATTTTAGACTAGCCAATGTATGAGAGTGTTTTAACAGCTTTGTGAAATTATCCAGCCAAGTAATATTTATGAAAGGGTATTTACAAAACTTTGATTAGATATCTAATGGTAAGATTTGATATGCTCTAGATGAATAGACAGTCATAATCATCATGAGGTTAGCTTTGTTGGTGTTGTCTGGAGGTGAGGAATATATGATAAGATATAGAAATAAAGAAGCAAAGGGGCGATACAGAATATTGAGTTTCACAACAGCATGCATTTCTGAGTACAGATATCTGAAATATAGCCCTGTATTCAAGATGCAGTACTAAAATTATGCTATTTTCCAGGAATGTATTGGCTTGTCTGAAGTAAGATACATGTTCACTGTTAGCAACTGGGTAGCCCACTTTAAAAAATTGTCATTGGAAATGGTCCTGGTCCTGTTATTTTCCGCATAAAAGCTGAAGCTGTAAGAGGAGATGACTAATTAATTCCAAGGTCTGTCCTCCTTTATCAGGGATTACTCTTATTTCCAGTGGCAATGCACTACAAAATACAGACAACTAAAGTCTTTCAGTCTACCTCCTGTCACAAGAATTAAATTTGCTACCAAATTCTGAAAGAATTGAAGGTTGGAAAAACTCAGGCACGTTAACAAGACATTTCTGAGATCCTTGCTAGATGAGGCAATAGCAAAAGCTGGTGGAGGAGTACTAGTACATGACTGAAATTAGAATTCCATTTGAAAAAAAAAATATTGAGTATCTTGGCTCAGTCAGAAACACACAGAAGGCCCACAGTAGCAGATGGAAAGGAGATAAGCAAGTCTGCAGGGCACTAGAGAGAGAGGAATACCATTTTTTTCATAATAATGTAAATCCATGGTAACTTCTAGGTGAACAACACACACACACAACCTTTGTAGGTTTGCTATGAAGCAAACCTAGAAATTTTAAATTTGGTGCAGAGTAAGCTTAGAAGAGTTTGATAGGGGCTTCTAAAAGCTTGCATTTCACAAAGACGACAGGCCCCCAAAAAGAGGTGGGTTGGAGGGAGGACAACAAAGTACAATTAAAGTAGAAATTAGTTGTGTCATGATAACAGTGGTTTTATAACAGGGTATATATTCCTGTAAGTTGTATGCTGTTTTCAGGAATCCAACAGTTTTATCAGTCTTTTAGGCAGTGTAAATACATTTTTGATGTGTCTGAACCTTCTAGCATGGTTGAATACCTTAAAAATCAGATGTTCTCATTCTGGGGAGAGTATAGAAGAATGTATAGTTTGGGGCAAAACCAAGAAGATTTTAAATATGAATACTGGTGGACGTGGTGGGTTTGTGAAAAATATAGGAAGAGTGATTAATCTTTGAAGTACCATATAATTACTTGACTAGAAGGTTGACCTGTGAGGATGGTACTAGTTTTGAATTTGGGAAGAATGCATTAAATGATTTCCTTGCATTTGGCAGTAATTTTGAAAAGTGTGTTAAAATTTTAATGGTGTTTGAATTGTTACAATAAAATAACATGTTCCTGTCCATCGCCTTGTTGTCAGAACTGCCTGCAGGAAGGCTCCACAGTAAAGTTGTTTTCTGTCCAAAGTTACTGAGCATTTGCAGTGGCTTACGAGTGCATATAGCTGGTTACTGCATATCAGCTTATCTGTGATACTTTTTTTATATTTCTGTAGATCCATGGGACACATTTTATGTGGCAGTCAGGGGACAACAGAGCTGTCAAAAGAGGCAAGCAGTGTAATTATAGGTAAATGAAAGAAAAGCTTCTGTAATTGAAGTAAGGATGAGTGCTTGAACAAAAATTTCTAGCTATCACATAGAAACCAGCTGAATTTCAGCATGACTTAAAGTAGAAGTAGCATAAGCGTGAACATATAGGATAAGATAGAAGGAAAAATCAAAGGGGTATTAATCAGACAGAAAGTGGAGGCACTGTCATGATGATACTCTAGTAGTCATATTTCTTTGTGACTGTCAGAAGTGCCCAATATCAGGAGGGTTGCTTTGTAAGCAGTTGTCCTTCTTAAGTAGTAAACGAAGAAGAATGTGGACTACAGGAAAACTTGCAGTGGTTTGAGGAGATGACCAACTTTCTGTGATGCCTAGTGATTAGTCCTAAGGATTTTTTCCTGGAAGCTGACTGAGCTTGTTCTCTTATGCTTTGCCTGAAGATACTTAATTGGGAAGGCCTGGCTTTGATTTTAGAGTTTCTACTACCTTAGTCACAACTGTGACAAGTGTTCTGGGTTTAACTTATAGTGCATCAGCATATTCTGTGTTTATATTGCAGCTTTTGGAATAAACTCCAAGACTTTCCCCAAGGAGATACCATAAAAAAACCCCCCTGTGTGTGGAGTTTGTAAAGGCCAAAGCTTCTTTTTTTTTTTTTTTTTTTTAACCAATCCTATTCTTCAGCAATCAGCTTCGCAAGTTTGACCAAAGATGACGTGTAAATGGATTAGTTACTGCTTGTAAGGCCTTTTGGCATTAGTTATTTTGATAATTCTTGAAAACCCCATAGAGTGAAATTCAGGGCACTGATTGACTAGATTACTGGTTTCTGAAGAATGAATTCTGCCATGCCTTGCTCGTGGGACAGAACAGATTGCAGAAGTGTGAATGAAGCTGATGTTCAAAACCATGCTGGACTCATTACTTAAGTCCTGTGCAGTGAGGGCCTTAAAGCAACAAGAAGTAGAAGATTTCAGAACTTCCATTAACTTGGAAGCATTTATTCTGTCCTGAATCACCTGAAAGGGAACAGTACTCCGTATTTAAAGAATAATGTGGATTTTTCATTTTTGAGGAAAGGATTCTGTGACTAACGACAAGACAAATTCAGTGAGGTTTCTGTTCCAGATATTTCTAACCTCTCTTTCTTGAGGGATGAATCTGCTGTCTTGAACAAAAGGTCAGTGTCTCCCTGCAGCGAAGAGAAGTTTAGATAAATGGTACTGCTTAAGGATTAGGGGTGCCTTTGAATAAAACCTCTCTGAGTCTCTGAAACCTGTTTTTTTGGGGTTTGGTTTTTGGTTTTCTTTTGTTGTTGTGGGTTTTTTTTTTTTTTTTAAAGAAGTGATGATCCTTTACGGTGGAGGAAAGGAGAAAATTCATGTGCAAAGCTGAAATTACGGAATGTATGGGATACCATGTAGAAATTCTACATAAAAGCAGGTGAAGAATTTTGAAGAAATACCACAGGCTTTGTTTTGCTCAGGAGCTGGTCTTTTGTAGGAATGAAAATATGACAGGAGGTAAGATATTGCTGATCAGCCTGAAAACTCAAACTGTTCTGATGAATAAATCATTCCTAGCATAGAATAGTTCTGTTTGATAGTATGAACAACTTACCTGTTTCATTGACTCCTTCTGTGATTCAAAAGGTAGCTTCTTCATATCTGGAAGAGAAACTTAAGTCCAGGAACCAAAAATAGATCAATAAAATATTGGGCAGCTACGACATAATATCCTTCTGTAGGAACAGTGTTTCACAGGCAATTTCTTCCTGATTTCTAGGATGGGGGAAGATGAGTATAATTTCATAGGAAGCCAGGGAGTAAGAGGAATTTGAAAACAGAATTGTATCAGCTCAGTGATAGGTAAGTAAAGCTGGACTAGAATATTGCTCTAGTTATTGGAGAAAAAGTGTGGCAAGTGAAGTGACCAGAGCTCAACAGGAGACTCTGGCTTAACATGTGATAATCTAAAAGTTTTTAGATATGTTGCATGTGGCACTTGCTTTACAAAATAGACAATTTGCCACTCCAGACAGGATAAGCCTCCAGCAAGGGCTTTTTGTCTGAATCGAAGCCAGGAGGTAGATGGACTTGAGAAAAGGAAAGGGAAGGATCACATGAGAATGGAAGCTCTGCTTGGCAGATATTATTCTGGATCCAAGTTATCTGTTGAAGAACATCTTTCAGCTTGATTGAAAGCTGAGGTGACAGCACTTCCTTAATTTAGACCTGCTCTGTTAAGATTGGGAAATTGTAATTTTAATACTTCTGCAGTAATGAAATATACAACGCAGAGGAGACTTAGCTTCAAGAAAGAGTGTGCCTCTGAGTATGTCTCCTACTCTTCAGAATATCTGAACTCTGTAAACTGTGCATTACAGATGACAATACACTTTTCCCACAACAGGTTGAAAAGGTGTATGTATTCAGCACTGAGGTTTATGGTATCTAGCTTTCCATATAGAAAACCACAGGATGTGTTCTGAGTTCTGTGGATACTGGGAGGATATGGGTATTGGTTCTGTGTGGACCAGTCCAAGTTCAGCATGGCTCACACTGAACCAAAGCTAAGGTGTTGGCTGCTCTGTTGGACTGTTGATGTCTCTGCATTGTGCTTCTCAGCAGTCTTATTTGCGTGGCGGTACTGTGTGCTGCTTGGCAGTCTTGGTTGGCTCTGAGTGTTCAGGATATGCAGCACCAAACAGATGAATCTTCTCTGAACCCTGTACGCAGGGGTGCATCGTGCTGACATGGGACTCACTTGAGATGCAGGTAGATTTGGGGTTGGTTCATGGAAAAATGGTCACAGCTGTCCACGTCATGCTTTTTGTTTCCAGACTGTGGCAGATAGACCCTAGAGCTGGTTTGACCGATAAGTAGCTCAGATCTATCAGAATTGGAGCTCCTACTCTGAGTAGTGCAGGAGACATGAGTCTGCTTTATGGACTCATGATGGCTGTAGAAGCAGCACTGTGCAAATGTAGTTGTGCTCTGTATAATTTAAATAAATTCAGCCAGACCCCAAGATGCCTCAGCATTAAGGCAGTTTGGTTGTCTGCATGCTTGATGCACAACTCAGACGACTGAGAATTTACTACTGTACTTCTGCTGCATATGTTGATTATTAGTATTGTACATAGATTTTGTTTGTTTACTTGTGTTTTCAAAATGCCCCACTTTGTTGTAATGAGATGAAGTTATTCACCATATCAAATTGGTCAAAATTATTTTTACATGGATTATTGATGAATACCAGGTGAGGGAAATTAAGGAAGCATGAACTGCTGTGAGATGTCCAAAATGACTTATGAGCAGGAAGCTCTGGGAGATGAAAATGACTTGGGGCAAAAGTTCCAGATATCATTTGGTCTAGTGCACTGCGTGCATTCTTGAATGAGTAGTTTTCATTTCTAGGTATGTAAATTGCTATGCTATAAAGCCTTTTTTTTTTTTTTTTTTTTTAAAGAATGCCAAGAAGGAAAACTAGTCCATCCTTCTCAGTATTAAATATTTGCTCCCTTTGAGAGCATCAGTGTTGAATGAGTTTCTGCACACAAAACCTAAATAGACAAGTCTCTGCAGCCTCTGTAAATATACCCTCTAAACCAGCAGCTAAATCAAATCTGTAAGATAAAATGTAGTCATATCCTAGAACAAGAAGAACAGAGTTAAAATTATGACATCCCTGTCGTTTAGCATTAATGGGGATTGTAGGGAAGAAAAAACTATACCCTTGAACGTTTGTATTACTGTCTATTGGCTTTTTAAAAAATGTTAGTTTTCCTTATTTTTAAAGAAGATTATGAAGAGTGTGAGTATTTGCATGCAGAACCTTGAAAGCATCATTGGAATTAGATAATTAATAAAACTATAATGAATGAGGTTGGAATAGAAATGTGGGTAGAAGTATGGCTAATGTTAACTTAGAAGAAAGGTAACACTGGCTGAAAAGGCAAGCTAAGTGCTAGAGGAGGAGAGGCATAATATTCAGAGCTGTGATGCATAGTGATCTCTTGGAAGCTCAGTAAATCAGTTTGGTGGTATGGCTGCAGTGCATAGGGCCTAAACCATGAAGTTTACCTCTGTTGGAATGAATTAATAGCTTTTATCTTTGGAATAGTGTATGCCTCTCTTGATTAGTGTTCCACTTAAAATGACTGAAGTGAAATTATTAGATAAAAATGCAAAGTTTTGAGGGCCTGACTAAGCAATGTGTATTGTATTTATGAACGTTTCTGCCTGGATTGTTCAGTTGTAAAGTCACTCCCAGTGGTAGAGGCAAAAATGCTTGTAATCATAATGCAAAAGTTTATAGAGCTTCTTTCTAAACACTAGTTAGCTCAGATGCTCATGAATATGCTCAAAAAGCAAATCACCATAAATATATTGATGAATTAAAAGGCAGTGTTAACATTGTCTGTATCTACTTAAATCTGTACTAGTCTATGACAAAGAGTCTTTAACTAACTGAGTTTGAAAACCAGTAATTTAAAATGTCGTATTTTGGCAAATCATAAAAATCAATTTCCTGTTACAGGAATAGTTTTTCTGACATTTATCTTCTCTGCGAGAAAACCTTCACTGTATGAATTCTTTCATGCTTGAATGGCGTGATTCAGCTACTGCTAAATCATGAACAATTCTATCAGGTTAAAGCTTCATGAGTGGTAAAGTTATCTCCTGAAGCCTGCATGGCTTGCTAAGTGCTTGGTTGCAGTTCAGTAGCCCCTTTTGAGTACCTGGAAAAAAGTAAATTGAAAGCTTGAAAGACACTCTCAGTGTTGAGAGAGGTGAATATATTTTTTTTCTCAATTTTTTAATATAAAAACATCAAATACCTTGTTTAAGAAATCTGGAAGTGACAAAGCAGATAATAAATTTTAGAACATAAATATAGCTGATAGACAGCTATAGAAATGATTGACAACAAAAAGACAGAAATTTAATTGGGAGGAATAAAATAACTGAGTGGAATTCTTTGTCACAGCAAAACCACTTAGAACATCTTGGTTCATTTTTAGTGCATCTTCCCAAACATGATTTTTCTGTGGTTTTTTTTTTTTGTCTTAACTGACTTCTATTCCTTGTGGCAAAGATCTTTTTTGTCAGTCTCATTTGTTTTATGGTACTGGAAAAAGAAGTTCTAAACCTAGGACTTAGTTCTAAGCTTAATTTCCCAGCTGTACGCTAATAGAAATTATCTAGTTTGCCCTCAGGAATAGAAATTGTTGTAAATTGAGAACTAAAATAGTTGGCTAAGAATTTTTTCCCCCTCTACCCCTTTTTAACAATTTCCATGATCGTGGCGTTGTCCACAGCCCTGGGCAGTAATTAATTGTGTGTCGAGAAGTTCACTACTGTCTTACTTTGTAAGTAACATGTCAGATTATTCTCTCAGGTCAGTATGTAGTAATGATGGGATTGTCACTTGGCCATCACTAGCAATATGAACTCCCTGTATCCCTATTTCCTGGAGCAATCTTCAGTTCAAGACAGATCATCAGTTTTGTTTATATATCACAAATGTTTTACACCCGAAATGATAAACTTGTGCATCAATTACACCTTGGTTCTTCTTGCTTTGTTATGAACATCTGTGACAAATGGTTGAAACAGTTCTGAGGCAAGTTTTCTTAAAAATGTCCTATGTACTCGTTAATGTAAACACTTGTAGTCCATTCAGTCATTTCAGTGATTTTGGACCCTGCTGTGTGTTTTCCAAGGTCCTCGTTGCAATGCTCTCCTGAAAAGGATGTAATAATATATTTGACAGTTGATACAAGCTGGGTAGTTTTCACTAAGTGATCTGTTGCTGATCTTTGTCTCTCCATGAGTTAGCGTGGGTTCAGTTCATGAGTGGGTATGCAGTAGTCTAGTTTTTACCCCAAAGTTCTCTTGTGTTGACATTTTTAATGGTCTTTATTTTTACTTTAATTCATTAAGAACTTGCTGTGAAGACTCATGAAGTCTCAGCTGGTTTATATTAACTGCCTTTCCCACGCTTTATGGATTCTTGTAACTTGGCTTTTACTCTATACCATGAACTATTGCAATCGTTACTGAAAATATAACTTGCTAATGGGAGCTGCCTTGATTTTCTGCTTTTGTTATTTTACTCATCACTTCACCTAAGGAATAAGTGCTGGTAGTGTGATCCTGTGGGCTGGGATAAATAAATATGCGTAAGAGCTGATAGCTTCTGTTGCTTTAATAACTGCTCTGTATTTTTGTAGTATCACAGTGCATATAATTTGTGCTTTTTTCTATTTTAAAAAACCCAACAACACAACCCAACTAACAAAATGCAAGAGCTTGGCAGTGAAAACATTCTTTTGGAGAAGAAATTTGCATCTTCAAATAGAGTCACAGAACCTTCCTTTTTATGTCATGACTTGAAATTTCTTAATTCCAAAATCTCAAAATAAATAAATACCCTTGCATTGGAAAGAGTAAAATCTTTCATTTCACATTAGGATCCTTGTATTCCAACATAAAATAAAAATGAAGCAATTTCAAAATAATATTTCAGAAAATGTAATATAATAAACCGTTGAAATTCTTTTGCCTGCTGTTCTTCTTTTCACTCTTGTTTTTAGTTTGGTTCAAAACTTGGAAATGAAACCTGCACTGTGTATACTGATGGAATGTGGTTGGAAGTTTCTCTTGCCAGCTTTTAAAGCATATATGTTCTGACAGCTATATCCTACTGTTATTAGTGCAGTATATTTTTTTTCTAGTAAAACAACTTGATAAAAATGATACACAACTTCACAGGATTTGTCATTGTTTTCAATGAATTTGAGCTGAAAACACTTAAGTTTTATTCTGTAAGGCCAACAGTGGCTCTAGCTCCAATACCTGAAATATCAGATTTTTCCTTTTTGTGATGTGGATTGTATACTTCGGTATTGCAGTACACTCAAAACAGACCCCTTCATTGTTTGAAGGGGGTGGGATTGGGTGGTAAATTATTCCCTCCGGAAGCTTCATCTTTTGGAGTTCACTCCATGTAAGTGTCTGTCTGGATATGACAGCTGGGGACACTGCAAAGTCTTGTCTCTAAATCCTTAAAAAGAAAAAAAATAAAATCTCATTTGTTGATAATGCAGGTGAAACAAAAGGCTGTAATGGGTTGATATGCTATTTTAATGAAGCATTGGCAGCAATATAAGATTTAGCAGTATTTATTGTTATAGTGATTGTCAATGTTAATAACTGAAGCGTAGAGAGTTTGAGACTTGTTATAATGCTTAAGCATTGTGCGTCTCTATATATATATGTGCACACAGGAAACCTCGACCTGTCTCTCAGCTGGTTGCACAACAGGTTCCTCAGCAATTCGTGCCCCCTACACAATCAAAGAAAGAGAAGAAAGACAAAGTAGAAAAGGAAAAAAGTGAAAAGGAAACAACAAGCAAAAAGAACAGTCATAAGAAAACCAGGTAAAAATTTTAGAAACTTTTACGGTATTGATAAAATATAATTTAAAAAAGAAAACAAGAAAATGTTCTGCGATTTTAATGCTTTGTAAGTGCTGTGGCAACCTCTTTCAACAATAAGGCTAAATATCTGTGTGTGAAGTTTCATTGGTTTAGGATGCTTATTAAATGTGAAGAAAGCCTGCAGTTTGTAATTTTGACCAGAAGATGGAGACCAGCTGAACATAGAAACCTTTATTTTTGTTAAGGATTACAGATGTATTTCTCACACCATACAAAACTGTAGCTAGGCGAATGGATGATACTAGTATCTGGAAAAGAGAGGGGACAGGAGTGACTAGTTTTCATCCAAAATAACAGGAGAGAGAGAACCAGTACCAGGCTGCAGAAGAATGTGAAAGTAACGTGGTTATTGCTATCCTTGCAGAACTGGAATAAATTTTGAAGGGCTGAAGTAGGATATAAATTAATGTGACAGGATAAAGCATGTATAATGCCTAGTGATAAAAATCTCTATGCTACATCTGGGATGCTGAAGAAAACCTTGGATTCTTAGAACTGAGAACATTAAATATTACAGTACAGACAAGCAGTTGTAAAAGCCTTGCTCTTGCTGTAAGATCAGGTGGAAGGAAGGTGCAAACTGCAAAACAAAAGCAGCAAGTTTAAACCCTAAGTCATAGAATCATAGAATATCCTGAGTTGGAAGGGACCCATAAGGATCACCGAGTCCAACTCCTGGCTCCATGCAGGACCCGCTGAATCAGAGCATATGACTGAGAGTGTTATCCAGATGCTTCTTGAACTCAGTCAAGCTCAGTGCTGTGACCACTTCCCCGGGGAGCCTGTTGCAGTGCCTGAGCACCCTCTCAGTGAAGAACCTTTTCCTGATATCCAACCTAAACCTCCCCCGTCGCAGCTTCATTCCGTTCCCTCGGGTTCTGTCACTGGTCACCAGAGGGAGGAGATCTGCGCCTGCCCCTTCGCTCCCCCTCATGAGGAAGCTGTAGGCCGCGATGAGGTCTCCCCTCAGTCTCCTCTTCTCTAGGCTGAACTAACCAAGGGATTTCAGCCTCTCCTCATACGTCTTCCCCTCTAGACCCTTCACCAGCTTTGTTGCCCTCCTTTGGACGCTCTCCAACAGTTTTATGTCCTTTTTGTACTGTGGCGCCCAAAACTGCACACAGTACTCGATGTGAGGCCGCACCAGCGCAGTGTAGAGTGGGACAATCACTTCCCTAGACCGGCTAGCAATGCCGTGCTTGATGCACCCCAGGATATGGTTGGCCTTCCTGGCAGCCTGGGCACACTGTTGACTCATGTTCAACTTGCTGTCGACTAAGACCCCCAAGTCCCTTTCAGCATGGCTGCTCTCCAGTCTGTATGTATAGCCAGGGTTGCCCCTTCCCAGGTGCAGAATCTGGCACTTGCCCTTGTTAAACCAAATGCAGTTGGTGATTGCCCATCAATCACTACAGTCTAAGCAGAAAGTTATTGTGGCAAGAATGCTGTGCCAAAAAGCTCAGAAGTATACAAGATCTGTAGTCAAATCAAACATGGGAGGAACTATTGATTTTATTAATTTTTTTTTATTTTATTTTTCGGAAGCAGTCCAGTGTAGTCCAGCCAAGAAAGATCCTTTGGGATTAGTTATGCAGAAAAATAGCAGATGCTTATCTTGTGCCTGAAATGGGATAATCAGGATCAGAACCAGGGAGAGACTGAGAGTCAAGAGAGAACAGTTGTTAAGAAAGTCATGGTTAGGATTAAGGACACAGACATGGTCCTTTTTGAATACTCAAATTTACTAGCTTACCTCATGCAGTTGAAGTACTTCAGTTATGAAGTATTTGAAGTTAATATAGTGAGTTTTAATCAAGCTAATTAAATATTATAAATTGAAATATTGGTGGTTAAATTTCAATAGTACATTAAAAATGCAAAAGTGAGGTGGACTGAAATTTTAAGCAGATTTCTTCAGTATTCTTTGGGAAAAGGATATACTTTTCTCTTTGCCTGAAAACTTGTATATTATTGCTGGAAATGATCATAAAAATCTGCCTGCATGCTCAATATGATTAATAAGCTCCAGGCATGGCACTTAACGCAGGTTGATCATGCTGAATTTTTCTCTCTATTACTGTGTTACCGAGCAGCAGATTTTCAGTTTTCTCTTAAATTCTTCAGTCACACTACTGCAGCCTCAGGGGAACAAGATGTCAAAGCCTGTCTCTATTCTAGCGAGGGAAAGGCATGAGGTGTTTCAGCTGAAGTGGCTGGGAACCAATTGTACTTCAAACAAAGTCAGATGATAGGGTAAAGGTTAGGGCTTTGCTGTTAGCGCACCTGCTAATATGTGATGTCATATTAAATTATTTTATTGCAGCTTGAGCTACCGAAAGCTGTGGAGTCAGTTAAATGCATAAAGCTATGGTGTTCATAACCGATTGTATAAATTCAACTGTCTGGTGGCAGTGTTTCGTGGTAGTCAAAGGAAAATAGTAAATTCAAAGTACTTTATGGTTGTCACTAGCAAAAATATGATGGCGGAAGTGAAAGTATTCTTCTCTGGTCTTTATGTTGTGAAAATCAAACAATTGAATGATTAGATGAAGACACTATGTGTAATACTGTGTGTAATACTCAGCTCTGTGCATAATTTAAATGACAACGTATGCCAGGAATACCAGAGTTACACTGTGAACACGAAGTCCAGTTCAGATGGTATACCAGCAGTCCTAGTGAGGTTTTGAAATGAAGTAATACCTGCTGCAAGTTAATGCTATCTGCGCTGTTGAATTCAAGAGAGACACCAACATCTTCATTATTGAACATCATTCTCTACTTAGAATTGTTGCTTAAGGCTGCTGCAGAGATGGATGCTTCTCTGGGTCAAATTTATGAATTCTATAGCCACAATAAAGAAAGACTTGATTTTTAAAAGTAAAAGCCTTCACATATGCAGCACATCCATATTGCTGCACAGTTACATTATTCATAGGATCAACTTTTAAATAATCTTAGGAGAAGGTAATGTGTTATGTTCAGCTATTTTCATGTAAAACATACTAAGGAACACTCCACCGTAAATACTTGTGGTACGTTGTTTTCCTGTATATTACATGTTGCACATAGCAATCTTGTGTACACATGTATGTTTTCCACAGGTCCTAAAAAGTAGGAGGAAGACAAGATAATAAGGTGCTTTTCATATGATTATTTGCTTTATTTAGGCCAAGATTGAAAAATGTGGATCGAAGTAGCGCTCAGCATTTGGAAGTTACCGTTGGAGATCTGACAGTCATAATTACAGACTTTAAGGAGAAAACTAAGTCACCACCTGCTTCCAGTGCTGCTTCTGCAGATCAACACAGTCAGAGTGGTTCTAGCTCTGACAATACAGAGAGGGGAATGTCCAGGTCATCTTCACCCAGAGGAGAAGCGTCATCACTGAATGGGGAATCTCATTAAAGTTTATTTCCTCCAGTTTCTTTAGTCTCTTCTCTTCAAAACATGCAAATACATAACTCCTGTCACCTGTTACCACATTTTCATGACAGATTATCCATGCACAATTGGTATGTTGACTGGAACGTAATTTATGCAGTTTTAAAAAAAGAAAAAAGTGCAGTGGTAGAAACAATAATTTAAATGCAATCTACAAATGCTTACAAAGCATTTTCAGACCAACTTTTTAATCTTCATGTGTAAAGGTGCCATGAAAATGTGGTTTGAATGTTCATTATGCAGTGTTATTCGTAAGTCCATTTTCACTTTTAGTTTAGTGAATTCTAACACAACTCTTGGAGTCTCTACTATTGGCATGTACTGAATTTAAATTTTTATAACATAGTTCAAGCTGCCTAAATATGTATTATTTGAGAATTGTGAAACATAGTTATATGTATGCAAGTCAGAGATCAACTTAATCAACTATTGCTGCAACAGAATTTTCATAATAATTATCTTCTTAAAAACACCTGCTGGTACTTGGTGTGGTTAAATAGGAAAAATGTTATTAAATAAAACATTTGTATGAATTTTTGCCAATGTTTGACACATTTTACTAGATTACTGTTATTGAATTATGTTGATGGTTTTACCAATATTTTTTCACACTTAAAACACTTATTGTAATGTTTACAAGCAAAATAGAAAACACATTCTAAGCATTGATTGGTTAACCTTACAATTCAGGTGAAGTACTACATTGTCACTGTACACTGGTTTTCTATGTTGTGTAACAAATATGGAACCTCAGTTGACTATGCATTTGGCAAAAACTAACATTTGGAAATAGGAAAATTTGGAAAAGCTTTAAAAATAACAGAACTGCAGTTCTCATTTCTGCTTAGTGCTCTTTCCTTGCCCCAAATTTATCTAGTGTCATATAGTCACTTGTCACTTCATTACCGGACTATCAGATGTTGCACAAGAGTAAGCAAATACTATTATTTTTTTGTTCCTGAATCAATTTCTTTAATTTTGATTTGGCCTATTAGAATATATTATGTCATAAATCATATGAAAAAACCTCATAAAGTCCCCTACTTTATGGCATAACCTGTCAACACTTACGCACTTAGCAATATACTGATACAGAGCAGAACTATTTACAATTCCATCCGGTATTATGTAAAATTACCAATAAAATATTTTTGTGAATACAGATTTTGCATTTTTGTTTACAACCAATAAGTGTTTTGATACACACATACAATTCATGTATAGATTTTAAATTATAGATTCAGGTTCAGTACAAAAGTCCATTTAGTTTCTTTTAGTGAGGTAGTCCACTTACACCCCTGTGATTCTTTTCATTCAAAATGAATATATTTTTAAGCCCGTATAAAAGTTGGATTGACCTTCTTGGTAGTGAATCCAGCCCCAAATTATTACCAACGTATGATATGTCTTCTGAACAGCTAAAACAATGGATTTTTGTAGCCCCTGACAATTGTGATGTTTGGTGGTTTCTTGTAGTAATGTATTTTTCTGTTTTTAAGGCAGTACTTCTACAGGCACAATGGTACTGTTCTATTTTGTAAGATGCTAGTTGTGAAATACAGTTAGTTGCATAAAATGAAAGTCTGATGTGATATCTGAGAACATACATACCTCATTCCTTGGTGTTGCTGTTTAAACTTTTTAGACATCAAATGTTAAGTATAGGCTATTTCAGATGGATAACTACTGACCTGTTTATTATGTATTCTGCTTTATCTTACTAAATAGGATGTCTGTTCATTGCCATTACCTGGCCAAATCTTAGTATCTGTAAGACAATTCATTTTGGGGTTCTTAAATGTTTTTGGGGCTGGGCTGGTGTTCAAAATAACATACACTAGTTTTTAAAAGAAAAAGACATGCTTCTCAACTTTATTTTTGTATATTTTATTTTTAGGTGGGACTATTTGCAGAGTATACTGATGTAATGGATTACAAGAGAGCTGAAACTGTTTAAAGTAAGCAGTTTAATGATAGCAAATCTTACTGCAAGATGTTTTATGAAATGTGTTTGTATTTAAAATGTAATGAATGCTAACACATTTCAGAATTCCTTGCAAACAAATAATAATCTATTACCAGTAGTTCACTAAAGGGGAAACGTATTTTCATTTAACTTTATGTGAATAAACCACCCAGCACTACCAACAAGAGGTCTCTTTGTATCTTCAGAAATAAGTAGCCATTTGGTTTGAAAGGAAGGGGAGGATGGAGTGGATTTTACTATGATTCAACTGTCTCTAGAGAATAATCTCAAAAATGTGGCACAAGCATGGTTATAATCAAAAAGAATGCAGAAAAGTCTCGCTGTTCTTTATGGAATAAGACCTTGAAAAGCAATTTCTAACCACAGATACAACACACATCAGCTAGGATCTAAAAACTGAGCTGTGGTGGTTTTAACTGAACTATTATGTTGCCAGTGTTTACATTGCAATGATGCCATTTTTGGCATTAAACAAAGTTAAGATAATTTTTGCCTGTTTGTGATTAAAGGGACGTGACAATACTGACAGCAGAGTAGACAAATTCTGAGTATGGCATTTGACTCTGTTCATAATGTTATAATTTAAATGAACTTCACTTTCATAATTTCTAAATAATTTTGACTTGTAGTAATCCGAAGTCCTTTTTCTAACTGTAAATATATTTAAAAGCATCTTTACTCCATTTATAAATAAGTGAAAATTTAATGTTGTAATGTGTTTTGATTAGCTCTTTTTCTCTGTGACTGCTCTCTGCATAAGAACTGTTATTTGTTAAATTCTATATATGCACCAGTTTTCAACAGCTATACATCCTGGGTTGTTCATGAAATGGTGACCCAACAAAGATAAGCGTGATAGTGTTCCATGTAAATGACTTCCTTTATGTGCTGATGGATTGTCCGGTTTCAGAAAGGAAAACGGGGGGAGAAATGGGGGGAAAATGAAGTATAATTAGTTCATTGATAAAGTGTACAATAATTCAGTCTCTTATTCCTAAATTTGCCATTAATTATAGGGGGTATAAGGAAAAGAACAAATACACAGTTGTAGACTAGCATCCTTTTTTTTCCCTGAAATTAAGTATGTATACTGGAGATAAATAAAAGTTGTTCTACTTAGTAGCAAGTTATGTTATAGCATATAAAATCTTGATTCTAACAGAAGTGATAGGAAAATAAAATTACATTTAAAAACTTAAAAATTCTCGATATTAAAAATCTTCAAATTAAGACCATGACTGCAGTTTTAACGTATTACATGCTTCTCTAGATGTTTGATGTTTTGTGGCATTGATTGTAAAATCTCAATTTTTTTTTTATTTTATAATTTGTGCGCTTTTTTAATATTATGGATAGCACATTTTTAGGTAGCCATGTAAGATAGAATACTTTTTATAATTTGTTTCCACCAGTTCACTATAGTGTTCAGGCAGGTCTTCTAAACTTGACACAAGCGTATGGCTCTGCATCTGAGATTCTTTAATTTTTCTCTCTCCTGTCTCAAAAGCCTGATGGTTTCCCATGTTGTGCTAATTAATTATACTTTGTTAGATAGGATGGATTTGGCGTGGAACTGTCTATTGTGTACTTCTTATGTACATCCAGGGTTCTTTAACTGTATCTGCTTTGTTTTTTCTGTCACATGCCTTTATTTGACTCTGCTCCCTACTAGGGAGTCTGGGTATGCTTCCTTTGAAATAGCAGAAGCTATATGGAAACAGAAATGCAATTTAATTTAATTTCTCCAAAGGCAGCAGCAAGTGCTATATTTGTAGTAAATTTGGCCTGTGCTTACTCAGGAATAAGATAGATAAGATAAAAAGTTAATGCTTGGTTTTGGCTATGATAATTTGCAAATACGTACTTCTATCAATGTTAAGATTTGGGTGTGCTGGAAAATACTGTTTGAGCTTTCAAAGGTTTTTACCTGAAATTATGCCCCGACTTATATCAAAGCAGTCTCAATTTGAAACAGTTTAACTTCACAAACCAGCAAAAGCTGTACAGTCAAATCAGTCAAACTGAGGAAGCTCAGTTGGTTTTCTTTTGTACTGTCAAAGTTTTAACAAGAGGCGAAACTTTCTCCTATTGTCAGAAGAGACTTAAGAGATTTTTCTAAGACAGCAATCAGATATTGAGCTTAATTTGACATCTAAAGAGGAACCCATATTGTAATAATAATTAACAGGATTTAACTACTAAATCAAAATCAGAAAAGTACTTCACAATTACAAATTGATGCTTTACAGAAATGATTGTAACTTCCTGTCTAGATGGATATGAATGGAGTAAATGGTGCAACAGCAGTGGGTAGCTGCATGCTTGCTAGTAAGTGGTATTATCCAACAGCAAGTGACGTTTAAGTGACTTTCCTAAGACATTACACAACGAGATTGCGATATGTCTGTGAGCAAGGCCTAGGAGTCCATGTGTCCATCCCCTGCCCCCGCCTAAACTATACCATCGGATTCAAACCGTGAAAGCAAATGCAGCGAACAAACAAATTTGTTTCAGATCCCAGAGTCTTAGTAATGCAGGAGCTCTTTACAGCTTCTGTTTAACTGTGTCAGTGAAAATTAATTACAATGAACCACCACTGTATAATGCTTAATCCCTCAGGAGATGTTTTTGATCCTGATCTTGCCCCTTTTATTATGGGCAACAGATAAAAGTCATCTGAAAGAACCTGCTCTGTCCACTGACATGGGGGATTTTAAGCGCAGACAGTTTAATGTGCACAGGAAGTTTTAGCTGTATTTTTAAGGACTTAAACATGGAAGATGAAGGGCAAAAGCATATTCCATAGCTCAAATGAGTATTACTATGAATGATCACAAGAGATTGCTGTACCATTTGGGTTTTGTAAAAGACAAAATGGTGACACTACTTGACCAATCCTTGTCCCATATGTTTAAAAAGAAAATTACCACCAGAAAAAAATACTGTTCCAGTAACAATAATTTAAAGAATAGTTCCAAAACGTTAATTATTTTGTGGAAAGTATGGCATATCTTGACAGAGGTAGGAATATCTGAGCAAGAAGCCCTTCAGGACTGCATTTTCAGGATCTAGGCCACCTGGAAAAGTGTAATATTTAATTACACTGTTCTCTCTGTATAAATATTGATCTTAGTCAAAGTGCTTGCAAAGTGAACAAGCTCCTTTAGAAATGTGGCTTTAGACCAATGGGGCTCTAACTTACAATGGAGTTATTGAGAAGACAACTGAGGAAAAGAGAGTATTAATCTATTTTTTGATAACCTGCTAACCATGTGCTCATAATTTTCCTCTTCCGTATGAAGAAGCAAAAGTATACAGAAGAAGGAAATACATGTAACCAGGGCTAATGAAATTTGGCTCTTTACCCCCTTCCCAAGCTCACTAGATTCTACAAACTACAAATCTTGTTTGGTTCAAAGGCAGTCACAGGTATTTTGTCACTGGAAAAGGATGGAGTTGTTCAGTCTCTTAGCATCTGTTAGTTAAGACAAGTGAGTGGTCAGGCCAATTCTACTTTCTGAATACCCATTCTGGGAATAGAGAGTTCTAATTCACTATTTATATGCATCTAATAGATAGCTACCACCCATGAATAATCTATTTCAAGCTGATCCTTCTTTGCACAGAATAAATCAAAATGCTTCAATGCCAAGCCCAGTTCCTGACGGCACAGATCTCTGAGCAAGAAAATCTGCCATATGACTGATCATCTCTTACTGTAACAGCCTTCAGCTATGAATTAATCTCAGCAAGGGAAATCTCCTAAGATTACATGTATTTGTTGAGTATCGCTACTCCCACCTCTGAAGGACACACATTCCGATTCCTTCTTCTCTCTTTTCTTTTTTTAAAGTATATCTATAGTATAAGTGGATGCAGTGAGTTTGAAATAATGTATTATGCCTGCTTTTGCAAGTGGGGGATTTGACTGCTATTTCCAGTTCTTCAACTATATCTTGGTTTCTCTAAGACCAACGATGGTGTGTGAAGCTTAGGGGTCATCTATCAATTTTGTCACCATTGTTCTTATTTCTATATAATTGATTTACTGAACAGATTCTTGCTGAGCAAACTTATTTACACCAATCCTGTAGTATTCAAGCATTCTGGCTAAAGTAGCTGGCATTCTGGGATGCCCATTACTGGTCTTCATATCTGCATTTCTGCAAATGGTCTGATTCTATTGCTGGGAGGCTTCCAAACTTGGAGAAATAAGCAAAATGCTTTCCTACTGTTGGAGGCATAATGTTGCTGCATAACTTGCAGTACCTGGAGGCTTTTTGAAAGGTTCAAAAAACCACTCTCCATGCCAGCTGGAGAAGGACATCTGAGGAGCACGCACAAAAATACTGAGCGCTTTCTCAGCTTTCCTATGGAAATTCTGAGTAGCTTCTGTTTCTAAAATGTCAAACACCTTCAAAAACCCTCAGTCCAACAAAAAAAGACAGAATATAAGGGGGGGAAAGAACAAAGAAAATGTATTTTCAGAGTAATACCTAGAAAAGCCACTATATAATGACTTCTTTGTGTGTTTAGTATTCCTTTCTCTGTGTACTGTATTGGAAGTAGGCAGCATCCTGCACTTCTTATAGGTGTGTGTTGCTTTATGATTCTTGATACTTGTTGGTTCAGTGACTTTTGGCCTAAAGATAGATGTAGGTTTTTGTGAATTTCATAGTAAATACCATGAATGTTTCTCTCTTGGGTATAGGTTGTTTATTGAAAGAGCAGTGGTTTTGACTAAAGAGCTAGTCAGGAACAAGATAGATTCCTCTTGTACGTTTAGACGCTACCCAGTTTTAAAGGGTCTGATTCCTGGACTACTAGAAAAAGGATAACTTTATTTTGAAAGGGTAATAGAACCCAGAGTAGAACAGATGTGGCTTCTGAAAAGAGTTTTGTGGCTAGTAGTTCGTATGGCTGTTTTCAGTGATTATTCCACACTTTAGCCCGTTAATCTTGAAGCATTGGTAGAGCATCCTCACAGATAAAACTACCAACAGCACTGTCAGATGCTCTTAAAGTTTACTAAGTGCCTTATACAGAGCATCACTGAGGCAATGGTTCGATTGAAAGGAAGTTTGATAAAAGATTACTCCTCTGGATGGAGTCACAGGTTATCAGTTGTAACCAAGGTGATGTTCCTGGTTATAACACACTAGAATCTTATATTTTATTGCTGATACAAGTACCTAATATGAAACAGTCCAGAAATTTCTGAGGCTTTCAGTTTGTAAATCATACATTCTTTGGAGATTTTTTCTTCTAGTCAGCTGTGATAGCCTACTGGAATATCACAGAAGTGAACAAAACTTCTGAGTGTTTCTAGATGCTTTCATGCAGTTTCTCAATCAAGGACAGTATTACCTTTCTTGGGAAGGGCAACATAAGTTGGCTTTATTCATAGGGTTTATGTTTATCCAACAGTATTTTTTAAGGATTTTATTGTCAGAAAAAGGGCTTGTTATTTTGAAAATAAAAATCTTACCTGCCAGGCGTCTTCCCCAAAATGAGTAAGTGCCTTTTCTGTTCTGACTCTTAGAAGTATTTACTTTGTCAGATTGAATCTGAATGTCCTGGATAAACCAACAATTAAGTACTGAGTGTTACCAATGGCTTGAAATCCTTTCACTGAAAGAACAAGAGACAGAATGTAAGCCACTTGAATTATTTTGAGACCTGATGTCAGAAGTTTTATAACTGCTATGAGTAGTATACTTCTAAGAACAATGTAACTTTTCAGGAACTTGATATTGATAGGAAATAAATATTTATTAAAAGAAGTATATAAAATAAATATTTATTTACCAATGTAAGAAAGAGAAAATGTTACACCGTGGGGGCAACAGTCTTGCTGTTAGCAGTCCTGACTACTTAATGGAAAGTAAAACTGAGGCCCTGAACTCTGGCTGCAAAAGGATGCGTGGTATTTGGTGAGAGATTGGGACTGTGAATCTTAGGTCCACATTCTAATAAAGTAATTCTTCCTACCTAAGTTTTTACCAGTTCTCAAGCAGAAAAGAAAGCATGAGCAGGTATAAGTAAGAGGCCCTCTGGTTTTATTGGTGCTGCTTCCTATCTCTAGAGGATTTTTTTAATTTTTTTTTTTTTTAAACTTTGCTCAGGACTGGTACAGCTGAAAGTATATTTTCCCTTCATTCTTAAGCCTAGACTTTGAATGGAGTTTCTCTGAGACACTTTTGTAGTGAAATCGTATTCCCTACAAACATTGAAGAGAAAAATAAACATCTCCGTGAACAAAAGATTGTGTGTGGTTGTAATTTTTTAACATATACAATTTTGTTATAAAATTTCTAAAGGTACTCTAAGAAAAACATAACCAGTATATTGGCCTACACTTAAAAGATCTTTTTGTAGCAGTTGGAAAATACAGTTTGCATCATGAGATGCTACAAATTTTCTATCTGATAAACTATGTTCAATTCCAGTTAAGCACTCCTTAAAATATCACACTTCATTGCATTTAGCCAAGTGTATAGTAGTAACCCATTAGGACGCTGCCTTAAACTGACCTCTTCCTGATCTCAAGTCAAAGACATTATTAAACAATTTAAAATTCTGAAAGCTTAGCAGAAAAGCTGAGGGGAAGGGGCTGGAAAGAAAAAAACCAACAAACAGTAGGAATTGCAGTGCAAAGACATTTTTTTCCAGAATAAATGCCACACAATTAATGATAATGGAATTGGTTTTAAATTAACTCTATAGTTATTTCATATTGTTTGATAAACATACAGTTGATTTCAAATGAGCGTAAATAGATGTGTTTGAAGCCTAGAACAGTGAGCTAATAGAAATGCCTTCTCCAGGTATAAATTAATACTTCTTGCCTGTGAAGAATCTGACAAGAAAGTATTTTTGGTGAAAGCTGTTGTTGGTGCACTATATTCAATCTTGACTGGCAGTGGTGCTGCTTAGGTTGTGTTATGGTAAATAAAATGGTAAATAAAATTATTAAATTGTTCAGAACCATTTTCTAAATGTGTTATTTGTACTGGCTAGGAAAAAGCGCAAGAAATATAAGTGGGCAATTTGGGGATAAACAGCAGACTTTGGGAGCTTGATCTCGAAATGCCAAGAGGCCTCTGCTGATTTCCTGGTCGGGGTGATTCATTACCCCTTTTGGCTATGATGGAAGTGGAGACACTCCTGACTGAAAGTACTGCTTCCAAGGCAAGAACCTTGCATGCATGTGAGTTTCCATGCTTGCAAATTAAAGTAACAACTGAGGTAAGAAGCTTGAGAAGAAGGCTTAGTCTAAGGCCTCATCTCATTGTATAGACAACTGCTCTTTGTCACTAAAGCAGGTTCTAAAGAAAAGTCTGTGTGGATTGTCTCAAGTTATCATCACAGTTGGAGTGTTCAGTTCTGTCCAAATGGTTTATTGTTTGCGTTGCTTTGCAGCATGAGGCTAAAACACTACAAGGCACTCCTGAAAGAAGCTGGTTCCCTTGTAAAGACAGTCAGAGTTTCCCAGTTTTACAGCAGGTGACCGAAGTATTGGCCGTGAGTACATAAACTCATCCTCACTCCAAGGAGGCAATGTGTGAGGCTGATCCATCCTCAGGTGTAGCATTCTTTTAATGCCTCCCTGTAAGTGTTGGGCGTAGATCCCAAAGTGCAGGCAGAGAAGCGCAGGCAGAAGCGCTAGCAAACTGTTGACACAACTACCAAGTTTGGTACTAGCAGAAACACTGACTTGTACAAGACAAAATTGGCATCAGATACCAGAATGGGGCTATTGTCACTAATGAAGGGAGTCTAATTTAGTCTACTTACTTGTCCATTTTAGAAGAACAGAAGGAATTCAAACAAAGACAGCAAGCCATAAAGCCCTTCTATCACCCTTCTATTCATTTCTTTCCTCTGTTGACTGGTAAGTCTGCTACACAATTATGGGTCTGAAGATCAAAACAAATTTCTTAAATTCCACACAAATGTTTTGGCAGCCATGGGAGATCACAGCATTCCACAATGTGCCTGGTGCCTGGAGATAGCTTAGGACAGTGTCCAATTTTATTTTACCCTTTCTTGACCTGAAAGAAAATAAAAATAAAAGAGCAAAAAAAAAAATTTCTTTCTGAAGTTGCAGATAAAAGATGGGTGAAGGAAGGCTGAGTAATGGATTAGTGCAACTATGAGCCGGCGGTGCTTGAAGGTATCTTGGGAGTTTCAGGCTCTAAGTTCTGTGCAACACAATATCCCGACTGCTCGCCAACTCTGCTGCCACTTGGGCTGCGGAATAGTTTGAGAACACAATTCTAATGACAAATCAGATAAATCAGTATAATGTCTGCACGCTCCAGGGAGTGGCACAGGACTGTGCGGGGTAAGCTGACTGCTCGCCATAATTACTGTCACTTCAGACATGACTAAGGCTACTGACCGAGTATAAGTCTGTTACGTACCCTGGGCGTTGGTCTGTTATGTGGCTGTTCTATTCAGTTTTTAAAGGGGCAGTCGGTACAAAAGAAAGCAGTAATGTCTTACCTCTTCCTGGTAATTCAAGCACTAAATGCTTTAAACAGCCAGCACTTTTGACTGCTCTAATCTGGTTTTTGAATTAGGAAAAATGGAGATAATGCAACCCTTAAAGAAAAGGATGTGGAGAGATGAATGTCAGGACTTCCTTTCTCTACCCTTGACATGTCTCTACATTGGTTTACAATGTTAAACTCTACTTGAAAAGTAGACCAAGGAGCAAAAGCAGGGTACAGGTAAATAAAATTAAAAGGTAAAATAGCAAGTGGGCTAGCTAGAAATTCACAAAGTAAATCAACTCTTCACCTGGTTTAAGTGACTGCCTGCTTTCCCAAACCTCTCCTTACTGAATGATCTCTCATCTTTTCCATTCCAGGCCACGCTGCTGTTCTAAAATAGGGGCAACTGGCTACCTGGCTCACTGCCTCCAGTGTATCACCTGGCTTGCCTTGCTGAATGGCTCTCAGGGTCCCTGACAACCTTCCTAAACCTCTGTTTCCTCCTGTAAGGGCAGCTGGGAGTTGTCACCTAACTATTTTTTTTTATTTTTCTTTTCCGTTTTATCTCTTTGCTACATGCAGTTTTACTGTCCTAACCATGCAGGCTTTTTGCACTTGGAAATAATAAATACAGAAAATGTATAAATTGTTTACATCAAATATGAAAAAAATAAACTAAAAAAAAGCAGCAGTTTTTCAGTCTGTGGTCTGACGATCTCATGAGCTAATGCATTCCTTTTAAGAGTCTTCAAAGAAGTGACTAGGATGAGCATACTTATTACAAGTAGCACTAAATTCACTGCGTGGAGTCTGCACTGTTACTCTAAAGTGGAAAAGGTAGAATATACCTTACAGGATTAATTTCAGATGAGTCGATGTCCTTCATCTTAAAAATCAAACTTCCAAGCCGTAATGCAAAGTTGGTAGTGTGTATGATTACTGTTAGTAAATATTTATTCTGTTACAAGAAAAAAATGATGTATTGTAGAAACTTAAAGACTGTGATCTAGGTGTCAGAGGACTGAGAGTACTTGGTACTGTAGCAAACACCACCAGGACAAGATAAGGACTTTGAAACTTGAGTATAGTTTTACATAAACAAACAAAAAGCCAAACCTGCTTGCCTTATTTCTGTATTTTTTTGTACTTGGTACATATTTGCATAAGTATTTAAGTTTGCTTTGACTCCTTCCAGGAGTACTTTAAACACAAATACCTGTGCAAGGTATGGTCCTTGGAGAATTTTAGACGAGGCAAAGAAACAAAAGCCGAACACTGAGAATCCCCTTTGGACTGAAGTTTTGGAGCTCCATATTTAAAAATCTTTATAGGGAAAAAAAAGGCTTTGACACAGAAATACAGAAAAAGAGATGAAAACAAAATTCTCTTTATGCTCCAAGAAAGTATTCTTTCTGCTTTTTTTAATGTAGTAAAGCACTAAAAATTGTGCAAGGCTACATATATAAATACATATTTATTTATTTATTTAGGACATGGTAGTTGAAATTCGTTAAGAGGAACGATACAAATATTTTTACTGTCTACTGTTTAATAATTTATAATTCTTCCCTGAGGATCCATTAAATAAATTTTGAAGTAAACTGTACTATTGATGAAGAAATAATTGATTCAAATTAGAAGAAACTAGGAATTTTGCAAAGTATCACACCACTTCCCAAACTGCTTACAATGCAGCTTATTTAATTTTGTGTACTGTTGTCCTTGGGTGTGTATATCGCTGATACCAAGAGTAATTGCAAAGGATTGTAAGCTTCTGCTTATAGTCTGAATAGGTTAAACACATACTACAATGTAAAACAATGAGAACTAAAAAGGGAAGAAATGGGGGGAGGCAATAATATTTTGATCATCAATAAAAATTGATTTTAACAATTTTTATTAACATTTTTAATGCTGGAGGCTGATGTAGGGCAATTTGAAGAGTGGATACAATAAGAGTAGAAGGCAGTTGTAACAAACTAAATCCTTGTCTTAAAAATTAATTGGAAGGAAAGAAAAATTATGTCTGGCAGCAACAGAAAAGGGGACATTGCATCAAGAAGTCTGATGATGCCATATGCACGACACATGGTAGTAAAGCAGTTTCCCCTTGCTTACCCAACCTTGCAATCTATCATAGTGAAGCGTTGACACTGCAGGTTGTACGAAAGGGCACGCGAACATCAAAGACAGCGTCTTTGCCTTTGAAAAACTCTTAACTTATCTGCACACGAGACAGCATTGACGCAAATCTGTCAGCGCAAAGTCTTACTGCTTTGCCAACTTACCTAATGGTTTAACTTCTTGAAAGAACAAAACCAGAAGGAATGATACAAATGCATCTGATTAGGACTGGGTTTTTTAATTAGCAGAAAGCTGGAGTGGAAATTGATTTCTCTCTTTGTTCTCTCTGTTACATCAGATAATCCCCTTCCATAATTGTGAATAATTCTTTTTTTTTTCCAGTTGATCTGATTTATCTCTTGATCTATTGAGTTGTTAGAATTTTGGTTTCATTTTCTGGCACACAGTAACTGCTCTTATGACCCTTGAACATACTTGCAGAAGTATAAGATGCTGATTCTTTTAAAAAATCAATTGTCCTAACTACTTATTTAACATCTGTAGTTCACTAAGATTACTGTTTTCTGGATTTCAGCTATTTTCTGGACATAGTAAATAGAATTGAATCCTAAAGATGCAAAAGTTACCACGGCTATGTAACTAAATGCCAATCAATAAAAGGATTTCAAGATTTAAAATTGGTAATAAATTGGGAGAACCTTGCATCTAATTGCACCTCCTCACATTTTAAGTTTATTGAAGACTAGCAAATGTTATAGCATAAAATGTTATATATTGTTCATTAGCTGTTTATGGTGAGTAATAAAGATACATAATTATTTCTCTTTAAAGAATTTGAAAGCTGAATTAGCTAATTGGATACCATCCAATAGTGTTTTTTCTCAGTGATACAACCTAGTTATGACATTTCAGTCACTTTTGCTAATCTTTGTTATTCACAAGGCTGAATTTCTAGTGAGAAGTATTTTATCTTTTATCAGACCAACTGATAATAAGATTAAATGGACAGATTGTGCAGTGTGAAAAAAGGCTTGTGTGTGTGTAAGTTTATCTGTTTTTTTCTCCCCAATCACATTGGCTACCTTAACAAAAGATACTAACTTTCTCTCTGACCTTGCCTCAGTTATATTTTTAGAGCACTGCAGATACATTCTCACTCATCAATTATTCAGGCATTGAATGAAGACAATCCTGTAAATTCCTATTTGGGAAATGGTATGATTGATAATCCAAAATTTCTTTTTCTCCCTATGTCATCTCTCTTTAGAGAGCACAGGACCCTGCCAATTAATAGCTAAACAGCAATAACAGCTATAAATTTGATCTAGCGCATTCCAATCAAATCTGTCGTAATCTCAAACCCCACATTGGGCACCAAAAAGGGCTGTCGGTTTAACCCCAGCTGGCAGCTGAGCCCCATGCAGCTGCTCACTCACTTCCCCTGCTTCAGGATGAGGGAGAGAATCGGAAGAGTAAAAGTGAGAAAACTCATGGGTTGAGATAAAGACAGTTCAATAGGTAAAGCAAAAGCTGCATGCACAAGCAAGGCAAAACAAGGAATTCATTCACCACTCCCCATGGACAGGCAGGTGTCCAGCCATCTCCAGGAAAGCACGTGTAATGGTTACTTGGGAAGACAAACATCATCACTCCAAATGTCCCCCCTTCCTCCTTCTTCCCCCAGCTTTATATGCTGAGCATGACGTCATATGGTATGGGATATCCCTTTGGTCAGCTGGGGTCAGCTGTCCCAGCTGTGTCCCCTCCCAACTCCTTGTGCACCCCCAGCCCCCTCGCTGGTGGGGTGGGGTGAGAAGCAGAAAAGGCCTTGGCTCTGTGTCAGTACTGCTCAGCAGGAATGAAACCATCCCTGGGTTACCAGCACTGTTTTCAGCACAAATCCAAAACAGCCCTGTACCAGCTACTATGAAGAGAACTCTATTCCAGCCAAAACCAGCATAGCACTCCTGATTTCTTCTGAAGCATGAAAGCAATATTGCTGCCCACTGCCACTATCATTCTTGGTCCCTCTGTAACACCTTTCAGACCTCGTTTTCCCTGACTGGAACACTCTTCAATACAAAAGGCAAGTGTCACACCTCAGTAGGGACTAACTGGTCTTTGCTTTTATGCTCACTGTCAGGAAATACTCCATCATATCTCTCCACTCTGACTCTCGTATTGCTGTGTTACTTATTCCCTGCCATACAGACTTGATAGTATATGTAAGGGGTTGTGAAATGGGACAGTAAGCAAATTCATGACACAGGTCTGCAGGTAGATAGGCAATAAGAGCAATAAGCCAGGTTTTGAATGCAAACACAAATTCAGGAAGACTGGCAGTATGGCAGGTTGATTGTGGCAGAAAGCACAGAGGAACAGAAAACAGAGGGTCAGAAAGCCCAGCTAGGACTTTGAGTGGCACTTTCAAAGCTGGTTCTTTCTGCGATGCATGCCAGCACATGGATCTCACTAACATAAATTTCCCTTACTTCATTAAGCAAATTCTTTCTAGAGAGTCCTTTTTACAAATTATCATCAGGGAGTGTAGTGATAGGACAAGGAGTAATGGGTTTAAGCTGAAGGAGGGTCGATTTAGATTAGATGTTAGAAAGAAATTCTTTCCTGTGAGGGTGGTGAGGCACTGGAACAGGTTGCCCAGAGAGGTTGTGGATGCCCCCTCCCTGGAAGTGTTCAAGGCCAGGCTGGATGGGGCTTTGGGCAACGTGGTCTAGTGGAGGGTGTCCCTGCCCATGGCAGGGGGGTTGGAACTAGATGATCTTCAAGGTCCCTTCCAAACCAAACCATTCTATGATTCTATGAAATCCTCTCTCATTTCATCTATGACTCTCCCATCACCACCCTGCCATCATTGGCCCAGAATTCTCATCATTGCTCCTCATCCTCCCCAGCTCCTTACTTCTCTTGGATTCTACTTCTTTTCTCAGTCCCAATTTCCCTGCTTGCATGTCTCAGTAATCATCCTGCACTGCAAACACAGCTGAGTATCCAGTATTTCTGAAGGCCACCTTTTTTCCCTCACTTCTACTTTTGGTTTCAGGAAGAGGTGATGAAAAACTTTGGCAGGACAATTTTGTCATTACTTCTCTTCCAGCTACTAGAGTTGCCAGCTGGCATTCTGCTTTCCCCCTCCTTTTAAACACAGCCAAGAGCAGCAGTAAGCTACGGCTCAGGTTTTATGGGCATTCACACATGACATGCACCCTCAGGCCCCAGAATCTACAACAGAAGTATTTTTTTAAGCTTTATTGTAAATCATGTTGATATTTGTCTTAAAATGCAGGATCCTGAATTCATGCGATTGAGTAAGTATGTTGTCGCTTATTTTAAAAAAGTCCATGGAGGAAAAAAGTCCAGTCTGTAGAGAAAAAGTGAGCCAAATACATTGTAAGGATGAAAAAGAAAGCAAATTATTATTATTATTATAATTATTATTATTTTTAAACCAATGTCAGGAGCAGAGGGATAAGCACTGACTGATGACTTTAGAGCACTTACCTTGGCAATAGCAGGTTAGGCTGTCAGGCCTCTGCTCAGCAGACTGGGCTAGAGAGAGGGGATGCGATACTGCATTGGAGTCAGCTGAAACCCGACCAATACTCTCCCATCTAGCAAGACACACACCTATTACTTCTTGTCCCCTGTGCACTGCTTCCCAGATCTACTTGTTCTCCAGAAGCATGACTTGGTGAGCCAAGAAAACCCCCTCTTTTTGCTAGTGATAGCAAACAAATCCTTCAGGCCCAGGTCACCAAACTTCTCTGGCCCAGCATCCACCCGGCTCGATGCCCAGCTGGGACCTGCTCCCTGGGCCAAGGCCAGAAGAGGGAAGGGGCTGGAGTCCCAAATGGTTTGCACGCTCCGGTTGTGTCTCTACAAGGAGAAAGGATGTCTGTGTAACCCCAGCTGCCTGACCAATGTGAGCAGATATCCTTGTGAAGAGGCAGTTGTGAAGATTTTACACGGGAAAAAAGTCAAAGATACCTCAACAGAAACCTTAAGCATGGGAAAAAAAAAGTGTCATTTTCCAAGGACTGGAGCTTCACTTTTGCCCTTACCAAAGACAAGGTGAGACACGGGCCTGCGTGCTGAGCCCATGGACCTCCAGCGTGTCAAGATCGGTCACTGCCTCTGCCTGGGGCAGTGCTTCTCAGAAGGGATGCATTCCCCCAGGGATGCATTTTCCGGCGGTCCGAGCGAGCGGTGAGGCCAGGCTGACCGCAAGGGCCTCGGGCGAGGCAAGCAGCTTCTCCCGGGCCCTCCCCAGGGGACCGGGCCCAGCCGGCACCCCTGAGGGGAGCAAAGCAGCGGCACCTCCTGAGTTCCCCGCCCGCCCTTGGGCTACTTGCGGCGGTAAAATGGAACTTCTAGCTTCTTTTTTTTTTTTTCACGTTTGGGGCAATCAAAAGGCGATTTGTAGCCGCCGCGACGATACGCCCCGCCCCCCGAGGCCCGGCCCGGCCTCCCGCCCGCCCCGCCCCGCCGCCGGCACCTGGCTCCCTCCGGGCGCCTCAGGGCTCGCCCCGCCCCCCGGCCCGCCCCCCGCCCGGCCCCGCCCCTCGCATGCCGGGGCTCGCGCCGCCACTGCCGCTGCCGTGTCCGTTGGGGCTCGCGCTGCCGGTTGGGCCCCGGCCGCCGCCTGGCGCCGCTGCCGGGGCCGGAGGATGCGGCGGTTCGCGCGGGTGGCGCTGCTGTGCCTGGGCTGCGGCCTCTGCTCGCTGCTCTACGGCTTCAGCCAGCTGGCCCTCTCCCTGGAGCAGGAGCCCGGCGGCGCCCGGGAGCGGCAGGCCCGAGATCCCGCCGCGCCCGGCGGCCGGCGGCAGGCAGGCGGCGGCTGGGCGGCGGCGGGGAGCGCGGGCCGAGGCGAGGCGGGGGCCGGCAGGTACGGGGCGCGGGAGCCGGAGCCGGGCGGTGGCGCGGGCGGGCGGTGGTTCCCCCGCATTCCTGCGGGGAGGGCGGGGGAGGCGCGGGAGCGCGCTGGCCGCCCTCCCGCGGGCGGAGCGGTGCTCGGCGCCTGCCCTCGCCCCCCGCGGGGTCCGCGGGCGCCCCCGGCTGCTCGGTGCCGGCCGGCAGCGGCCTCGCGGCCGCCCCGTTTGTGCGGCGGGGCGGAGGCGAGGCTGCCGCCGCGGCGTGGACCCGGGAAAGTGTTTTGGGAGGGAGCGGGGGGATGGTGTCGCTGTGTGCTCTCTCCCGAGCAGCTCCGGCATCCCGCGGGTCGGTTACCGGGGAACAGAGGTTGAAAAAGCCTTAAAAACTAACCAAACGTAAAGAAGTGGTGTTGCGGGCCAGCCGGTGGCCGAAGCCGGGCCCCGTGCACGTCCCCGCCGCGGCAGAGGCTGTGCTGCCCGCGGGCCGTGCTCCGTCTGCACGCAGGGACCCTGCGCGGCAGGGCAGCATCGCAACTGGGGGGAGCTGCCTCCGGGCTGGCCTGCCGCTTCGCCCTCGCCCCGAAAATCAGACCGTTTCCTTGTTGCGACAGGGTAGATGAAGTGAGGAGGGTGCGTTTTCTTCTTCCAAGCTAAGAAACTTCCAGGGTGTTACTCAGTTCTGAAACTTGATGACTTTATGATTATCAAATATAACTTTATTTAAGCAAAAATACTTACTATGGGATACTTTAGTAAAGCCAGTCTTCTCACAGGGAACTGCAAGTTCAGTTCCACAGTTCAAGTGATGTAAATCTGGGCAGCTCACGCTCTGTATAGCTGCATATTTCTGTTGCCTGCCTCCTGTCAGCAGAACTTTTTATGTGGTCAAGCAGTGAGTGAGATTATGGAAGGAAAAAAAATGCTAGTTTTCCTTTAGGTTAGTTTCATGATCCTGTTCACCTGTGGCTACCAGACTGCTAATGCCAGGAAAAGAGGAGTGACAAGAAATCTGTTACGAAAGCTGGAGGAGAAATTAGGACCAGGCCTTTCTGGGCAAGCCTACCTCTAACTCTGCTTAGATTCTACAGCAGTTTAAAGCAATGTAAGTTTGATGGTTTGGCAACTGTCCTCCCTTCCCAATGCTTCACGCGGTCTGGCACCCCCCCTCCTTGCACTGCTTGTGCTCCTCAGATCCCACAAATGAGTTGATCTGGCACGCTGACCTGCCTGAAAACTACCTATGGGGCTTTGGGCAACCTGGTCTAGTGGAGGGCGTCCCTGCCCATGGCAGGGGGGTTGGAACTAGATGATCTTTAAGGTCCCTTCCAACCCAAACCACTCTATGATTCTACCTAGTGTTTGGTCAGCCCAGCACTCTGACTTGGCTCATCATGTAATTACAAAAGTGTTGGTGCTGGTGCAAAGGAGTTATGGAGGATGGCAGAATGTCAGCAACTCTGACTTAATTATCTTAAAATATCATGAAACAGCATTCTGAGTTGCTAGGGGTGGAGTCAGCTGAAATGTGAAACCCAGCTTTTGACTGGTGTAACTACTTCAGAGAATGCTTTTTTCCCCCATGCTTTTGCTTTAGTTCAGATTAATACAGATTATGACTTGAAAAAATGTAAGGATGCTTGTTCCTCGCTTCTAGTTCATGATTAAAAACTCATTGTGAGAGTTTGAAATCTACTAGTTCTAAACAAAATGATAACTGGAATGAAAGAGTTAACTTTAACAATTTTAGATAAGATTTCATTGGTTTAATAAATCAGTTTTAAATAGAAAAGTGGGGAAGAATCATATATGTGATGTTTGTTTTACTAAAGAAAATATGCAATTTATGTAAAGAAAACTTTCGTTGGGTAAAAGATGATAATCACAGTGATTTGTATTAGTAAATATTGAAATTACTTTCAGGTGCATCATGCTCCTGGTTAGCAAAAGAACCACCAAGTTTATTTCAAAAACTGTACTTTTTCCAAGCATGTTCTAAAACATAGTTTTAAAGTCAAAGATACTGATATGGGAGAACCCCAACAAGGTGCAAGAACTTCTTACTTGCTGCAATGAAATGAACTGAGATATAAATCTGCCCTGTATTGCAATGTGGAAAAGCTTTACAAACTGAGAAAGTTATTTTCCAAAGGTTTTAAGTGCCGCAAATAATTCCTGTGTGTACAGTTTCATGGGGGCATACCTCCTTGCAAAATCAGTGTCTGACACACCCCTGTAGCCCCCCCGCTACCAAAACCTTGCCATGCGAACCCAATACACCTATAAACTGCTGTCAGACTGAGGCTCAGGATGAACATCATCCTATTGTAAGTTATTGAAGTTTATATGCTGTTTGTGCAAACAGCAGGTGTAAAACTCAGGTGTGAGTCCCTTAGAACAGTCCCTGAAAGGCTTTTGTTTAAGGAAAAAAAACCTGTCCTGTTAAGAAATGCTCCACTGAATGCTCCTTTAAATGTACGTTTCGATTATTCTCAAATATTAAATCATGTAACATTCTCTTGTGTAATTGATACACACGTCTTGGTGAATATATCAGTGGTTTTTAGTTTTTATACTTCAGCTGTTTCTTTAGTGGAGACTGAGCATGACAGCCACATGGCCGTTCTGTGCCCACTTCTGAGTATCTTGTGATCGTGTAATATCCTAAAGGGTTTGTAACCTTATAGAGTAAGTTGTGTTCAGATAGCCTTCTAATCCTTCTTGAAGTTTAACATTTCATGTGCATTAATAGTAACTCTCAGTAATGGGTTGCTTCAGCTGGTTTCACTGATGGCTTTAAAATACAGTTTAACAAAGCAAATGGAACTGCCATCTGAAGGCATTTGTGCAGTCAGCAGTGATTTCTTCTTCTCTTGAGCCAGGAAGGGTTTTCTTTGCCTCTAGTTTAGTATATGACATAAGGGCAGAAAGAGCTCAGTCATACTCTGTGATGGGGAAGTCAAGATTTCTGGTAGTTTTCAGAAGCTTGTAAACATGAAAACTGCAAGCTTTGAATAAAGCTTCAGAATACCGCACCTGGCAGAATTTTGCAATAGTGATGACGCTTTTAAGTAGAAAATCTTTAATTAAAAAGGAAGTACCATATTGAAACTAGAATTACAGGTTGAGGCAAGATCCTCCAATAAACGTAATAATTCAGGTGAGCTTGTTGGGTAATCACTTTGGTAAGGAGTTGTTTGTTTCAAAGGCTACAGTAGCCTGAGGAAAAAGATGACTAGGAACTAAAGGCTTGTATCCTGATACTTGATATAAATAGCTGAAAAAACATTTCAAGAATTTATTAGCTAAACTGTAAGGTTGGGTTTTAGCTGTGAAGAAAGATTAACCTTGAAGGTAAATTGTCCTCCTGTTTATTCATTCCAGTGAGAAAAGTAGTAACGAGTAGTCAGTACTGTCGTATGTAATAGCTAAATGAACAATAGATCTGAACTTGAAAAAGAGAAAATACTGAAGTGTCTACTTCCAGAAGATACAAAGTCAGCCAAAAGCCAACATATATAGTCAGCCTTTTTTCCTTTGCTAGTATGGTTTATGGATGAGGGAGAAGGCTGTGGAAAAAAATAAAAAAACCCACAGTAAATAAATGCATATTTGCTACCACTATGTCATTTAATAGTACTATAATCTGCTGTCTGTAGAGTATCCTTTCAAGTCAGTCTTTCTCTCGTATGAGAAGTGAATCTTCAGTTAATTTTATCAATATTGCCACTTCAATTAAGCAGATAATGTTCATATTTTTATTGAAGTCCAAAAAGAGTGCTATCCTAATGGCAAGTTTGTGAAGTAGAGCAGGAATCAGTCTGTTGTCAGTTCCATGAATTCAGTGAGGTTAATGAATTTGACCCTATTAAAGTGAAACATTTTTTCCATTATTCTGTGGTTTAGCATTTTTGTGCAGCCAGCCATATTACTGTTTTGTTATGTGTGACACCGATAGCAGACTGTATCTGTCTCTTGCTCTCTGACTGTCCTGGCAAAGGGAGAGTAAAGTGGATTATAGTACATAGAAAAGCGTAGGGAGTATACCCGCAAGCTTGGACAGCGGAGGAGGGTGGTTGTAATAGGTAGTTCGTTCTTTCCTTGCACTGTATGCAGCTGTTTTGTCTGTGTCAGAACTTAACCAGCAGTTTCACCAGTATTCTTCTTGGCTATTCTCGTGCTTTGAGAAATGGGTCTAGAGACTGTCTAAACATTTCAAAATGTGAGTAAAACTTTTAAAAGGATGAAGCACTGCACAGTTTGAAGTTGAAACTCCATTTAAAAGACAGCTGAAATCTGTCAAGCAGTTGACTAACAAATATTATTTTACGTAGAAATGTTGTAAATTAATGAAACATTATCAAGATTTTTCCAGTTAAAAAGTTTGTAGTGTGTCAGACATTTAACATTACATCTGCTGTCTCCTAATAAAACCATTGCTTTTCTGACAAAATACATCAATACAAATTTGTGATATTGCTGCAAATGTTGAGGAAAAGCTATTCAGAAGAATCAGAAATTCTCAGTGCACTTGGGACTTGAATTGAGCATCTCTTTTCTTCCCAAATTTTTACTTCTGTGATTCTGAGCAGGAAAGAGCTAAAAAATGCATCCTTCCTGTTTTGCTGCACACTGTGCATTATGCTGTAGGAGACACACCAGTCTGTTGATTCTTGCAGTTGATTAGACTTTGGTTGTTAATGCAATACCGACAGGAAGGCAACAGCCGTGACTCAAGCTAGTCGACTGCAACCCTGACCATTTGGACATACTGCTATATTTGCTGTGAAGTTACGGTAGTATAAAAGATGCCACGTGGACTGAAAAGTATACTTGAAAGCTGTGAATACCATTTAACAGTAAGCCCAGCAGCGTACTTAACAAAAGGACTATTTTTTTTTTTAACCCACTGATTATTGGGGGATTCATTAAGGTTAAAACTTGACTTGTCCAAGTACAGGGCCTCAGTCTTCGTGAATGCAACTTGTGCGTTGCTATGTATTTTGCTAACAAATTTAAAATTGTCCTTAAATTCTGAAAAGAAATATTTTCAGGTCACAATATAGACATCTTTGCTATGTCTGCAAGACTAAAATTTTTACTCTCCAGTGGTGTTAAAGCCAAATTACTGTATAAAGGTAATTACAAAATGTCTGGTTGTCTAAGGGAGAGATACCTTGAATTGCCAAACAGATCTTTGAGAATGCTTGTCTATGATAGCAGTGATTTTTAAAACTTTGTATTTCTTTGGTTTTATATTTTTTGACAGTGGTTGGTGGTAGTTGTTGTCCAACCCAGTAGTGTGATAGAGGCGAAGGTGCTGCAGCTCCGTGTCCCTGGGTCCAGCCAGTACAAAGCTGAGCATTTGTTCCCAATGGGCACATGTGCCCACAGTGCATACATACATGGCTGGCCACAGGGATCAACACAGAGAAAACAGCGCTTGCACAACCACAGGCAACACAAGCGGCCTGATCCTGCCTGATCAGGGTGAAAGGCTTTTAGTGAAAAATATATTAATGTATACAGTGTGAATCCCTCCAGTAACTGGCCTTAGACCCTCAGTCTATCCAGGACTGACTCCTGATCCTCTGGTCTCCCCTATTGCTGTCCTGGGTGTGCAAACCCACAAGGCTTGCAGCCCCAATTCGGTTGCTGGTACTCAAACCCTCTCAGACATACACACACATGCGCAGATGCATACGCTATGGATCCTTCCAGTTACTGGCCTTAGCCTTGTGGCAGCTGTCCATGGGATTGCCACGTGCAAATAGGCCTTCTGGATAACTGGTCCAGACCTATGGCCTTAACATTAGCCAACCCTCAAACCCCAGGGCCTCTCTGGTGGCTGGCTTGGACTTTCTGGTCCTTCCTGTAGCCATCCCTTAGACCCTAGTCTTGAGTGAGGTTTTTTCAGTAGCTCAGACCCTCTCATCTCTGCAGAGTCTGGCCCAGCCTTATGGCCTGTCTGATACTGGGCTCCCAAGCCTCTTCCTCTATTTGCAGGCTAGTCTGGCTTGATACTTGCTACTGATCATGTGTGCCAACACGCACGCCCACACACTACGTGCACACGCGTCTCTCCAGTTTCTGGCACTGCAAGCTCATGGGCCCCTGTGAGCTGCGGCCACCTTTTCATTTACTGGCACTTGGAACTCTGTGCATGCACATTGGATGGAGTCCCCCTTCACCGAGGAAAACAGAAATTGAGTTTAATAAGGAGGCTGATGATCAGGCACACAACATGGCCAGTCCTGCTGACTGGCATCCTGTTTACATGTGACTGGACCCTCTTATCTTGTCTCCATTTTTGCATTCTCATTCCTCCCCTGTCCGCCTTGATCCCACAGTGAGCCTCACACCCCTGCAGGCAGTAACCCCTGTAGGCAGTTGGTGAGGTGATCTGGAGAGCCTCTCCTGCTGTCTTCTCTGGATCTTCTGGCTGGCCCATGGGCTGACTGCTGTCCTGTATTGGGGCTGGACCAGGGTGCTCTATGTGCCTGGGTTGTATTGCTGGGTTTCCTTCACCTGACATTATATTCTGCTTTCTATTTGTGGAGACTGGCCTTTAATCATGTAACCTATAATAGATGTGAGCAAAATATCCCTCCCTAATTCTGAAGGTGACTATTCCTGTCTGACTAGTAACCTTGCTCAGGTAACAATGACTGTGCCTGTTTGAGGAACAGATACAATACATCTCCCTAGCTTTGTAAAGCACTTGTGGCACGCGCTTGTAGTCTAAGCTTTCCTCAAGTTTTATTTCAAGTAAAAAAAATGTCTTCACAAGTGGCATTTTGAATGATCTTACTGTGAATAACAAGAAGAGGGTGGTGTACAATGATTCCAGTCTCTTAATCAGTTGTATGCAAAAGCTTTATGGAATATGGTAGCATATGGTCAGCTGAGAGACACTTCTGTTGGCAGGAAAAAGTCCTAGTCTAACATTAGGTAAATTACATACATATGTATCCTAGAAACATTTTTGTTTCAAACATGAAATTTATGAATCAAATCCAAGGGTGACAACCTTGTCACGCTAAATGGGATATTGGAAAGGCTTAATGTGTCAGAGAAATGACTTAAGCATTAATTCAAGCTTGCCTCTTGCCTTGGTAGTCTGGATAGGATAGTAGTTCAAGGCAGCTAAGAAAAACACAGCTCTTGATAGCTGGAAGAGAAATCTCCTGTAATAATAATAAGATAATAATCTTCCAAACCAGAAAACTGTTTTTGAGATATAGTCTATTAATTTATCCTAGAAATAATGAGAGGCAGTTATTCAAAAAGTTACACAGTGGAGATCGTAAAGATTGTTCTTCAGATAAGCGCAAGGTCCTAATGTGCCTTGAGGTTTTTAAGAAACTTCAAAAGCCACAAAGATTAATGTAAGAAAGAATCTGGCAGAGAGAACTTGTGGTTTTATACCATTTACTTTCCCCAGAGGAGTGCAGATATCCCAGTCACAATCTACATTATCCTTTTTTGTACCTGGATATTTATTTGTGCAGACCATTCTTAAGTCATGAGATAGAATTACTTGACTAATCCTTACAAACACATGTATCTACAGGACAGGAGGATTTCCTGCAATCTCTACCAAAGAACTGCTCCACCCCCCTCAGCACTTAATGAGGCTTTGTGAAACAATGCGTTTATCAGGTCATTTTTCTCAAATGTTGAGGAAATAGGAAATTATACAGTTTGCCATTTTTGATGCTAACTTAATCTATTAAATCTGGTATTCGCAAAACATTGGCCTTTACAGATACCAGATAACCTTACCAAGATGATGCTGATTCATTTCAAACTTGCAAAGCCAACTTCCAGCAGAGTTCTGAGCTGTAGTCCTTAAATACCTTTTCATCATCAAGCTTTTGTGTGGGTTTTCTGCTTGCATATCTTTCATTCACAGATACCAGCTTTCAAAGGAGGATAAACACTATTGGGATTGTGTCAGCCCAGCAGGAAGAGGGAGCATAGGAAGTCACTCAAGAGTATGGCCCTTGCTTTGCAATATTCTACTTGCTCATTTAAGATTTTAAATCTTGATGTTGATTTCTTCACCAGAACCTTTGAAAGTACACTTCTATTGCTCTTTTTAAATATTTCCTGTATTATTGTTGCATAAAATGTAGCGGTGGACTAGTAAAACCTGCTTTTTTAGTTGTTGATGTAGCACAAATCAATTAATTATTTGTGTTGTCTTTAGTATGAAGAAGGAAAACTTGCCAGATGTGATTATTTCTGTATTGCATTAACCTTTTGTTATGAAACAATGGAATTTATTGGTGCTGAAAAGCCCTGGGTTTTGTTAAAAATCAGGTTTGCACCAAATAGTCCTGGGTGAATAGGGATTGTGTTTAAATGGACAATGTAACTTTGAAAATGAAGTGTTCTACTTGCTTCTCTGCTTGAAGTAGAGAAAGGTATTGCAAAGATGGAGTTCTTCCCAGCAGTAAGTGTTGCCATTCATTCTATTACCTATGAACCTATACTAAGCCAAGAACATTGAATGACTGTCAAAAATCCCAGCCCCTCTGTTTTTCTGACTCTGAAAATACATGGAGAACAAAGGCTAAAGGATGGAGACCGTTCTTCCTTCCAAAGAATCCTCCTGGTTGGCACCTAACACCTCCTCTTTTGTATTATCCAAGTTCCATTACATAGCTAGTCTTCTGCCTGGTAATTAACTATTCAAGTTATATCTGAGCTACAAAATAATCCATTTAACTTTGCCATAAAATCAGTAACATTTATATAGGTTATTTTTGTCTTATCCTGTTAGGTGTAAGAATTTGTCTGTATCTTTCTGGAATTCCTATTGGATGCTGCCCTCTGATGTTTGTGGAATGAACTGCTTTTGGGAAGCTGCTTTTAGGTAGGATCTATTATTAAATAGTACTATATTATTTGATTGCAGACAGGTGTAGCAGATAAGTATTTTTTTGCTATTTAGCAAGGTGACAAAGCAAAATATTTTGATTGCTTCACATGCATTCCACCTGCTTATATTATGGTTGCCTTTGGCTGGGCTTTCTCCTGTTCAATTATGTTTTTAAAATTGTAGACTCAAATGTTATTACAAAAAGTAGATTTTTTTTTTTTCAATTACATTGCTTCATTAAATAAAGACTTGCTAGCATTGGCAAAAATTCTGTCTGAATATAGTCTGAAAAGTTATTGATGAAGTATTTTTGATAAATAAAACTTTCTGCTCAATAAAATCTGGCAGATATGCTTAGTAGTTAAGTTCAAAGGGTTTTTTTAATTCAAGTTACATGTTTTATAGAATTTGAGGAGGATATTTCATCCAAAAGCACTGTAACAACCATTTTAGAATGTGCTTAAAGATACAGTATGTTAAAAATACTGTGTTCTTAAAGTTGCATCTTTAACAATAAGTTTTCGATGTTTTCATGTGGTTGTTCAGATGCTTTAGGCCATCAGATTATGGAAGTAGCTTGAAAAGAATTGGAAGAAGCCTTAAGATACTTGACAGATATGTTCTCTAACCTACATAGTTCTCTTCAGTAAATAACTAAGGTTGTAATTTAATTTTTATTATATTTAAAATTTTACTGATCATCCTTTGATATGGTTCTCTCTTCCTCTTAGTCTGCAATCTAAATATTTCTAGGGAAGCAAATGGGAAAAACGTTTAGCTTCAGAAGACCTAATGTATTTTTAAAAATTATGATTGTGGGAAAGACTTTAGATCTGTCCCCTATTCTTCTCTGCTTGTGTGCTGTCAGTGCTTTTTAAGCTCCTCAGTTGCCAAGAAGTTACTTGAAGCGATGGTTTAGATTGATTTTCAGTCTGTTAGTGGACTGCACCTGTAATTCAGGACTGCTGCATCTTTCTCCCTGCCTTTGGTAGCCAACGTGTCCTTTGGGCATAGGGATTCATATGACTTTCCCTTTGGCAGATTTTTAGCTGTCTGAATGGACTCTATTATTATTTTTTTTTTCTTACAGGTTAGCTTTTGGGAGTTTAGCTTTATGAAGTTTAGCATAGGGGGTTAAACCAAATGTCAGTGCTGTTGGGTGGATGGCATAGGGGCTTAGCCTATGCTTAGTGGGGGGACAGGATGTGATTTAAGCTTCATTCATCCATGGACATCTGAGCCAGTCTAGTGCTGAAAGAGGAGATGGTCTCGCCATCTTCTGACTCCATTGCCCCTGATGATGTTCATGAACTCTCCGCAATACAATGTGATGCAGTAAAATCAGCAGAAAACTTCCTTTCTGGATTTTCTGCCAGGCATAAGGCAAGTGGAAACTTGGAAGAAGTGGAGAAACCCCATGCAATTCCTTTGCATGTACCTTAAGCTGTAACTTATTTGTTTATTATTCTATTAAGAATGCCATATGTGGCTGCGAAGATGAGTCTGTTGAAGTATGCATTGATGATGGCATTACTGGGCGAGTGCAGTTTTTTTCATAGTGAGCCTCTAATATTTCAAAAATTTCATGTTTATACATTTTGAAACTGGAAGAAAAAAACCTTCTTAAATGTGTAAAGAGGATGTGGTGTTCAGATTAATAATTTCAGATTGATTATTTTGTCAATATACTACTATTAAATTAATCCCCATATGTTGTGCTGACTGGTGCTTGTTGAATTCTTCAGTGAGGTGCTCTAACTTCAGAGAGGGCCCCCTTGCCTCCCCCAAACTTTATTTCTTGCTCTATTTAATAAGTTCAGTTGGTTTCAGAAAGGTGCAGTGAGCTTCTGTAAGAGAAGAGGTGGGGAAGATGGCAGAGAGGAGGAGAAAGTGCCCCCTCTTTGGATAGCAGCAAGCAATTGCAATGGCTCAGCGTCTGAACCTGCTGCCTAAGCCTCATTTCCTTGTCTGAGCTGGAATAACACAGAAGATAGTTGTAGTTTGGTTTCAGCTTTGGATATGAGTTATGATTTTGTTTAACTCTCAAACTAAATATGTGCATTGAAGGGTTTAGACCTTCAATATCATCTTATGCTTTGAACATGATACTTAGTAGTTGTTCTCAAGTTTGCAGTCAGATTTTTGGAGGAAGAGGAATGAACTTAATTCCATGCAAGTTTATAAACCACAGCAAATGAAGTCTAGCATTCTTGTTTTCTGAGATTGTATGTGTAGGGTCAGTTCAATATTTTTCGTGATGATAAATCCTCTTGAAAGCTCTTTCTGTAAAGAGGCAACATTGTGGTTCTAAATTAGGTATCCTTTCATTTAGAAAGGAGTGAGACGTCTACTGTAGTGTCTTATTCCAAATACTTTGATCCTGGGTTGACTAAGCCTTTGTCGTCTTGTTCAGTGCAGTTGTTGTAGTGAGGTGCAGAATAAAGCTGGACTCTGAAGAGACTGGGATAGGGAGAGGGACATGAGAAAAAACTAAGAGTTACATATCTGATTGAAATCTTAGGATAGCCAACTCCACTGCCTATAGATGTGCCAGCAAAATAATGGGAATTCCAATGAGTTTGCTTTTAATAGAAATGGCAGAGTCTGGTCATTGAACTGCACTAACACTTATCTTGAATCTTCTATTTGGCCTGGTTTAATCCATAAAAAAAGAACAACACTATTTATCCAGATGATAAATCAGTTTGTGAATGGAGATTCTGGTGTTCTATTCTTGCATATTCAATAAACTAACCAAATGAGTTTTTTCAAAGGAGCAGATCATGTAGCCAGAATTTCTTTGCCAATAGTAGATTCATAAAATTTTTCTCAATGTTACAATGACTCCTTTCCCTTTACCAGTGAAGTTTTCCAAACATTGGAAGGTAGTCAGCTTTTGGATTTTTAAGTCTTTTCATTGAAAAACCTCAGCTTGTTTTCTCTGTGTTTCTAACTTGAAATGCCAGTTGGCTTTTTTCTCTTGGATACCAGAACCACAGGGATTTGTTTATCCATGAGAGAAAGAACTTGGCATAGACATTGTTGAAATGCAGCTTGCTACGTCATTTCCTCTGAGTAGCTGTAAGTGTAGGAAGCGCGAAGCAGCAGCTGATGTTCTGTGGATTTTGTAAGACTCAAGTTAGTTTAATAGAAGTGTTGAAGACCTATAGAGGAATCTGGATGGTTTTTTTTTTTAGGAGAGGTGTATATATAGACTTCAGTATGACTCATGCTGTAGCTAATTCAACATAATTTGAAATCGATGAGCTCTGAGCAATTGCTGATTCTAATAATGGATAATAAGGATCTTGTTTCTTTAAGTTAATCAGTGTAAGATTGATTGCCTATGCTGTATATGGGAAGGATTTTGGAGCTATTCTGCCCCCACATTTCTTATCACTGTTCTGATTATCAACATTATTGAGACAGAACATCTTGGGTTGTGCTTTTGGTACAGAATATTTGTAAGCTTTCACATTGATAGAGGAAGCATAAGATCATTTTTATATATAGTAGTGTAGATTTTATAAAAAATTTAAAAAATGCTGGTAAAGATGACATGAGGCTCAGGTTTTTTATTTTTTCTAGTACACCTTTCAAGGTGCTCAGTGTCATCTAGCTGGTATGGCTGCTTATTTCCTACTGAGACTGATTAAGAAGAAATTCTTAGGGGTCATCACTATGGCTATCTGACTTGCCTGATTTCAATTGTTGGATGTTGCTTCTAAGTGGGTTTTAACTTGTATTGCCTATTAAAAAAATAAGTTTCACTATTTTTTGAGTATATTGAGGTCCTGGTGGTGTGGGTATATTGAGATGAATTGTGACAGTCCTGAAAAACAGGACTTTTCTAAACTAGCTAGCTAATTGGAAGATGTGGCTTAGGACTTTTATAGTCAATTTTTAAATGATTAATATATTGTAACTTCAAACCTAATCTACTAATTGAGTTTGTAATTGAATAGATGACACTTGGACATCTGCACTCATATCATTAGCATACTTTTACAAAATAAGCTCTGATTATGACCTATTTTTAGTTCACTGCAGTAGTAAAAAGTTAAGAAGCGCAGTAAAAACTAGAATTTTCATCACTTTCAAATCCAGATAATTTCTGTAGTTACCTTGATCCTACTTCTAGTAAGTGTGGGAATGATTTAACAGTTGCATTTTAATCAGTGTGGGCTTTGTTGCCTTCTCACTCTGCTTATTTCCTTTTTCTGGTGATTAAAAGCTGCTGGGTTAGGCTCCTTAATGATCAATTGATTTAGATCAAACACAAAGCATTAAAAGAAAAAAGAATGTGATAAGTAAGCCATCTGTATTGTATTTACATATCTACCATTTGTTTTTCTCAGGCAAATTGTAGTGCCAGGTTTGAAATAATACAGGTTGTTTATATGAAAATATTTTTCCTGCATATTCTAACGAATATAATCTGCATTTTCCAAGCTAATTGTCAAAAAAAATCACTTGTATGGATAAAATATTTGCACTGATAATGTGGTTAGCTTTTTATACTGAAGAAGAAAACACATTTGCAGTAGGCTTCTGTTTGTTCTTTTTGTAAGTGTAAACAGCTTTAATACAGCTGAGCCTGGCAACCTAGTCCATTTGGTTATGATATCAAGGAAAGTTAGTTTAATGATGTTGTGGAAGGACTGAGAGACTTTATTAAGCAACCTTGTTTAGGAAACTGAATGTTGCATGCCTCGTGTGCGTTACAGACCATATGGAGAAGAGATCAAAGAAAAGCAAGGCTATAGCTCTATCAGAACCAGCGTAGGAAAACTTGTTTTGATGTGGAATAATTTTTAAAATGTTTTTTGTAACCTACAAAATAATTCTTACATCCTTGTATTACCATTATGTGATATGGTGGTGGTTGTACATAAAAACTAGTAGTGCAAGTTAGGATGGTGGCATCTTTCTCAGAAAATGACAAATAATTTTACATTGTTCAAAACTCATGCAATTATATTAAAAATGGTAAATCCTCAATGGGCCAGAGTAAAATTTGAAAGGACAACTGATGTGAATTTATTACTTCAGTTATTCATACCACCCTGTGCTCTCAGTACCTGGATGCTAATCTTTCCTTCCTTGGCTTCCCCAGCCATGCTAAGGGAGTAGGAGAGGACAGCTTGTGATTGCCAGGGAAGTTGGGCAGGGAGCTTCCTGATGATGTAGTAGTACATCAGTAGATGAGAAAAAGGAAATCTAGTGCACAAAGCTTGTAACACGGAATTAAAGCTGACACTGGTTCCTTCGTGGCCTTCTGTAATAACAGTGCCACCATACTTGAATGCAGATTAAAAACAGGAGAAAAATGAAATTGCCCTCCATCACGGTGACAACTCCTTGAACTGTACCCAGGTCACACTAGATGCTGTAGCACTGCGGCTGCTCTGGAAGGTTTGGAGCTCGGAAGGCGGCAGTGCGTGTGTGCAGCAGAAGCAGCTGTTGTACTGTGACCTCAGTAAAGCAGGCTGGGATCAGGACAGGCTTAATGATCTCAAATTAGATGGAGTTGTATACAGGATTCCTTATGGCTGTCTGAGTGTTCCTAAGGGTTTGGTACCCTCTCACCTGTGCTTTTAATGTGTTGGGTAAAAATAAGAATAGGAGAACCCTACCTTCAAGGTATGCAGGAGTACCTTGTGCCAAGTCCAGAGGGCAGAGCTAAGATTTTCATGGAGCTGGTGAGTTTTAGCGATGATACCTTTTCAGGTTTGGGTTTTTTCCAAGAAGTTCAGCTAGTATGCAGTGAAAGTTCTAGAAGAGTACAACCCGTCAAAACATACCTCTGTAGCTTACTAGCAAATTAGTACTTCATAATTTTAATTGACCTAGAAATGCTAATTTAATATATAGAGTGTCACTGTATACATCTTTACACATAAGGCAGTGTCTTGACAGACAGGCTTTGGAAAATCTTCTTGTGGCAGATTCATTGAGCATATCCAGCTATGTTCCTCTGTCAGAGGTTATTAACCCCACAGCAGAATTAATCAGAACAGAATGAAGGTCTGCACTTAGCACAGAACTACTTGAGGGCAAGGCGTGTATCTGGCCTTATGCTGCTGGTGAGCTGCGTGTTTTAAATTATATGGTTTTTGCTCTCATAGTGTCAAAGTGGATTGTTTTTAATGTGTTTTCTAAACTCATGGGAGTATGTGTGGTGCTCTCACTCAAGTGATTTATTTCATTTATTTTTACTGTCCCTACCACTTGTGTGATTAGTGTCCTCAGACAAATGAAGTTCTCTTATTTGTCCCTAAACACTTAAATCCTGTCCTGGCTCCCTGCTCAGTATCTTCTATTGGACTACAGGTGCATTCTTTGCTCTTCCATTTTAATTACCAGAGAGTTTTTCCCCCCACAGGAGCTAGGACTCCCACATTATTGCAGGTTTTTTTTTCTTTAGAAATGAGGGATCTCAAGTTTTCCTTGTTAGTCTATCCAAAAGCCTTACTAAAGTATGCTGTTTGTATTTCACTCTATTGTTGCTTTTCCCAGCTTCCCACACCAAAACATCAGGCTCCTGGTAATTAGAAATGTGCATATAAACGTCTGCATTTGTATTTTTGTGCTTTTGCTGTTTCCTCTCAACATTTATTTGAAAGTACCTCCTGACTTTTGAAAGTGTCTTAATGCTTTCAGAACCTGGATTCGAGGTTCAATAAGGGTATTGCTCTGATACCAGAGCTGTGATACTCTGATACCAAACTTGCTCAGGTTCTGACAAGTTACCGTTCTTGTAAAATACATTTTATTTTGCTCATGGTCCACTCTGCTACCGAACTGCTAAAAAATCTGTACTGCTGAATAAGCTTGTGTCATTAGGTTGTGCTAAAACTAGGGCTGTCTAAATGAGCAAGGTTTTCCTTTCCCTCTCTTCTGGTCAGGTAGTTGTACGACTAAATGCAGTGGAGAGCAATGGAGGGAAGACGGGGAAAAAGGTTACAGGGGCTGGAAAATTCAGGAAGGAGAACTAGAGAAGGGAGCAGTTGAGGGTGGATAATTTTGAAAGGTATTAGGGGAAGGACCAAAGTCATGTAGACATAATATTGAAGAAGGGAGTGAAACAAGTCATGGCATAGGTAACTGTCTCTGTGTGGTGCATGTTAATACTGAAGGTGAGACTGCAGAGCTCAAGCTGATAAGCTCTGCGGGACAACTTAAACTTTATGCTGCTTCTAGTTGGAGGACAAGGAAAAGGTGATGAAAGATGCTGGCAGCGGAGGATTAGCTCAAGAGGTATAAGTAGTTAGTGTCCCTGGATGAAGATGGGGCAATGATTTCTCTCGGACTGGAGAGAGACACATATCTAGGGAGAGGAGCAGCACTGAGGCTGGATTATTAAAAAGGAGGCTGTGATTGCCAGTGGTCTGTATGCAGAGAAGTCAAATGCAGCTTATAATCACTAAAGAATGTTTCTTCATGGAGTCCTGGAGTAAGGACCACAATTCTGGAGTCTCATAACTTCTCCTGCTGTCATATGTCTCAGAGACCTAATATGTTTCATCCCCTTTTTAGTGGATAGTCCCCAGAGGGAATGGTGGCCTGTTCTTTCCAATGGCTTCTTGCTCCATCTGCTTCAGGGATAAAGCTTTGTGTTGTGGACTTAAGGATCTGAGTCCAGCTGTTCCCCATATTGTGCAAGCTGAAATTCCGTTGTTATTCACTTCTTCTAAATATTTTTTTGCCTTTAAAAAAAAATTATTTTTAAGCACAAATTTAAAAAATGGAATTCATGAAGTCAGAAACTCATAGAACACATTGTGTGAATGAAGTGACTCTAAAAGCATTATGATATGTTCAGTCTGGTTTTTGCTGTGTGGCTTGAAACATTCTTTTATTCACAGATGTCACTAGATACAGAAATAATAAAATACAGTCTTTGAATCTCAATGTGTTTTAGAGTTGCTTTGGCATAATTTTGGTCATACCTTATTCATGGAAAGCCATGTGTTACATGTGGTTCAGGAATTTGGCTTTCAGCTATGCAGTTTGTGGAGGTTGTGCCCTTATTTATCACATGACCTTGCAATATCACTGTAGGCTCTCATGACTTCAGGGCTTAATTATTGTAATTCCCTTTTCACTGGATTAGTGATGAGGCTAATCTGCTTCTTGCAGCTTGTTCAGACTGCAGCAGTGTACTTATTTGTGGGTTTCAGCTACCCTCATCACATTCAGCTTGCTTTGTGTTTTTTACATTAGCTACTTACTACATGGTGTAATGTTTAAATTAGCTTTGTGTATAAAGGTCTGAATGGGCGTGCTTTGGTTACATTTAAAGATTCTGGTTTTATTTTTTTTTTCCTGTTAACTTGAACTAATTTTTCAGGTTTTGCTGCAAGACTTACAAAAGGTTTCAGTCTGTGGATTAAATCAACTGAATATAGACGTCTGCATATAGGAGTCTATGTCAAGTAGGTCTTAAGCATGTAGAGAGTGGTCCAGCTAACAAGCCATTAAGTTGCTGAGAGGTAAACGGCTGGTGTTAATTGAGAAGTACCTGGGTATCCTAGACGCCTCCTTAAGACTAGTAGGTACAACATGATCTTTGAGACACCCAGTCTTTTTGGACTGGCACCTGGAGGTCAGGTGGGATATTCTAGAGCTTATGTTAAATAATTAATCAAGTCCAAGGTATTTACTTTGAAATAAGATGAATTGCTGTCTGCACTCCATATCCTGCTCACTACATCTCCATTGGCTTTAATGAGACTTTGGACACGATGTCCTATGTCAGCATCTTCATATAGGTGTCCTATTTTGGATCTGAATCCTACCTATGAGGTCTTTTATCCATATTATTTTTAATAATGCCCCAGACCTTGACTTAAGACTGACTGTATGTTCTAATTAAAATTTTATTAATCTTAAATCCCTAGTAAGCTGGACTTTTTTAGTTCCAGGGCATTAAATTCTTCCAAAACTCAAAATGTTTTTTTTAAATGCAGCCATTACTTATGGCATTAAACTTCAGCAGTTTTACAGTGATATCTTTGGTTATATTTTTGCCTCATGGAACTCAAAATAATGTGTCTTGCTCTTCCATGCCTTAAAGAAAAAAGGCACATTTACGTAGTATCTTTTGTCAATTTAAAGGAAAACTTGGATGCATCTAAATGTTTTAGTTACATAAATTGGGTGGAGATTATGTGCTAAGAATCACATCTGTTAATTTCTATTTTGAAGTGTCTCTCTATTTGGCAAATTTCTAAGAATGGGTGGTATGTTTGCCAGGCATTTCTCTACTGTTACTAGTTTGGGAAAGTATTTTCTAACTTCAGAATTTTTTTTGTCTGCATAACTTGGAATTAAATTGTAATTTAAACCTTCAGATACTCTTAGTTCAATTAGCCCCCCTTCTCTCCCATAGTCCTTGCAAATAGCTCAAGCACAGAATATTGTTTCAAAGATTGACTTTGAGTTGACATATCTTTAAAACATTTGAAAGCTTTTCTGAATAATTAAATACATGAAATCCAGGGGAATGTGGTTTTAGATTTAGTATGCCCACTGTGTTTGCCACCAAGCTAATGATATTTACTCAATGATAATTTTAGCTTATTGTATTAAAATAGTGAAATAACTTTCAAATGTACCTTGTATAATACATACCAGGCACTTCTCATTATAACTGTCGGAGAGCTGTCATCAGGCAGAAGTGACATCCCAGTCCCCACGACTTGCAGAGGTTTAGCCCCAAGGACATGGGCAGTGCATGTGGTCAGTGTACCTGAGGGATTTTCCAGAACCACTGGTAGAGCCAGGACATCCCACCCAGTCATTTGAGCTGTTAGTTTCCCACCCCTCCAAAGCAAGTCATGCTCCTGCACGATGGGAGGAGAAAGCTTTTTGCGTTTTGCCAGTGCTTAGGAGAAGCCTGAAGCATGGGTTTGACGAAGGGACTTACTGGAGCAGAAAATGGACAAAACGCCTAGATCACTCAAAAATGTTCTTAACAACTTCTTAAAAGTAGGGTTTATCTCATTTTTGTTGTTGAATTTAACTCTGCTATATTTATGATGTTTACCTGTCTCCGTACTGAGTTTAGGGAAAGAGGAGAAAATGAACCCATGCGTAGACTTAATGTGCTGTCAGCCTTTCACATGTCAATGTAACTTCATTTGATCTTTCTTTTAACATAGCAATTTTGATGGAATTCCTTGCTAGTAATGGATAGGAAGACTACTAAGAAAATAAACGTTTGTTTGTTTATTTTCTGTATAGCTCTTCCATACCTTGTTTCTCCCTCCTAAGCTGGGATGATGGGAGTGAATATGACAATAGTAAGCCTACATTATGAGGTGTAATGCTGTACTTTGTATGTTCTGTTTGAGTTATCCTTTGCTGGTTTAAATACGATAAAGGATATTTTGTGAAATTACATGCTGCAGTAAATAGTAGAGCTTTTCTTTAAGCCTGTGCTAGAAATAATGTCAAATGAAAAAATATTTTTGTATCAGATATGATTATATGAAAACACATCCGTCTGAGAAAATGCATCTAGCAGTGGTTGCCTGTGGTGAGAGACTGGAGGAGACTGTTACTATGTTGAGATCAGCCATTATTTTCAGCATCAGACCTCTCCAGTTTCATATTTTTGCTGAGGACCAACTGCATGAGAGTTTCAAAAACATAGTAAGTACCCAAATAATTTATTTTATCAATTTGTAGTACAATTTGAGTCATATATAGCAATATATACTCCTTCTTGGATAGTAGTTGTTCGATATAGTGGCAGAAAGGTACGAGGGTCTAAAAATAAGGTAGTATGCAAGTCTTTTGTAATGTTGGATGGGGATTTTTGAATTTTTTTTCCCCCTGTGGAAAAATGGCTGATGTCAAAGCTTTTCATAGAGACAGACCAAAACTTCCTGATTTGTCACCCTGAATCTGTTAAATACAAACCTGATGTTCTGAACACAAAGCGGTTATCTCGTGTAATCTTATTTAAAGTTGATTTTATAAGAGAAAATGTAGATCTGTCCATTTTTGTTCCTGTGCTTACAGTAGGAGTCAGCCTTGTATTGTCTAAACAAAGTAAAACATCAGTCTTTGAAAATGGTAGATAGCGTTATGTCTAACTTCAGTAAATGAATGTTAATGAATACAACTTTATGACTGGAGTGGTTTTATTAGAAGCTGGCTAGTATATAGCTATGGAGGGTTTTACTATTTTTGTGCTTAAAGTGTCATGCTAACTGTGACATTAGTATGTTATACATACTAATATATGAACAGTAACTGTGGCAAAAATTGGATAAGGTTATTTTAAATTG